>NC_045987.1:18704732-19057232 GCF_010909765.2 Amblyraja radiata | reverse complement strand
CCTTGGCGTTGGCTGCACCGAGCTTCAGCGCGTCCCTCAACACGTACTCCTGCATTCTGCAGCGGTTCCACAGATGCTGCCCGACCGGTTGAGCTGTTCCAAGAACAGCTTCTTTCCAACAACTACACAACAGAACACTCACCTCAGCGACTATAAACTTCCATGAACAGTCTTTGGTTGAACTAAAAACGGCGGTTTTTGCACTATTGTTTATTAATATTTCTTTATTATATATAAACTGTGTTTTTAGGTATGTTGAACTGCTGCAAGTAAGGATTGCATTGTTCCGTTGCCGATTTATGTGACAATTCAACCAACTTTTTAAACGCTCGAGTTTACTTCAGATTTCCGTCTACTGCAGTATTTTGGATTATGAAATATGGATTTTTTCCCTCCTCTCCACCCATCCCCACCCCACTCCCCGTCATCCCCAAATCACCCAGGCGCTGGATCAATTCAATCCCAGATATGGCATGGTAGATGTTGTAAGGTATCAAGAAATACGGAGCAAAGGACATAGAAACAAAGGTGCAGGAGTAGGCCATTCGGCCCTTCGAGCCAGCACCACCATTCAATGTGATCATGGCTGATCATCCACAACCAGTAGCCCGTTCCTGCCTTCACCCCACACCCCTTGATTCCGCTAGCCCTAAGAGCTCTATCTAACTCTCTTTGGAACGCATCCAGTGAATCGGCCTCTACTGCCTTCTGAGGCAGTGAATTCCACAAATTCACAACTCTCTGGGTGAAAAGTTTTTCCTCATCTCAGTTCTAAATGGCCTACCCATTCTTAAACTGTGATCCTGGTTCTGGACTCCCCCAACATCGGAAATATGCTTCCTGCGTCTAGCTTGTCCAACCCCATAATAATTTATGTGTTTCTATAAGATCCCCTCTCATCCTAAATTCCAGTGAATATTTGCCCAGTCGTTCCATCATTCTTTCATCGTATGACAGTCCCGCCATCCCGGAAAGTAACCTCGTGAACCTATGCTGCACTCCCTCAATAGCAAGAATGTCCTTCCTCAAATTCGGAGACCAAAACTGCACACAGTACTCCAGATGTGGTCTCACCAGAGCCCTGTACAACTGGAGGAGGACCTCTTTGCTCCTGTACTCAAATCCTCTCGTTATAAAGGCCAACATTGCATTAGCTTTCTTCACTTGCCTGCTGTACCTGCATGCTTACTTTCAGTGACTGATTTACAAGGACAGCCAGGTCCCGTTGCACTTCCCCTTTTCCTAATCTGAAACCATTCAGATAATAAATCTGCCTTCTTGTTCTTGCCACCAACGTGGATAACCTCACATTTATCCACATTATACAGCATCTGCCATGCATCTGCCCACTCACCCAACCTATCCAAGTCACCCTGCATCCTCATTGCATCCTCTTCACAGTTCACACTTCAACCCAGCTTTGTGTCATCTGCAAATTTGCTAATGTTACTTTTAATTCCTTTATCGAAATAATTAATATATATTGTAAATTGCTGCGGTCCCAGAGTTAGGAGAATTATCTCAAAGGTCATCCAGTAAACAGTGGTAAGATTGATCAAAGAGCCATGATGTCATCAGGCATAGATAGAGTAAACAGTCAAGAATAAAATTCCCAGGATGGAAAAAAAATCAAATACTAGAGGACATAGCTTTAAGGTGAGAGATATATTTGTTTACACAGAGAGCTGTGAGTACTGGGAACGCGCTGCCGGGGGTGGTGGGTGAAGTAGTACATTAGTGGCATTTAAAAGACTTTGGGATAGGCATGTGGATATGCAGGGAATGGAGGATATGGGTTATGTGCAGGTAGGTAAGTGAAGGTGTTCTCATCACGTTTGGTACAGACATTGTGGGCCGAAGGGCCTATCTTATGCTGTGCTATTCTATGTTCTATGAACCAATGAGAAATCAGGTTTGGTAAATCCACTGGACTTCCTTTGCGGGTGAATGAGGGGGGACCGACATGTGTCATGCACTAGAAAGTCGTCTCTCCATTTTCTTCAGAGATGCTGCCTGACCCACTGAGATACTCCAGCACTTTGGGTCTTCTTGGTTCCTTTCCACGACATTTGTGGGAAGCAAAGAAAGAAAATGCAGGACCCCTGGCAGAGATATTTGTATAATTATTGGAAATGGGCGGGGTGACTGTTGGAAGTCTGGAGGGAGGCTACTTCCTGTCTTTATTTACAAAATATCCTGTACTCATTACCACAAATTGCATCCTAATATGTCTCCTTTACTCCCCAATAGTAAGCCCAGCAGCATCTTCCCTACACAAACCTCCTTTTCCACGGAAAACAGTAAAACTCACTTATTCCGGCAAATTTGGGATTTGGTGGTGTAGGACCATCAGATTTTCCAAACTATCAGATGTTATCCCAGTCAATCCCCAAACACACTTATATTTGACGTTTTTTTTACCTATCACACAACAGTACCAAAAATGTTCCAGTAACTGCGAATTTTGTAATGGTTTGGAATCTTAGCAGTATGGTTTTGCATGACTATGGTACTTAGTATCATGAATATTAATTTCTCGTATTATTGATTATTATAGTATCTGTGTTGGTGTATTGATGGGCCCGTTAAGCTGCAGCAAGTAAGAATGTTATTGTTCCATTGCTGGTACGTGACAATTAAACGATCTTGACTCTTATAGAGAGAGGGGAATATACAAGTAATCTGGACCCAAATGACACCCACATTCCCCACCCCATGACTGTGAGCTGTGTCTGGAGGGCCTGAGATATGGGGAGAGGCTGGGTAGGCTGGGTCCATGATCCCTGGAGTGTAGGAGGCTGAAGGAAGACCTTACAGGGTGTCCTGGACCCTGACCGCAGCTCAGCTGCACACCAGCCCTGCCTGTTCACCATATCCCCATCGCACATTCTGAGATAAAGAGCAAAGCAGATTGTGCTCGGGACGGCACAGTGGCACAGCAGTAGAGGTACTGCCTTACAATGCCAGAGACGTGGATTCGATCCTGACTACGACTCAAGATTCTTGTATCTGCAGTGTTGTGCATCCTCATTAATCTTTTTATTGTTTTACATTCTCCCTACACTATCAGGCAAACCTTCATTTGAAAATTATGTTAAATGAATAAATCCTTAATTAACCTAATTAGAAAATTAAACTCCAAGATTAAAATCAGGAATGAATTACCACCATCGATCACTACAGGGCTGGGGAAGAGAAAGCATACAACACACCAGTAGATTGGGTAGGATGTTTTCATTACATTTCTGTGTGTACAATTGCAATGAAGATATTATCCAGGTAAATAAATGGGTTAAAATAATTAGAACAACCTGTAAAGGAATATTAAATACACTCTAGTATACTAGTGGAAAACATGATTTATGATATGCAATAATAGAACTAATAATCAGTTGTAAGTTAACCCCAGGATACTTTGAATAGCAATTTAATGCACTGACATTTTTTTTCTCTGGTTGAGATGCATTCATATACAGCTAAACATGGCCATATTCTCTCAGATATATCATGAAACGCCAAAGGTACTTTATTTCATTATTTTCAATATGTATCACAAATGCTCTATGAGTAGACAGAGGCAGGTCATACCAGCATTTGAGATATTGCTGTTGCATTAAACAAGGCGCAGCTGGTAGAGCTGCCATCGCACATTGTCAGAGACCCGTTAGACCCTGACCTCGGGTGCTGTCTATGTGGAGTTTACACGATCTCCCTGTGACTGCATGTGTTAATTGGCCTCTTTATATTGACCCTAGTGCATAGGGAGTGGATGCAAAAGTGGGATGGCATTGAACTAATATGAATGCATGATTGGCGGTCAGCATGTTGATGGGCTGAATGGCCTGTTTCCATGCTGTATCTTATAATCATTCAAAAACAACCCAGCCAATCCATTATTCACCTATATCACCTCCCACAGAGTTAACAATCATCTCATTAGTAAAGTAACAGCCAGGAAGAATATTAATTCAACTGGAAAGGACAGAGCACAGTATATAATTAAGTGACAGATTTGTGTAACCTTATTCACTAACCTAGCCATTTCCAAATCCTGAAAGAATGATTTATCAATCCAGTTCATTAGCATTGTTCTGGCAGGTGTGCTCAACTACAAGGTTTTGAAATCAAAAATCAAAGAAGAATTTGCAATTCAACTCTGAAAAATGAGCATGCCTGCAGCTAATGCTTGTAGTTAAAATTGTTAATTTCTTGGCAGACTGACCTTTTTAATCATTGCAATTTAAATAAGTAAAAATTTGAAATTTTAAGTTTCCCTGGAAGCATGAAATAGACGGTTGAGCAAAACAGTGAGTTCTCCCAATTTCTGGTCATCTTTTCGGCTAGTGCTAATTCTACTGGAGCGTACCTGATTAGCTGTTGATGGCCATTGCATGGCAGATTGATTAACTAGTTAGAAGCAATGGCCATCATTAGTCACTTGAGTCAATGAAGCAAAATCTACATTCACAAACAAGTTCAAGTTCACATTTATTGTCACATTAAGGTACAGTGATATTTGAGTTACCATACAAGTAAAATTAATGCAATACACAATAAATTTAACATAAACATCCAACACAGTGGAATCAACATTCTTCACTGTGATGGAAGGCAATAAAGTTCAGTCATCTTCCTCCTTTGTTCACCCGTGATGGTCGGGGCCTTTGAACGGAGCCGTTGCCGATGGTCCGCTGTTCAAGCCCTCTCATCGGGATGATGGAAACTCTGGCGTCGGGACGGATCGGAACACTCCGCGGCAAAGATTTCCCGAGCCGGCCTTTTCTTACCGGAGACCGCGGCTTCACGGCGTTAAAGTCCGCGGTTGGAGCACTTCCACAGTGATCCTCGGCAAAATGATCGCCCGCTCCGCGCTTGCGGCTTGAAGCAACGGTCAGGTCTCCAGGAAAGGCCGCACCAATTCAGTTGTTAGGCCGCAAAGGGACGGAGAAAGATCACATATTCGTCGAGGTAAGTGACTGAAAATGGTTTCACCCTATTCCCCCGCCCCCAACCCCCACATAAAAACACATTGATAAACATTAAAAAAAAACATTTTAGACACACTAAAAATAACAAAAAAAAGTCGAAATAACACACAGGCTGCAGGCGAGGCTGCCATCTCAGCGCCACCCGGTATAGGAACACTCTGGCTAGGAAATAACTGCATATGCTGGTTTACACCAAATAAAGACACAAAATGCTGGAGTAACAGTGGGCCAAGCAGCATCTCTGGAGAAAAGGAATAGGTGGAGTTTCGGGTCTGAGGAAGGGTCCCGACCCAAAATGTCAACTCTTCCTTTTCTCCAGAGATGCTGCCTGACCCGCTGAGTTACTCCAGCATTTTGTGTCTATCCTCTGCTGTTCCGTCTGAAGAAGGGATCCAACCCAAAACATTGCGTCTCCATTTCCCGCCACAGATGCTGCCCAACCAGCAGTTTTTTTTTTTACTCCCTGGTTAGCTGTAACACAAAGACACAAAGCTCTGGAGTAAACTAACAGGTCAGGCAGCATCTCTGGATAACTTGGACAGGCATTTTTTAGACCGGGACTCTTCAGACTGATTGTAGTAAGGGGAAGAAAGCTGAAAGAAAGGTGGGGTGGAACAAAGCCAGGCATGGAAAGACACAAAGTGCTGGAATAACTCAGCAGGTTGAGCGACATCTCTGGAGAACATGGAGAGGTGACATTTCAGGTCGGGACCCTTCTCAGTCTGTAGAATGCTGCCTAAGCCAGTTACTCCAGCACTTCATGTTTTTTTTTTTGGTAAACCAATATCTGCAGTTCCTGTGTCTACATTTTACTGTGTCATCATTAAATTGGTTGTAGCCATGCTAGCACGACCCAAAATCTTAAAAATTACAGCCAGCGAGAATTTTCAGGTTATGAAAAAAGCTGATTTTTGGGGAAATGAGTTATCACGAAGGAAGGAGGAAATATTTATCTGGTTAACCACATATTGGAAATCTAAAAATGATCTGCCACACTCCTGAAGGTGGCATATATATAAATTAGAGTCCACTATTTCAATGATGTGTAGTTTTGACTCGCCAATTAATGCTTTGCTCCTAACAGACTCCATGGCTGAGATGGTTGTTTGTGAGACCTGACATTGCAATGAACAAAGTGCTGGAGGAACTTGGGTCAGGCAGCGTCTGGGGAGGTAATGGTCAGGCGACATTTTGTTTTGACTCTTCTTCAGATCCGTGCTCAAGATTGCAGAATCTGCAGCGGCTTGTATCTCAATCTCACATTTCATAAGTTGATTGTCAACTTTCCCACCCAGTAACGCTTGGTTGCATCAGGTTTTCAGATGGCCTATAAAGTTACTTCAGTCTTGGGAACATTAAATGAGAAGTTTAGCAAATTTACCCTAAGGTTCCTCTGGAAATTTTCACCGCAAATACTTCATACCCAATTAGTAAGGCTGCCACAACTAGCTAGCATCTTGTGTGTTGTAATCCGTTCCTATAGTACTCACTGTGAACTTCTTCAAATCAAAATGTCATAATTTCCCAACTAAACATAATCCAACACTAAACAGTTGCCAATCTTACAAACAAGCAGCAATTCTTCTGTCATAATTCTGCTCTAAAACAGTTTGGGCCAATGCTCGATG
Source organism: Amblyraja radiata (assembly GCF_010909765.2). NCBI lineage: Eukaryota > Metazoa > Chordata > Chondrichthyes > Rajiformes > Rajidae > Amblyraja > Amblyraja radiata. The sequence continues at coordinate 19,050,616 of NC_045987.1, read as the reverse complement.
CAGCCGTTGAGATCACGCACATGGATATCAAAGGTACCTTAATCAAACATTTATATTGCCCGATTACTTTTGAAAATTAAAATACCTCAACCTCAAATACCTTGATAGGCCAAAATCAGGAATGCACTGATGTAAAAGATTAATATTTCAGGATTCATATTTTTTTTTTCATTATTGTGATTATTAGTTTATTATATTTTTTGTTTCTTTCATATTATCTATGTATATTGTGTTTATATTGCTGCTGCAATAATGTAAAAATTTGATGTTTCGGTCAAGACCGAAAACATCACCTATCCATGTTCTCTAGAGATGCTGCCTGAGGTACTCCAACACTTTGTGTTCTTTTAAGAGTTTCATTGTCCCCTTGTCGGTACATATGACAATTAAACATTCTTGATTTAAAAAGAAATATCCATTAATATCAAAAGTGGCAGCTTTCTTTGGGGGAAAAAAGATCTATTGAGTGCTTTCAAACAAAGAACAATCCGCAACTTCAATTCAAACCTGTTAGTGTTACAGTGATTTTACTTTCAATTAACTACATTCCAAAGGCCTTCACTGACTGAAGTTCCTTGGAAAGACACAAGGTTGTGGCTCACACTGTATAAATTCTGTATGAAAACTTGTGATTCCTAGAATGAAGCCAGATGTATTTGCTGATTTGAATGTAGCAATGCATTAATTCATTCCTGGCAAGATAAACTAGCAGGCAGTTATATAATCAACGGATTTCTAGGTTAATTAGCCTCTGTAAATTTCCCCTAGTGGTCAAGAGTATATGACAGTGGCATAACGTAAAACTGGTGTGACTGGGTGTTTGATAGTCGAAATGGACTCAATGGGGTTAAGGGCGTTTCCATGCTGTATCTCTAAACTAAACGCGTAGACAGAACTAGCTCCATTATATCTTTCATTTTTACTCTGTAATACAAATGTGTCACTAATGATGCCATAATGATGTCATCGTTCACTAATTACAATTATTTTGCCTTGTAAAATATCTCAGCTTGAAATGAGAATGATTTTCTTGCTGCAATTGGTACGAATCAGTTCAATCACACGAGTACAGTCAGACTCCTTTATGTACATTTATTTTTTAAAATTTTGAAAAGGTAAAATGGGCAGTACAGAAAGAGAAATGTGTTTTACCAGTCATAAAATGTACAAAAAAGCAACCAAGACGTTTTGTCCATTCTCTGATTTTGACAATTAGGCAGTCTTGTATGGACAACAGCAAGGTATAAATAAACTTCACAGAAGAAAATGATATTAACAATTCACCATTATTAGGATGGACCAATAGTTCTTAAAATGGGATTTAGTCATAAAATATTCACAAATTATGGTCTCCCAATTGAAATCATGATTTGTTCACCATAACGTACAAAAGTAAAAATCTAGAGTAAGGTGTGGATTCTTCTCCCAGTTGTATGGGTTTAACCAATTGCAATTGGAAATTATAGAGTTACTTTGGGTCTGATTTGCCTACCAAGTATGTGGAGGGGGGTGGGAAGAAAAGGAAGTAATCTTACCCCTCTGTGTAGTTTGTATTAAATCAAAAGGATTGGCCGGTTCCTGAGACTGAATTAGTGGCTTGGTCAACATATGGAACTCCGTCTTCAAAAAGCTGTTCGTCGTGCTCGCGACATCTGGCCCCGTACATCATAAAATCAGTACCTCAGCCTTCGAAACATGAAGCAATTTAACTCGGAGGCTGTTTAGAGTGATGGTATCAATTTTTGTAAATATTTACAAATTCACGTTTGCACATTACTATACACGACTGGTCTATGCTCATGTTACTGTATGCTAAATATTTTGTTACCAACAGTTTAAACTGCTTTGCGTCCCCCTTTGCGTGGAATGAGGAAACCACAACTGATTAGTGGCAAGGTTTATCGTCAACATGCTGAAAGCAATGGAGAGTAGCACCATCCCCAATGACCAAACTCAAAGTACTAAGTCAAGTTCTCACTGCAAGATCAGGGACCTCACCAAAGTCACGGACTCCAGGGCCAACAATTATAAAAATGTGTACTTATCTGGAGTACAATTTATTTTGCTGGTTTCTTTTTCAAAATATACCTGCCAATCTCATTGCATTTATAGGTTTCAAGACACGTGAAAGGAAGAAAAAAATGATGCAGTGTCAAGGAAAAAAGAGACCCATTACCAATCACACAGCATTGTGGACTCTAAACTTCCTGAAAACACAGCTAGTCAGAGGGAATTCAAAGAAAGAAGCGTTGCTATTTTTCAACCCATCAGGATTGTCACCAACGTGCATTTTGTTAAAGGAAAGCACTTCTTCAGCCACATGGCAACAGCTAAATCTACGCCAGAACTCAGCTGATGTACAAGCCAAGCAGCATTTCCATATGTATTATGGAGAACATCACAGCAACAGGAACAGGCCCATCGGCCCACAATGTCTGTGCCGAACATGATGCCCAGGTCATATTTGCTGTGTCATGGGAAGAAACATACAGCGTGATCTATTTTTACCGCATCACACCATTTTGCAATTACTTTAAGCACAATCAAAATAAGAAATAAATCAATTCCACGATATTCGTTACTGCCAGACCCACATCTGTTGCGATTCTAAATTCACAACTATATGGAAAGGCAAAGATATCTCTGTACGGTTGAAGGCCTTTTGTGGAAAACTTGCAACTCTGCTTCAATTTTTTTTTAAACGGCAAGATTATGGATGCATCCTATTAGATAAACTTCGTAACATCCCCATACCCGGAGGCTGTTCAATGACATGAGCCAAAATCAGAAACGGCGTGGCCAAAATAGACACCCAGGTTGACGGCTAACAAACTTGAAGTTGAAATGGAATTCTTAATGACCAAGGTGGAATATTGTCAACCATGTGCTATAAAGACAAACAAGATAAAATTGTTTTCTTAGAAAAATAAATTATATCCCAAGTCACAGTCCAGGGATTGGTCTTTTGCGGTGCCATCGATGCCTTTAAAAAGTCTGATGAGGAAGATCCAAAAGATGAAGTCATCCATCTCAGTCACCGCTTGGATTTACGAACAAACTTGGAATAGGGAGCTGTCCGCGACTTGTTACCCAACACTTTTTCTGAGGGCTTGTTGTACGAGTAAGTTTGGGCTCCTTTGAATTCCACATCTGGGTTTTCAGCCATCATTTTAAGCTTGGTTTCAATTGCTTTTATTTTTGCGCTAATGCTACAAATAAAAAGAAGAGGCTATTAGAACAAGATTAAAGCAGCACAATCTGCATTATACCCCCCGGCTTTGAAAGGTTGGGAGCAAAGCGACTTTCTAATTCAACAAGCTGCCTGTTAACTTAGTAGTGCGGAACATCGTCTGGCAGAATTGTGTAAAATGCATATGTCGAATGTAAAATGACCAAAATGAAAGCTTTCCTAAAACGTTTGAAGTTCTCATTCAATGCTAAACAATGGAATAACCATTCTGCTAGGAAGCGATATATTAGAGCAGCACATCTAGAATTCGCTTTGACCCAGTATCTGGTAAGATTTTTTTTGCAATTGTTTCATATCCTGAAGTAACATGCATTAGAAATTAAAAGCATTATACATTAGTACCAACAAGTGACCAACCTCCAATGGTACCCGTGCGTTCTCAATGTTGTGGAATACACTTTCATCGGGTATGAGCCGCGTGCTTTCGGACGTCGGACGAGCACATATAGAGGCCCGGCATGGGGGAGCCGCCAATAACAGAGGGACGTGTTGTGAGGGAGCCGCGGAGAACAAAGAGGGACCCGACGTGGGGGTGGGGGCGAAAACAAAGGGACTATTTTGTAACTTTGTCGGTGCCCTATATGTTGCGGCTTTTTGCATACTTTGCAAAACAAAATAATCTGACTGTGATATGTGATAACAAAGTATCATTCATTCTTTCAGTACTACTACAGAAATGATCAACCCATTGGTAACAAATTTAGATGTGATCTCTTTACATGGACACCTAAATCAGAAGAATATGCTCACTGTATGGAGTTACGATGACCAACTTAAATTTACTGCAGAGACTCCTTTTTCCATCCCCGGCACTTTTTGCCAGTCAAGCTGGCAGCTCCACATAATTCCAATAGAACTGGACCATGCCGAAAGTAAAATTACAACACAGGAGATAGCAATGTCTGTTAATTCTCCCAATCGCATTTTATTTTCCTGATAGAACAATAGAAAATTATGATAGGTATAGAAAGGGGCGACAGTCAGAAATGTCAAAGACTCGAGGACAGAGCTTAAAGCTGCGAGAGGTGAAATTGCAGGAAAATATCTACAGTCTGAAGAAACGTCACCCATTCCTTCTCTCCAGAGATGCTGCCTCCTGCTGAGTTACTCCAGCTTTTTGTGTCTATTGCAGGAAGATGAATAGGGTGGTGGGTACTGGAATTTGTGGTGGTGGAGGCAAATATGATAGTTGCGTTACAGAGGATTTTAGATAGGCACATTAATGTGCAGGAATTAAAGGGATAGGATTCACGTCTAGCCAGAGATCAGTTTAAGTTGGCATCACATTCGGCATGGATATTGTGGGCTGAAGGGCCTGTTCCTGCGCTGTGCTGATCAATGTTCTATGTTATGTTACTGGTATGGGTTTCCTTTTGTCACAAGCACGGAGACAAAGCTAAAAAGGGCTCTTGGCAACATATTTAGCATAGACATTATGGGGTGAAGTGCCCGTCCCTGTGCTGTACTGTTCTATGTTCAGCAGGCATAGGTCTTCAACTGAAGACCTGACAGCTTAAATGTGAAGAGAGTTTCTCCCCCAACACTTTTTCCAGAAAACGTTCCAGACCCAGAATACATTTAGGGGACCACTCGGATTCTTCATCTCCTCTATCATCCCTTCATCAATCCTTCCATATCTATGCCCACTGATTTTTGACCGCTTTGCTGAGACAAACAGGCTCAAACAGTTGCACCATCCCGGGGCTTTGCTGACAGACAGGGTACCAGAGACATGAGGTGGTTTGATCATCGGATGGCCTTCGTGGGCCAAGCGGCCCGTTTCCACTTAGTTGAGTTAATGTTTTAAATAACACTATCTGCAAGTAAACCAACAACTTTAGATAGACACAAAAAGCTGGAGTAACTCAGCGGGACAAGCAGCATCTCTGGAGAAAAGGAATGGGTGACGTTTTGGGTTGAGACCCTTCTTTGGACTGGAGTTTGTTTTAGAGGAACTGCATGGAGACAGGCCCTTCGGCCCACACCAACTATCAGTTTGATCAATGTGAACAGTCTGAAGAAGGGCTCTGACCCAAAGCGTCACCTATTCCTTTTCTCTAGAGATGCTGCCTGACCTGCTGAATAACTCCAACACTTTGTGTCTATCGTCCGACTATCGATCGCCCGTTCACAGTAGTTCTAGGTTATCCCACTTTCTCATCCACTCCCGACACACTGAGGGCAATTTACAGAGATCAATTCACTTACAAACCCACACGTCTTTGGGATGTGGGAGGACACTGGAGCACCCGGAGGAAACTCATGAAGTTACAGGGAGAACGTGCAAACTCCACACAGACAGCACCCAAGGTCAGGAGAGAACCTAGGTCTCTTGGTGCTGTGAGGTAGATGCTCTACCAGCTGCTCCGCTTGTGGAACCGAGGACCAGTGTTGAACGACAGTGTCAACACGGTCACCCTGTTCAGCACCCTGTTTTAAATAACAATATGAACACGCAAAGAAAAATGTTTTTTTTTAAATATACAGGTTTTTCCACTTCCTCGACATTCTGCAGCGTACCCTGGCCAATTCTGTCGGACGGAAATGCCGTCACTTGCAATGTGGGTCGCTGCAGCAGCGACTGAGCACAGCAAAGTCTTCAGTCCGCAATGGGACAAATGGTCTGGTCATCTCAGTCAATGACTTTGTGAGGGGCAAGAAATGGCCAAAGCGGCTATAGCATTTTCAATCCCCCTCAGTAACTAGGATTGTGGGGTCATTCACCAACCTGGAGCACAGCGAGACTCAGTTTACCATCTCGTCCAAGGGACTGCATCACTGCACTGGAGTGGCACCCTAGTTTTCACATTCAATGAGGCTTGAAGAGTCACCTTCCAGTGCAGGAAAGTAAGAAGCCAAAGTATAGAGGAAACACTTTGTAGACGTTACCACTTGCAATACTTAACATAATATTCTCTCCGTTACCTTAAGTTGGATTGGACTGGTTCAGTGCTTGAAGATGGCTCCAGACTTATTGGAAGAATCTTATCATTTTTGTACTGATCGTATCTCTGCATTAAAAAAAAACAAGTAGAAAAAACACAGATGATTAACTATTGCTTAGCCAATCCTCCCGTATGTGCAATGGACAAAATAAACCTGTTCTATTATGTTTGAATGTGGAGCAGCCAAAAATATTATACTGTGGCAAAGTGGTTACACCCTCTACAGTATTTATAGCTGTGCCACAGCTTTGGTAGTACCTGTAGTGACAAATATGGACCTTTGTGTATTGGCCAACATGAGACTCCCAGAACCTCCATGCAATGAATAGGACCTGCAAACAAGTGGCGCTGAAGCAGCGAACAAGACCCTTTGTGTTCTTGAAGAAAATTCAAATGACAGTGAGATTCGAGTAGTGTGTCCTTATATTGAATGTACTATCCATCATGTTGTAGAGTTGCACAGCTGGGAAACAGGCCCTTCAGCTCAACTTGTCCAGCGCGACCAACAAGCTCATTCCACTTTTTTGAACCTGGCACCCATCCGTCCATTCCTTTCCTATCTTTTACAGTTTGTACATTGTACCCAGCTTAAGCCACTTCCTCCAGAGTTTGTTCCATTATATAGTGCCCTCCATAATGTTTGGGGCAAATCATTTATTTATTTGCCTCTGTCCTCCACAATTTGAGATTAGTCATAGAAAAGAAATCGCATATGGTTAAAGTGCACATTGGCAGATTTTATTAAAGGGTATTTTTATACTTTTTGGCTTCAGTATGCAGAAATTACAGCTGTGTTTATACATCATCCCCCCCATTTCTGGGCATCATAATGTTTGGGACACATGACTTCACATGTGTTTGTAATTGATCAGGTGTGTTTAATTGCCTCCTTAATGCAGGTACAAGAGAGCTCTCAGCACCTAGTCTTTCCATCACCTTTGGAAACCTTTATTGCTGTTTATCAACATGAGGACCAAAGTTGTGCCAATGAAAGTCAAAGAAGCCATTATGAGACTGAGAAACAAGAATAAAACTGTTAAGAGACATCAGCCAAACCTTAGGCTTACCAAAATCAACTGTTTGGAACATCATTAAGAAGAAAGAGAGCACTGGTGAGCTTACTAATCGCAAGGGCCAAGGAAGACCTCCACAGCTGATGACAGAAGAATTCTCTCTATAATAAAGAAAAATCTCCAAACACCTGTACACTTTAACTACATGATTTTTTCTATTACAAATCTCAAATTGTGGAGCACAGGGACAAATAAACAAATGATGGGTCTTTGAGTCAAACATTATGGAGGGCACTGGATGTACTATACAGTGCCCCTTGGGTCCCTTTTAAAACTCTCCCCCTCTCACCTTACAGCGTTGCCCTCTGGTTTTAGATTCCTCTACCCTGAGGAACACAATGCGGCGATTCACATTATCCATGCCCTTCATGCTTTTAGGAACCTCTACAATGTCACCTCAGAGCCTCCTAAATTGCTGGGAAGAAAGACCCAACTTTTCCAGCCTCTCCTTACAACCCAAGCCCATCAAAGCCAAATAACTTCCATGCAAATCTTTTCTGCACCCTTGCAAGTTTAATTACGTCCTTCCAATTGCAGAGGCCAGACTACACTCCAATGTCGCTGTACCCACATCTTGCAGCTATAACATGCCATTCCAACTCCTGTACTGAATAGAGACAGAAGGTAATGCTGCTGGTTTTAAAAAAACGCCAAAATGTTGGAGTAACTCAGTGGGTCAGGCAACACCTTTGGAGAACATGGACAGGCGACATTTCATGAGGGAACATTGCCTATCCTTGTCCTCCAGAGATGCTGCAGACTCGCCAAGATCCTCAGCACTGTCTCTTTTCCTGTTTTCAATGCCTTGACCGATGAGGACAAGTGTGCCAAATGCCTTCTTCACCACCACGATTTACAGTTTCTTAACAAAAACTGATGGTAAAGCATGCATGCATTTGGCTTGCATCAGATGATCATGTAGAAACCTAAAATCTACAAGATTGCATGAATATTTCTATTTCAAACACCTTAAATAAATAGAGATGAATTGTTGAAAAGCCAGAACTGGGTACTGATTTTGGACGATCAGCCATGATCATATTGAATGGCGGTGCTGGCTCCTGCATCTATTTTCTATGTTTCTATGCAAAAATAATCCGGATCTGGATACAATATTCAATTCATAGTTTTGGAATATTGAAAATATATACTTTATCTTTGCACAGAATATAGACATTCTGTTACTATTTGCATTCAAAGTAATAATCTGCCACAGTACATTGGCACTAAGTACGTACATAATCGCTATGTTGACTCAACAGTACAGAATCTCTCTCATCTCGCATATTTTGAAATATTTGATTGAACGATACAGCATGGAAACGGGCCCTTCTGCCCATCGAGTCTATACCAACCATCAATCATCTATCCACACTAGTTGTATGCTATCTCACTTCCTCATCCACTCCGCACTAGGGGTAATTTACAGACGCCAATTAACTTACAAACCCACATGTCTTTGGGATGTGGGAGGAAACTGGAGCACGTGGAGGAAACCCACGCGGTCACAGGGAGAACGTGCAAACTTCACATTGACAGCACCTGAGGTCAGGATCGAACCTGTGTCTCTGGTGCTACATGTCAATAAAGACAACACTGCGTCAAACAAAATGCACATCTTGAAGATGTTTATGCAAAGGTACACAAATGCTGGGTGGTTTAGATGAAAGCTGTGATTTTCACAATTTAATGGTTAGCTTAACCCAGTCAGGACACGAAAGTGGGGGTCCTGGCTTCTAGTTATTGGGCCTCCTACAACTGAATCCTTAACAAGTGTGTTATTTGGCTATGATTCAAACTTATTTCCAGGCAGAACCTGTGAAATGTGCTGCAGCTGTTAGCTGCTCCTCAGCCATGCAGCTTGCCTGAAAGTAGCCAGGATCCACAAAACACAGCCCAGCTAAAGGTCACAGTTAGAGTGCGATGCAACATTCTCCATTATGTACGACAGCACTCAAACAAATGAACATAGTTCGATAAAATGAATCAGCCTACCCGACCACTGCGGTCAACACCATTCAATGTGACAAAACCAACCTTTAGATGGTCAAATCGAACGGAATCAGAGGTGAAGGTTTGATTGCTCCATTTCAGTCCATTGTTAACCTCTTTAAGAACCAGAACTTATCAATGATTTCAGCCAAGAGCATGCTTTCCAAATCATCATTACTCCCCCACCCCTCTAATAAACACCATCTAAGTTTCACTGATTAACAGGTTTAATTTGAAAATCAATTGCGCTCAGTGTTCTAGGCAAACCTACTCAAGTACAAAATAGACAGCTACACATTGGTCAATGAGACACTCTCCTATTCTCTGACCGATGACATGTTGTGAAAGACTAGACCATTCCCATACTAACGGCTATGGGTACCAACATCACCTACATCTCCGAGTTATTCTGATACAAACAAGCAGAACCAATTAATTGTTGAATATGTTGTAAGTGTAAAACAGTCCCAATAAGACATCAGGCCGTTGTTTCAGACTGGATCATCCCCATATTTTGGGTTGACTGTCAAAACTGCTTACTGGGACATAGGAACCATGAAGCTGTTCAGCAGCTCACGACTGCCCCGTGACTGTTCTGTAAATCAAACCTCTCATTACACTCATTATAACAATCAGCACAGGAGCACCTCAAGGCTGCGTGCTCAGCCCCCTGCTGTACTCACTCTATGCTCATGACTGCGTAGCCGGACATGGTGCGAACTCCATCATCAAGTTCGCCGACGACACCACTGTTGTGGGACGAATCACAGTTGGTAATGAGTCAGAGTATAGAAATCGACCGATTGACCAAATGGTGCCAGCACAAAAACCTGGCTCTCAACACCAGTAAAACAAAGGAACAGATTATGGACTTTGGAAGGGGAAGGATAGGGACCCACAATCCCGCTTATATCAACAGGACGATGGTGGAAAGAGTAAAAAACTTCTAATTCCCGGGCGTGCATTTTTCCGAAGATCTTTCCTGGTCCCAGCACACTGATGCAATTATAAATAAGGCACATCAGCGTCTTTACTTCCTGATAAGATTATAGAGAGTCTGTACGTCAAAGAGGACTCTCTCGAACTTCTATAGGTGCACAGTAGAGAGCATACTGACTGGCTGCATCATGGCCTGGTTTGGCAACTTGAACGTCCAGGAGCGGAAAAGACTTGTGACCACTGCCCAGTCCATCACTGGCTCTGACCTCCCCACCGTCGAAGGGATCTATCATAGTCGCTGCCTCAAAAAGGCTGCCAACATCATCAAAGACCCACACCATCCTGGCCACACACTCATTTCAACGTTGCCATCAGGAAGCAAGTACAGGAGCCTGAAATCTGTAATATTCGTGCTCAGGAACAGCTTCTTCCCCACGGCCATCAGGCTATTAAACACATCAAATAAGCTCGGAACGATTACAGTCTATTATTATTTTTGCACTATATCCGTTTATTTATTGTGTATATATATATATATATATATATATATATATATAAGGTCTATAGACACATTGAACATTTATCTTCCGTTTTGTAATATGTTTACATATTCGGTTGTGCTGCAGCAAGTAAGAAATTCATTGTCCTATCTGGGACACATGACAATAAAACTGTCTTGTCTCTTGACTCTTATAACTTAAGTTAACAAAAATCCATCAAAATTAGCTCCTGCCCTCGCACCTTCCGCTGTAATTTCAGGAAATTAAACATCCTTCATGTATTTTCCAATCAAAACTTGAAATATGCAGGAGAAATTTCTGTATTTAAAAAAGAACTGGAGATGTTGGTTTATACCAAAGATAGACGCAAAATGCTGGAGTAACTTAGCGGGTCAGGCAGCATCACTGGATATGTGATCAGTCTGAAGAAGGGTCCCGTCCACTTTCTCCAGAGTGGCAACCTCATCTGCTGAGTTACTCCAGCACTTTGTGGATAAGAGAAAAGATCTGGATTGATTAAAGGTACAAGTTGCAGCATTTTATATGTTAACCATTTGGAGCTTCTGTTACTCCAGCAGGGTACTCCTTACCAGAACGCTGGCTGGATTAGTGTATTAGCTATCAGGAGAGGGTGGACCAACTTGGATTGTTTTCTCTAAAGCGTCAGAGGTCGAGGAGAGACCTGATAGAAGTAGATAACATTATGATAAGCAAAGAGGGGGTAGACAGTCAGAACCTTTTTCCAAGGGTGGAAATGTCAAAGACCAAGCTTTAAGGTGAGAGTGGCAAAGTTGAAAGAAGATATGTGGGCCAAGTTTTTCTTACACACCGAGGTGGAAGCACATACGGGAGCAGCATTCAAGAGGCTTTTAGATAATCATATAGGTATGCAGGGAGAAAAGAGAGAGATATGGATCACATGTAGAGATTAGTTTAACTTGGCACCATGTTTGGCTTGGACATTGTGGGCTGAAGGGCCTGTTCCTGTGCTGTATTGTTCTATGTCTATGTTATGTTACTGCTATTGGTTTATTATTGTTACGTGTACTGAGATAAAGTACAAAGGGCAAGGGTCAACGCAATAATCAGATGTTATCAGGTTAAACCAAGAGACAGGTTTCTAAATCACAAAACTGAAACGCGTTTTATTTTTCCAGTAACCTGAGAAAGGTTCAGTATCAGTAATCACCTTTATTTGTGCGTGCGCCCAACGCACTACCAGTTTCTTCGAGAGAGCAAGTTTCCCATTTAAGCACTGAATAGCTTGCTCAGCTTCCTGGAAAGATTAAAAAAAAATAGTAGACTGTTGTTAGTGTTTGAATAGGCAACATTTACTTCATTGCAAAATATCAGTGAAAATATGCAGTCAATTGAACAGCAGTGTCAGTCCTGCAATGCCCCTGTCCCACTTAGAAAACCTGAACAGAAACCTCTGGAGACTTTGCGCCCCATACAAGGTTTCCGTGCGGTTCCCGGAGGTTGCAGGTGGTTGCAGGTAGTGAGACTGACAAAAACCTCTGGGATCCGCAAGGAAACCTTGGGTGGGGCGCAAAGCCTCCAGTCTTACTTCAGACCAGAGAGGATTGAAAAGCCCATTTCAAGGGTCATAATCCAGGTTGGCACCTTGGTGCATTACAGTGGGAATGCTGGAATGTCAGAGATACAGTCTTGCAGATAAAATATTCTGCCTCTGTCCTTCACAATTGCTGACGAGATTACCAATTTCCCTGACTGACATTCAACTCTCATCAACTCTTAGACGCCGGTGAATTTTGACCCATGCAAGACTCTTGCTGGCTCATCCCTATTAAAATGTATGCTGTTGCCTGGGTTTGCGGGCTTAAGTTACAGGGAGAGGTTGGACAGACTGAGCCATTTTACTAGATTTTTCCTGGGTAGAGGATTCTAAAACTAAAGGGCACAGGCTTAAGTTGAAAGGGGAGAGATTTAAGAGGGACCCCGAGGGCAACTTTTTCACTCAGACGATAGTCTGCGTTTGGAATGAGTTGCCAGAGGAAGCTACAGAAGTTGACACAATTGTGATTAGAGGCTATGGGACAAATGCATGCTAGTAGGACCAGCCCAAGGTGTCAATTTGGTCAGCATAGACAAGGTGGGATGAAGGGCCAGTTTCCATGCTGTACAGCTCTCCGACTAGGACAATTCTGACTATGCAAGTCAAGAATTACACTTTACAAATACAAGCTCTGTCTGACGAAAGTACATTCAAATGTTGAGAAATAGGAAGGAATTGAGGCCCTGCATAGATGCAAAACTTTTAATTAGTCCCTCGTGGCAAATTTCGACATGGGAATTTTTTTGTTGGGTTAGTTTTAGAACAATACATAAAGAAAAATAATACTTTGGCTCTCCAAGCTGAAAACCTATTAAATTTGCAAACATTTAAAGTTCAAATTGTCATAGAACTGTAATATCTCAAATAATTCCATGACAATGTTAACTATTAAGTAACCACATTAAAAAAAGCCCCAACTGAAGGTCAAATAAATATGAACCAAAATAAATACCCTATTTTATGCAAGGAAACATAATTATTTAAATAAACATTCATGGTTTCTCTTCAATCATTTTCCATGCGTAGTTAGGTGGAATGTACCCGAGGACTTCCTTTAGAACTCCACATCACTCAATTTGGACCAGAGAATTTTCAGATAGAAGATATTGAAGGCAGATATATTGTAATAATAGGGGAGTTATACTCAAAAAAGGTGACTCTCCTTAATGTGTATGGACCAAATTTTGATAGCCCCCTGTTTTTTTAAGAGAATACTTAACAATATCCCGGAATGTACACAACAAAACTTAATAATCGGTGGAGACTTAAATTGTACATTGGATGCTTATTTGGATAGATCATCAACTCAAAGAAAACTAAAATCCCAATCAAGTGAATTTCTAAACTCATATATTAATACTACCAACATTAAGGATGTTTGGAGAATTGAAAACCCATCGGGTCGAGAATATTCATTTTACTCACCAGTACATAAAACCTACTCAAGGATAGATTATTTTTTAGTAGACTCAAAACTTATCCCATTTACCTATAACTCGCAATATCATAATATCATAATCTCAGACCATGCTCCACTAACATTTATGATTAAACTAAACGGAATGGTAGAGACACAGCCACAATGGAGACTTAATCCCCAAATCTTAAAAGAAAAGGTATGTAATGAATACCTCGTAAAACAGATTAATATGTTTTTTGAGGCTAATGATAGCCCTGAAATCTCTGCTTCCCTTCCTTGGGAAACATTTAAAGCATTTGTGCGAGGAGCATTAATCTCTTCTCAATCATTTCTTAACAAAGAGAATAGGGCCAAAACAACAGAAATTGGAAATGGAAATAAGGCAATTAGACATAGAAAATGCAGCAGCACCATCCATGATAAAACACAATAAAATTGCAGTACTGAAATATAAATTGAACAAGATATACTCAGACCAAGTTATAAAACTTTATCAACATACAAAACAATTACATTTTGAATTTGGTGATAAACCACAAAAACTATTAGCGCGACAACTTCGTAAACTAGACGGGGAAAAAACAATTTACAAAATTAGAACAGACAAGGGAGAAACACTAACACTGCCTAAAGATATTAATGATAGATTTTTACAATACTATCAAAAATTGTACTCATCTAAAATGACAGAACAATCAGCAGGAATGGAAACATTTCTACAGAAATGTAAGCTTGTGGGTTTAGATCAGAAAGAGAGAGAATCACTAGGTGCTGAAATTACGATAAAAGACATCGAAGAGTCAATTAAATCTTTAAAAAATGGAAAGGCTGCAGGTCCTGATGGTCTAAGTTCTGAATTTTATTAAAAAAATTATGACCTGGTTTCTCCACGCCTACAGACACTGTACAAATATGCTTACACTCAACAGAAACTCCCAGAAACTCTAAATGAATCTACAATCATACTCATACCAAAAACGGATAAGGATCTTGAAGACCCAGGTTCATATAGAGCAATAGCCCTTTTAAATACTGATCAGAAAATACTTAACTAAAATTCTATCTCATAGATTGAGCTTAGTGATTAACAAATTAATACACCCCTGACCAAACAGGTTTTATTCCAAAACGTTATTCATTTTATAATCTGAGAAGACTATTCAATATTATATACTCCAATAGAATTCCTAATGCAGATCTAGCAATTATTTCGTTAGATGCTGAAAAAGCATTTGACCAGGTTGAATGGCCATATTTATTTTCGGTGATGGAAAATTTTCAATTGGGAGAGAAGTACTGTACATGGGTTAAATTGTTATACTCTAATCCAACAGCTAGAATATTAACAAACCAAATGTTATCAACTAAATTTAACCTCTCTAGAGGTTGTAGACAAGGATGTTCACTATCCCCACTATTATTTGCTCTTGCAATCGAACCCTTAGCAGAAAGCGTTAGAACCCATACAGGAATATACGGATATAACACTAGAGAAACAAGGAATACAATTTCCTTATATGCAGATGATGTACTAATATATATTACAAAGTTAGAAACTAGTATTCCAAATCTATTAAATTTAATAACTCAATTTGGTCAGTTCTCAGGATATAGAATTAATTGGAATAAAAGTGAAATCATGCCAATAACAAAACTCAATCTACATACATTACAACAATCCCCTTTAATAATAGTCAAAGATAAATTTAAATACTTAGGAATCTATGTAACTAAGACATATACCTCTTTATTTAAACTAAATTTTCCACCCTTACTGAATAAATTACACAAGAATATTCAATACTGGAAAACACTTCCCATTTCAATGCTTGGTAGAATTAATGCTATAAAAATTATCTTCTTACCGCAACTACTGTACCTATTTCAATTAATCCTGATATATATCCCAAAAGCTTTTTTCAAAAAAGTCGACTCCATTGTTACAAGTTTTATCTGGGATTATAAGAATCATAGAATAAGTAAAAAACATTTATGTAAGTCAAAGATAAATGGAGGTTTGGCTTTGCCAAATTTCTTGTTTTATTTTTGGGCAGTCCATATTAAAAACATGAATTTCTGGCTGGAAGAACTGGATCAACAACCAGATTGGTTAAGGATGGAAAAGGAAGACTGTTTACCTTTTGAAATTGGACCAATCATATTTGCTACCACAAAACTGCACAAAAAAACCTATAAGGAGAACCCCATAATACATAGTGGAATACGAATTTGGAAACAATTAAAAAAAGTTTTAAAATTGAATAATATACCACTATGCCTTCCCATTGTAAATAATCCGTTATTCAAACCATCCTTTTTGGATAAGGGTTTCACACAATGGAAAAATTATGGAATTAAAAAGATTGGACATCTTTATGGGAAAGGCACTTTTCTTTCATTTCAGGAGTTACAACAGAATCATGGACTGCACTCAAATAATTTCTTCAGATATCTACAAATTAGAGATTATGTTAAATCTAACACACAAGTCTACAGGACTAGGGAACCAGAAATCCTTGATGAATGTTTGAACAAGCATCCTAACACTGAAAAATTAATAGCTTATATTTATAACACCCTCCTAAACAACGAGGTACCACCGACGGAACCATATAGACACACATGGGAAAATGAATTAGGTCATCCTATAACGAAAGATTTGTGGGACGAAAGTTTACAACATATACATCAATGTTCGTTAAATGCCAGACATGCTTTAATACAATTTAACGTCTTACATAGATTACACTACTCTAAAATAAAACTAAATAGAATCTTCCCACAAATCTCTCCTATTTGTGATAAATATCTACATCTAGATGCTAATTTAACACATACGTTTGCAAATTGTATAAAAATTAAACATTTCTGGACTGATATTTTTGAAATAATTTCAGAAGTTATTAATATAAAACTGGATCCAAACTCAAAATTAATAATACTTGGAATATGAGAGCAAAGTTTAACACTCACAACAAGCCAAAGAAATTTCCTCTACTACAGTATAATAACCGGAAAAAAATTAATATTAAAATTTTGGAAAGGCCCTACGACCCCCACAATTAAAATGTGGATTGTGGAAATGTCGGAGACCCTATATCTAGAAAGAATTAGACTTGTCTTAATGGACAAACAAGAACTTTTTGATAAAATATGGGCTCCATTCATTAATTATCTGACGGGATAGATTGGCCCGGCACGAAAACCCAACTGAAACTTGAACTCAGGATTAGATGAAAAGTCATACTTTATAATCTACGAACCTATCTCCAATGACGTATTATAAGTAATCCATTCCACCTTTTTTGTTTTTTTTTGATATTTGTAACTTTTCTCTCTCTTTTTCTATATAAAAAAACCCACTAGAAGTAGAAGTAATCGACAATTGAAAATTTTTATAATGTATGACTGATGTATATGAAGTGTTTTTACTATAATATGCAAGTATACTTTATAATATGTCTACTTCTAATAAAAAATATTATTAAAAAAATTTAAAAAAAGAATTTTCAGATGACCACGTTCAGTGTACGTTCAAGTGCAGGAATTACAAGTGTGTTAATGCCCCAGTCATTTGTTTGTACAAAACACTCCAGTCACCAACTGTGACAGAATCAGGCTGCTTAGACAACACTTAAAAGTCACTTGAGATTCAATCACCATTTAGGATGTCATCTTAACCCCTTAATTGTTACAGGCTGGACACACAGAAGGCCAGATATGCAACATTCTGTCTGAACTGCTTTTTTATTTTATTTTAAAGAGTATTGTGGATAACTGATGAAACAGTATCAAAAACAAGTTTACAATGGATCATAAACACTCGTTAAAGTAATACCATAAATATGGACATAAAGTTACTAAGTAGTCAGGTTTCCTGCTAAAAAATAGCATGGCTCCACATTGTACTACTCAGAAGCAGAATTTGGATCAGGACAGCAAGATTCAGATTGAACGTAAATCAGTAGGTGCTGTCAGGTTGGGACTGAAGCACTTTTGTCAGTGTTGCTACTAAATACAGGGAAGGAATGGAGCTGGCACTCTTATTATATACATATTTATATATATATATATATATATAGATATATATATATATATATATATATATATATATATATATATATATATATATATATGTGTGTGTGTGTGTGTGTGTGTGTGTGTGTGTGTGTGTGTGTGTGTGTGTGTGTGTGTGTGTATATATATATATGTGTGTGTATATATATATATATATATATATATAAATAAATAAATATATATATATATAAAACAAGATGCCAGAGGATTGCCCTTGGGTGATTGCTGGTCAACATGGACTCAGTGGGCTGAAGGGTGTTTCCACAACATATCGGCAAAACTGAGAAGTGGGAGGCAGATACAATTACGGCTTTTGGACGGGTTGTGGGATAGGAAAGGAATGAAAGCTCATGGGCCGAATGCAGGCAAATGGGATGAGCAAGGTGTCATGGATATGGTCTTTTGCAGAGCTTCTTTCTGTGTTGCACACATCTATAAATGGAACACTAATGCTGAAATATTCTAGAATAACCTGGAGTTCTACTTTGTCCTATTTGCAATTAGGCATATATCCTAAATATTTATAATCACTTGTTCCCTTCAAGGAGATATGGGGGGAGTGGCAACTTAGCTAAAACAAGGATTGAGGGGAAAAAAATATCTAAAAGGGGAAGCACCACTCACTTTCTTTGGAAAATGGATTTCTAGGGAACCAATCTCCAATTTTTAGAATTCTAAAATGATCCAAAAGGTGATCCTGGGAATGAATCTACTACTGGACATGACTATGGGATGTGGGGGAGGGGAGATGTCAGGGAGAATATTTACATACAAACGCTAGTTATAACCTGGCTCCAAAATAATCCTGGGTCGACTAGTACGTCAAAGATTGTTAAGAGGCAAATGAAGGCTGGACAAAAGCTCAGAATAGGATGACTGGCTTAAAAAAGGCAGATTTGTTGTGTGATGCTGGGAAAAAGAATGGCAACATTTAGCTGTTGTGTGTGTGTGTGAATCCCAGTGGCTTCACCTCACAGAAGGCTATGATCCACTCGGCAACATTCATAAATCTCGTTTTTAGCCAGGTGATGATTTTACACACAGCAGGCCTTTTTGCCTGATCTTGCCAGAAAACAGGTCCAGAAAATATGTTAGCACCGCACAGCGAACAAGATTCATTTAAACAATATGGTCACATAAATCAACATTTGAAGACCGCCTGTCCTTCACAGGCAAAGCTGTTTTTGATTTTGGAGGTTCTCTTTCTTTGGAGGAAAATGCTAAATGCACCTTATTAGCATGTGAGAGGAAGTGAAGTCAATAGAAATAAATACCTGAGGGAGGGCACCTCAGGTCATCAATTATTAAGAGCTGTACAGTTGACTGGTAAACAGAGAGGCTCAGGAGTTTTCCCCTCATGTTCTTGGCAAAGGTCATCTGGTCTTTATTTTCTTTTGGTGCGATGCTCTACTATTCGAAACACTGCTTCAGCCAAAGTTTACAGAGGTCTCGAACTTATACACAAGTTGTTTGTGGAAAATAAGGGAACTGGTCTGTTATTTGATTTTAAATCCCCAAAAGATATTGAATATAACGTGGCTTGCCCTCAATTCCAAACATGCTTGCACTGAATTTGGTGTTACATTTAGTTCATACAAGAGTGAAAACTGAAATTTTATTGCAACCATAAACAAAAACATCACAAATTTTGAAAAACATCAGCACAGAACAAGTTGAGTGCATTTTAAAACTGGACTAACTTTGCTCCTTGAGAAAGAAAGATAAAATAATCTCTAATTAATAAGGGAATTATATTTTTACCAGACAGTTTAAAACATGACATGCATAGAAATTAGACTGCAGAAGGTAAATGCCCAAGGCCAGGAAGGCATGAGTTAAACAATGTTTAATAACATATTAAACATTCACAATTGATTCCCCCTTGTTGATCGTACTGAAATTCTAGGGTAGCAAAAAATGTATCCACAGAAGTGAATACAGATCACAGAAGTCAATACAGATGGTTCTGCTGAAAATAATGCGATTTACTGCTATTCTCTGGAGTTTCCCAGTACAAGACTTTTCAGTTGGGTATTAAAGCTACTGCATATACTTGACCTGGTTAGGTTTATTATTGTCACGTGTACTAAGGAACAGTGAAACATTCCGTTTGCATATTATCTAATTAGATCAGATAATACTAGACATATATATAACCAAATCAAAACTATACATAGGTGCAATCAACCAAACCAAGGTCAAATTGATATTTTAAGTCTTTTATTATATTTTCAAGATGAACCCGCAAAGTTATTACAGGCAAATTATTGGAATTCTGGAGGAATATCACAAATTACAATGCAGGGGATGTCCAAGGTGAGACAGGAGTTACAAAGGAAGAATGTCCAATGTGAATAATAAGTGTGTGAAAAATGACAAAAGGATAGGTGTGCTCCAACAGAAGAAATTAAAGAAAATGCCGAGAAGTATTTAAAATCATACTCTCAGAGGAATAGTTCAGCTGAATAACATTCCATATGCCTTTGATATTCATATAGAGTAGTGTTCGTCCATCATTATATTTAATGGAAGCAACGCTTGGATGTTTTGGGAGATGGGTGGCTCCACATCAAAATAAAACTACAGCCAAGTTACAAGTGCAATTATAATTATAATACTTAGAACATTTTAATTCCAGTTACAATCTAAGCTATGAATGCAACACTGTTGTACAGAGTTTTAGCTCCTCCAAAAAAGGGCAACCTTAGAAGATACCCACCTCTTTTGTCTCAAAATTGACAAAACAGTAGCCTCTTGGTTGTCCTTCAAGTGGACCCGATTTATGAAACAGGAAGTCAAACTGCTTCACTTTTCCAAATTTCTGGAGTAGCTTTAGAAGATTATACCTGTAAAAGATGGGGATGCTCGTGAACATACTGTTGTCTTGGAATAGAACAATACAACTACAGAGGAAGCCTGTGCATCTATGTAATTTCAGACTCCCACAGTATGATATTGAAGCATGCAGAATTCTCGAGATTTGGTCAATGATGTTTCCCCAGGATAGGGGTCTTCAATCCCCAAATAGGTAGTGTATTTTGGAAGAATGGATTGCAGTTTTGTTTATGATACATTATCTGCATGTATTGTTTTTACAGGCCTGTTCAGACTTTAGAGATACAGTGTAGACTTTAGAAATACAGCGTGGAAACAGGTCCTTTGGTCCATGCTGACCAGCAATCACCCTGTCCACTAACACTATCCTACACACACCAGGGACAGTCTACAAAAGCCAATTAACCTACAAACCTGTACGTCTTTGGAGTGTGTGAAAAATCAGGAGCAGCCGGAGAAAACCCACGCTGTCACAGGAAGAACATACAAACTCCATCCAGACAGCACACGTAGTCAAGATCAAACCCGGGTGTCTGGCGCAGTAAGGCAGCAACTCTACCGCAGCCCTACTGTGCTGCCCTATGTTATGCCGCTTCTGCGTCTGTTGTGCTATTGCAAGTAAGAATTTTATTGTTCAGTAGTCGGTACATATGATAATTAAACGCTCTTGGCTTTGAAGGCTGTGGAAGCTCAGTTATATTCAAGATCACTAGATTTTTGGCCATTAAGGTATTCAAGGGATATTGAGACAGTAAAGGGCAATGAGGTTAGAGATTAGCCATGATCTTACTGAATGAGAGATCAGGCACAAGATGATAAACAGCTCAATCACACTTCAGCTCCTTGTGTTACGTTCACACAGTCTGGTCTGACTTGCAAATTCAAGGAGGGCGATTTTTGCCAAAGGCTTTATTAGGGCCATGATCCTTTCTCAAGCAGAAAACACGATGTTAGGCTCAGGTCATGCGCATTTAACAGGAATCTCTCGCTGGCCGAGGATTAGAATTATGCCATGTTATTCATCTGAAATAAAGCACAAGTGTGATTCGGGCAATTGTGAAGTGGACATTATCGTGGGCATGTTAGCAACAAGGGAAGTGGTTAGTGACAGGAATACTGGTTATAGAGTAAAAGACAGGGGCACATTATAAACCCTGAGCAAAAGAGTTATGAATGCAAACAAAGCATGGAGAGAAAATTATATTTTTTGTGACTTGAAAATGAATTCAATTTCAACTTATCACTTGCCAGGCTCTGGAAACCCCCCCCCCCCCCCCCCCCCCCCTCCCATTTCTGGTTCTACTCTGGGCAAGAGACTGTGCATCTACCCGATCTATTCCTCTCATGACTTTGTACACTTCTGTGAGATCACCCCTCATCTTCCTGCATGCCAAGGAATAGAGTCCTTGCCTGCTCAACCTCTCCCTAAAGCACAGGCCCTTGAGTCCTGCCAACATCCTCGTGAATCTTCCCTGCACCCTTTCCAGCTTGATCCTGCTACATCTTTTAGTAAATGCTTCAGATTCAGCATTTTTCCAATTTAAGACAATCCTGCTCTGTTTATTTTGCTGCTCTTGCTATTTCTCACCAGCCATCAGGGAAATACACAATGCTTAAAAAAAATCACAGGAATTTATGGCGCAGGAAGAGCCAATCGATCCAAACTCAACACATGGATCTACTGAGACCAAATACACTTTTCAGTTCTCGGTCCATAGCCACTATACTGCAAGTTAAAACGCGATAAACTAAACTAATGTTGCTCATGATAGGATTCACCAAGTCTTTGATTAGAAAAGGTCTTAGTGAATCATGTCGTGAGCAATCAATCAACACAGCAATCCCAGATCAACAGAACTGATGACGTCCTTTCCATTAATAGTCGGGATTAGGAAACTAGACATAGTTACAATTTATAAACCAGTCCCACATCCACATTTTTTTGAAGGACTGTCAAGCATTTTAGGTGCACTACTAACTTTCAAGTCCAATCATGTTTCCAGGATAGAGTCAACAACAACAATGTATTTAACAGCTGCAAGTTCAGCCTGTCACACACACAAGCCATTTCCACCCAATTCTCTGCCAGGTTTTAAAAGCATTTATCAGCTTCTAATTGTAAATGGCTAGTGTGGTAATTGTTTGTTTAGCCATTGCATGGTAACTTTTTAATAAACCTTTGATCACCACAATCGAAAACTTTAACCGGGATGCTGAAAACACATTCAACGTAGAAAGCAGGTAATGCAAGAAACAGCCAGTTAAGCATAGAAATGGGAGCAGTGGGCGTCAGTCTGAAGGAAGGTTCCAACCTGAAACGTCACCTATTCCTTTTCTCCAGAAATGCTGCCTAACCGCTGAGTTAACTCTATCTTCAGTTAAGGATAGACCTGATTTTACTTATAAACCTACACATTGACATTTTCAATTAAAGTTATTTTATATCAGCCTTGCAACTCCTCCAAGACTGTATGTACAAAAAAAAATGTATTCTTATTTAGAACTGAATGACATAAAGCCAAATTAAACTTTGAAATAGTACTGATGCTCTGGATGGTATTGGTTTGGTAGGTAGATTCACAGTTTCCCTATTTGCCCCCAAGCAGTGACCTACATGTACAGAGGTCCTCACCTTTGCCAATCAACACCCACTAGGCCCCTAGGTTTCAGAGGGAGCTTGAGGTTTAAAAGGCTGCAAAATAGAGGCAAGGAGGTCAAGATTTCTGGGCCCGACGATGATATAGATCCGTTAGCTTTATTTGAAATAAAATTACAGAACAATTTCACTTGTGGGATGGGAGATTAAAAGATAGAAGGGCAAAAAAAAAAAAAAGTCACTTAAAGAAAAGGATCGGGAAACTAATATTGCAAGAAAGGAGAGAATGTAAAGCAGAAGTTTAACAATCAAATCAAAGAGCAATTTATATAGGCAATATATTAGATGGACCTTTTGTAGAGGCAATTAAGCATAGGTATATAAATATCAACCAGCTATATTAATGTGTATGTTAGGGAGGTAACAGTTTGGAAGGAGATTGTAAAACACACTGAAAATAGAGATATGGGAGTGGGAGAGAGAAGAGCAGATATATAAAAAGAGAAAAAGAAATTGGAAGAGAAAAACAATGTAGCCATTGCAGTACATTGTGTCAAATAATTATCTGATTATTTCTGACCAAAATAACCAACTAATTACTACAAGAGTAATTGTAGCTGGGCATTGTTAATATTGCAGCTCTTTTCATAAGCAAGGCTATCATACGTCTATATTCTATAACATGCAAGTCTCCCACAATTGCTTCATGCACATCTCATCTCCAGGATGCTATTTAAATGCACCTCAGAATCACTGGGATTGTGCCTACTTTCTGATTAGAGCTCTGATGCACCAAAGTTTAAAGAAGCTATTTAGATGCTTAGAGATTTGGAATTCTTTAAAACATCTGAGCTCGAAGTTGAGGGATTTTCAGAAAATATTTACAACTACAACAGGTTGAATGACTTTTGGCACTGGTGTCAATCAACTCCCTTGTGATGGAGGGCATCATAGAAATACCCCAGCTGGGGTCGCCCGGCCATATCTATTCTGAAATATGAAATATGACCGTTGCCAAGCTCAGAACCGCAGTTGCCTTCTACAATTAGCAGAAGTTTTAGTCAGAGTTGTTGAGCATAGAAACAGGCCCTTCCACTCACTATGCAAACTATCACACATATCTATACTAATCACACTTGCATGTATTAATTCCATACCCCTCTACGCC
The DNA here is from genome assembly GCF_010909765.2 of Amblyraja radiata. Lineage (NCBI taxonomy): Eukaryota > Metazoa > Chordata > Chondrichthyes > Rajiformes > Rajidae > Amblyraja > Amblyraja radiata. Next base: position 19,026,245 of record NC_045987.1, on the reverse strand, counting down.
ATGTTCATTCACTCACTGTCCAGATACGTCTTAAATATTGCTACTGCTCCTGCCTCCACCACCATCTTTGGCAGCTCATTCTACATACCAACTACTGTGTGAAAAACGTACCCCTCAGATAGAGTCATACAACACAATACAATGCCAACCATTGTCAAGTTAAATTTGGCCCAACTTTACAATGCCGACCAAGATGCCTCACCTACACTAGTCCCACCTGCCTGTATTTGGCCCATATCCCTCTAAAACCTTTCTATCCAAATGTACATGTCCAAATGCCTTTTAAATATTGCTATAGTACCTGCCTCAATTACCTCCTTGAGCAGCTTGTTCCATATACTCACGACTCTCTGTGTGATCTCCTTTAAACCTCCGCCCTCTCACCATAAACCTGTGTCCTCTGGTTTTGGATACCCTTGCCATGGATAATGGACTTGGGATAACTACTTTATCTGTGCCTCTCAAAATTTTAGATGTCTCCATCAGGTCACCTGTTCTCCAAGGCACTGGTACAATATAGGTATGTTGCAAAGCCTACCTGAAGCGTCGTTGAAGATCTGCTGCTGAGGGTGTGCGCGATTTTGGCGCCGTTTAGAGGGGGCGGGTTTAAAACGCGATTTTCTCTAAGCTGTTCCAATCGAAAATGTTCAGCCTAGTTAATTATTAACGAAAAATCGCTGGAAGACCCCGTCGCAAAAGCTATTATTAGGTTTAAAGGCCTTGAATAATAGTTATAGTAGTTTAAAAATCAATCTCTAAACCCGCGACCGCCAGCAACCGCAGGGTCTCATAAAGCAAATAGCAGAAGTTAGGTTGTATATTTTTACATTAAAAAGGGCTTCTAAAGATCCCTTTATACTAAGTTTAATATTGCGAGTAGCTCAATTTGGGCCCATTATATCGCGCAGTATTTTTCTCGGCATTTGGGGCACAAATCTACCGCAATGTGAACGTTCTAAACCAGCGCGTTCCACAGGGACCCACTGGAAAGCTGATTTAAATGGGCATTTATTTACAGCAATTGAACACTAAATTCCTTCCATTTGGCCTATAAATTAATGTAAATGAGATTTTAAAATCATGTTTTATTGTGAATTATTTGTGAATATTATTTGGACATTTAGGCTATTTAAAAATGTTAATCATTTATTAAGAAATGGATAGATGTTTAGATCTAGTAATTGAAGTCTGAAATTAGCTACAATTAGGTAACTAACTAATTATATGCTTTAATTTCAGGTCATCCAAGTAAGATTATTTTATATTTGTTTCAGAATGCTTCAATCTATGATAACTGAAAATTTCATTCAGTTCTCTTAATTTTTAAGAAAGTTATGGGCTTTTGACTGTTCACGATCACAGCTTTTTTGTTATGTCCATAGAAAATCAATAGGGAACAAGATGCTCATTTCCCAGTATGAAAATGGCCATAACTTTTTAAATACTTGAGATATGAAAGTGAATTAGGTGTCAAATTAAACTTATTTTTATGCTTTATCTGATGGGATAAATTACAGACTTGATTTTTAAAATCTCAAAATTTTGTAACATTGCTATACAATATCTGCATTCATACTGATTCCCTAATGAAGACCATAGATTAATTGGCTAGGGTAAATGTTTCTTGTGAATGAGTGGTGGAACTATAGAGAATGTAGGGAGAACAATGAAAGTTAATGTAGCCATGGGCTTCCTTCCATATGTCGTAATATGGAAATACTTTAGAATTTTTTTTTACGAAAGGCACTGCACTGCAGAAATGCTGGTTCTACCTGTCTGGTATGTTTTGGTACAGCCAAACGACACAAACAATTTCAAAAGGATGCTAAAGATCTCTGAATTCAAGGTATTTTAAAAGAAAATATTATGCTGCAAAAAATTTACAATGGGTCTACTCTATGAAACATTGTTACGTGGATGGGTTATCACAGCATAAAATAACACCCACATGCTGAAAGTGGATATTGGAAAACATTATTAAAGGCAATAATAACTACAAACATATTAAGTTACGACATTAAATCGGCCTAAAAACTGAGGCTATTGACTTTGAAGTTGATGAGAAATATATAAATAACAGCTAGACTGTTATATTGTAAATAGTGTGGTTTGGTTGCTGATAAAAGTCTGTCAATAAAGTTCTACGTGAAATTCAGAGTAATCATTTGGATTGTTTTTACACAAAAAGCTTGCACGATTCAGACAACAAAATGGGAACCGAGCAAAAGCACGATTTTGAATTGGATGCAATAATAGATTTGGTTCAGTTGTAAAATGCACTCGTAGCATGCAGAGTGGAAAGCAATCTCAATTAACAAGCTCTTAACTGCACAAGTGACCATACACTTTACTGCCAGCCACGTTTGTCATACTTCCTGACAATTGATGTGAACGTGAGTCACAGCAGCAGCCTCTCCAACTCTCCTCTATTTCCTCTTCCTCTGACTTTCCGCCTGGCACTTGTACAACGATTCAAACACTTTTGCCATTAGAGTCAAGGCTTCTTTCAAAACAATAATATCCCAAACACCGAAAGCAATAAAACAGCAGTCAAACACATATGCTAAATCAATCATCGCCAGTGATTGTACCCAGAGGAACAATGCTAGCTTATCCTGATGTAGCCCTGTTATAACATCTTGCAGCATGAAAGCTTATATTTAGTCTATATACTAGACCAAGGTCTGCTCCCGCAACGCAGCCGTTCCCTACCCGTAGCCCCCACGGGAGACGTGGTCCTCCAACTCAAGCGGCTCAGGAATGAGCAGTGCGGCTGGTTTTAAATGGCGTCTTTGAGGCGAGATGCGGGCGCCAGCAGCCGTTATGGTCGCTGGCCAGCAGGAGGCGACAAAATTAGTGAGTGGGGGGGGGGGGAGAGAAGGATTTAATGAAAAATGTGGACATAAACATAACGAAATCTAATGAGGAGTGGAGAGTTGGAATGAAAAGTGAAATGTCTACCGAAATGGCTGCTTCTATGGGTGAGAAGCCAGTTTATTTTTGAAATATTGGGGGGTGGGGGGGGGGGTGGGGAGAAGGATTTGATTAAAAAGGTGTACTTAAACACGACGAAATGTAATGAGGAGCGGATACTTAGAAAGAAAAGTGAAATCTCTACCGAAATGGAAAAGATCTCGGCGATTGTGCGTCTGGATTCGGCGTGGCAAGGAATCAAAGGAAGAAATGCAGCCGGCAGCCGTACATGTAAATGGATCCATTCCGATTGGACATCTGCGAGCATCGGCCATTCCGATTGGACATCTGCGAGTATTGGGCATTGTGACATCACACGATGGAACGAATCGAAAGGCAGAAAGGCAGCCGGACGGCAGGCGGCAGCCACAGAGTTTTATATAATAATAGATAGATACCAATTTAACCCTAACTTTACTGTTTTGACCAATATTAATATTCTTACGTTTTTCCAATTTCTTTAGAATGTGATTAGTAGCAATTATATTCTAATAAAAGTAAACAAATCTAACTAATTAAAAGTAAAGGGTTGGCTGGCATAGTGGCAGAGCTGTTAGTGCTACTGTCTCACGACGCTAGAGACTCAAGTTCAATCCTTCCTTCCTTGGATGCTGACTGTGTGGAGATTACACATTCTCCCTGTGACTGCGTGGGCTTCCTCCCACATCCCAAAGACTTGTGGGTTTGTAGGTCAATTGGCCTCTATAAATTGCCCCTGTTGTGTGCGGAGTGGATGCAAAAGTGGGATACCATAGAACTAGTGTGAACGGGTAATTGATGGTCGGTGTGGACATGATGGGCCGAAGTGCATGTTTCCATGCTGCATCTCTAAGCTAAACTAAGTATTTACAATAATCAAATATTAAAAAGGCAGACTGAAATCCATAATGAGAAAAAAAATCCATTGCTCAATTTCAATTACTTTAACAAGAAATACAACTTACTGATCTCACCCAAGAATATATTACCAGGACCAGATTGTAACATGTCACAGATTTTGGATGGGAACCTACAGTAATATTTGAGCTGAAAACCACTAAGAGTTCATAGCGGTGTCATAATGACAGGACAGCTTTAGTGTTTTCATTTTTCCTTCCCATATTTAATACCTCAGATTTGGTTCGGTAGACCATACCACAGTCCAGCCTTTGCTCCTTCACCTACTGAACAGGTGAAGGCTTCCAAACCCACAAGGAAACATCTGGCAAATATGTCGCAGATTGACATATTCCCCACATTGCAAAGAAAATTAACAAACACCAGATGGTGGCTTGGGTGATAAAACTGCCAAAGATATCTTTTGTGCTTTAGAAACAGTTAAAATACTAGTACTTAGCAACAATAAAACAAGTTTCTCCGCAGAAGCTGAATGACAATATGCATGGATTGGATATATGCTGTTTTGAATATCAACCTTAAGTGCTACTTTATAATTGACAAAGTTGTAACAATGTCTGGGTTTTCTTTCTCATTGGTGCGTTTAAAGGCCTGTCCCACTGGCTATTATTTTAGGTGACTACAGGCGACTAGGCTGTCGCCACATGGTCGCCGGGGTGTCGCCTGTATGGTCGTGAGTAGTCTCCTCAGTCAGCCAAACAGTCGTAGCGCTTTCTGGTCGCCGCTGGATTTTCAACATGTACAAATATTTTTGGCGAGTCGGTGACTAGATTCCACTCTATCTTGGCCCATTTACACACTGCTTCATGGAAAGCATGTTTACTACAGAAATAAATGGTGTACTTAACAGTAAGTGGCCAACCAACTTGATTATGGATGTTAACAAAGAGTTGGTTTATTCAGCACATTATTTTGAGAGGCAATAACTGAATCTAAGCAGTTTGGAAACCAAATTGATATTTACAGTACTCACTCTGTTAACCTGGAATCGAGATTGCCAATCCAGAGTCGATGTCCCTCTTGTGAGGAGCTTTCAGACAGAATTGACGCATTCTCCAGCGGAAGAGATTTATTTTCAGTCCCCATACGTCACTGCAAAAAATGAAGATGCATTACCACTCCCGCAAGCCTTACACCCAACAAAAACATTTGAGATGGGCAACGCAGCACTTTACACAGAGCAGGATCGCACGCACATCAATACAGGAAAATAAGTATTTCATCAGTTCAGAAGAGTTCAATTCAAAGTAGCCAATGGTAAATTTAGGACGATGTCTTGCACATCTTCACAAAGACACATTCACACACCCGATTACGTAGAAATATAAAATCATATTTCAGGCCTTTTATTTTCTGGACATTGGCATATTATAATGAATATGACCATTGCAAACCATCCTGAATTTGTGAATGAATTTATTTTATTCTAAAATGCAAAGTTCATTGCTAACTCAAAAGCAGTTGAAAAAGATAATTGAAAATTATTGTCGAAAGCTTTCAAAGGCAAAAAGGGAGGTGAGAAGTACTTCTAGAGGACGGGGAAGACTTGAAGAGAAGCAGACAAGGCTGCAGCAAATGGAGTTTGTATGATTAAACGGTTTCAAGGTCAGTTTATTAAGGTACAGCAGAAACATAATGAATTTAAGAATACACAGTACGAATGTGGACCACAAATGGTTGCTCGCAAAGCTAGAATCGTGAAATCAAGAAGAGCACAAAGATCGTGGAAATTATTCTCACCTCGTCTCAGATCACAATAAGATTAAAAAATTGGATGTGTTCTGTGAAGAGTGAATTAGAAATCACTCCTGCACATTATCTCTGCTTCACCTCCTGCATGCTGTCTGGAAATGACCTGTTTCTCAACCAGTCCCAGCAGTTTTTTAATTCTATTTAATATACAGGATTTTGGTAATTGAGCAGGCAATAACTATTTTGAACAGTGATAATATTAATATTGTTTATGTAAGCCTTCCAACTGAATCTAGCGCTCCCAAAGCCGTTGCTGGACATTATCAGACTAATGGAAACAGGTGATTTTGAAGATTAAGAAATAGAGCCATATCTTTAGCGCAGAATCACTTAGTTAAGAACAGTCTGTCTCAACTCGAGACACACTGGTATAAAGAACGAATGAATGAATAAGTTTATTGGCCAAGTATTCACATACAAGGAATTTGCTTTAAAGGACAACAGAATCAGTAGTTAGGGAACAGAGTTTGTGATGAGGACAAAAGAGAGCAACTTTAGTGAGTGACTACACTTCTTCCCACCCTGCTTCCTGTAAGGACTCCATCCCCTACTTCCAATTCCTCCGTCTATGCCACATCTGCTCCCAGGATGAGGTGTTCCACACCAGGGCATCGGAGATGTCCTCATTCTTCAGGGAACGGGGGTTCCCCTCTTCTACTATAGATGAGGCTCTCACCAGGGTCTCTTCTATACCCCGTGATTCTGCTCTCACTCCCCATCCCCCCAACGCGTAACAAGGGCAGAGTCCCCCTTGTCCTCACTTTCCACCCTACCAGCCGTCAGATACAACAAATAATCCTCCGACATTTTCGCCACCTCCAATGTGATCTCACCACTTGCCACATCTTCCCATCTCCTCCCCCTGTCTGCTTTCCGCAGAGACCACTCCCTCCGTAACTCCCTGGTCAATTCGTCCCTTCCTACCCGAACCACCCCCTCTCCGGGCACTTTCTCTTGCAACCGCAGGAAATGCTACACATGCGCACTTTATCTCCCGCCTTGACTTCGTTCAAGGACCCAAGCAGTCTTTCCAGGTGCAGCAGAGGTTCACCTGCACCTCCTCCATTCATCTATTGCATCCGCTGCTCTAGATGTCAGCCGCTCTACATCGGTGAGACCAAGCGTAGGTTTGCCGATCGCTTCGCCCAACACCTCAGCTCGGTTCGCAATAACCAACCTGATCTCCCGGTGGCTCAGCACTTCAACTCCTCCTCACATTCCGAATCCGGGCTCTACCTCTTCCTTTCTTCTTTCCGCCCCCCCCCCCCCCCACCCTCACATCAGTCTGAAGAAGGGTCTCGACCCGAAACTTTGCCTATTTCCTTTGCTCCATAGATGCTGCTTCACCCGCTGAGTTTCTCCAGCATTTTTATCTACCTTCGATTTTCCAGCATCTGCAGTTCCTTCTTAAACATAACTTTAGTCCATCCAGGACTATACACTTTAGTGATACAGCATGGAAACAGGCCTTTGGCCCACCAAGTCCACGCCGACCATTGATCATCCCTTACATTAACACTATCCTACACACCAGGGTCAATTTACAATTTTACCAAAGCCAATTAACCGACAACCCTGTACATCTTTGGAAACTAAGAGGAAACTGGAGCACCCGGAGAAAACCCACACGGTCACAAAAAGAATGTACACTCCGTACAGACAGTACCCATAGTCAGTGTCTCTAGTGCTGTAACGTAACAATTCTACCACTGTGCCACCCCCTGAGAGACTATATGTTGGGCAAAAGATCTGCCAAGACAGCAGGAGTGGGCGTCATCAGCATTAATGTGGAATCCAATTCATTCAAACACCACTTATGGCAGAAGGGAAACAATTATATGCAATAGCTTTACATGGAAAATAATTTAGAGGAAGATATGTTCATCAAGTTAAAGGTTACAAACTGAACCAAAAGGATACACTCTGCAGTGAATTATAGAATGTCAATTATGATTTTGTTTAGTCAAAGAAAGCTAAATTATTATTGTTGTGGTGTATCAGTGGTCCTACAAAAAAAGATTTACAGCACTTCTATGAACAACACTAAAATCTAACCAGGTTCATAGACAAACAAGACTCTACAGCTGCTGCAGTGGTTAAAATATGCAGATGAGCACTTAAATCTCTTGACATAAAGGTACAGGACAAGTGGCAAAAGATAGGATTAATAGAGGTCCCACTGGTCAGCATAGACATGGTGGGTCAAATGGCCTGTTAGCCCAGTTGTATGACTGTGATTCCAAGATAAACTAAGGAAAAGCAGTAATGAAATGCTTTTTAAATTGGCAGAGTTTATTGTGGCGTCGCCAGGATCAGTACTAGGGAGCATTCCTTTCCTTATATTAATGATTCAGATAGACACATAATGCTGGAGTAACTCAGCGGGACAGGCAGCATCTCCGGAGAGAAGGAATGGGTGACGTTTCGGGTCGAGACCTTTCTTCAGTTTGAAGAACGTCACCCATTCCTTCTCTCCAAGAGATGCTGCCTTGTCCAGCCGAGTTACTCCAGCATTTTGTGTCTATCTTCGGTTTAAACCAGCATCTGGAGCTCCTTCTTGCAACAGTTTTCAGAGATGCAGCTGCAAAATAGGACATAGCCCGCAACTTGAAGTTGGGTGTGAATAAACGAAGGCGATGGATTCAACTGAAAGATCAGGTAGATGTTCAGCTCATCTAGGTGAAGTGCGGTATGTTGCAGGGACACCACACCGGCGCTCCATCTCTTCCTCCCCCAGCCCCAGCCAGGCGGTCCCTCGCCCAATTCCACTTCCACTCACCCATTTCACCCCACTCCAACCAGCCCGGTGCTCCCTCGCCTGCCCCCGCCTCCCAGCCCGGCGCTCCCTCGTCCTCCCTACCCCCCACCCACCCACACCGGCGCTCCCTCCACCCCCACCCACCCACACCGGCGCTCCCTCACCCCCCACCCACCCACACCGGCGCTCCCTCACCCCCCACCCACACCGGCGCTCCCTCACCCCCCACCCACACCGGCGCTCCCTCACCCCCCACCCACCCACACCGGCGCTCCCTCACCCCCCACCCACCCACACCGGCGCTCCCTCACTCTCCTCCCACACCGGCGCTCTCTCGCTCCCCCGCTCCGCAGTTCTCTCAAGAGGCGAGGGCCTGAAGCGTTAGGAAGGCCTGCAACCTCCCCGTGGAGCCACCTTTCCCCCCCGCTTGAGCGGCCCGGCGACCGACCGCTAACCAGCCGCTACCGCTGTCCCCCCGGGGCCTCACCTCCGGGCTCGGCGGCCGGATCATTCCTCTCCCCCCGCCACCACATCCGGCCGAGACAAGCGCTCACCCTTCACCCCGCGCCTCCACTTCCTGCCCGGCCCGCGGTTAGGGAAACTACGTTACCCAGGATGCCCCCGCGGCCCGGAACACGCTGCCTCGGGTATGCTGGGAGATGTAGTTCCGGTTGCCTGCACCAGACTCTCCGTTGGGCCCGGTTGCAGAGCAAGGTGGTTGGTAAGCAAAGAGCTCATCTAGTATCTTTGGTTGGTAAGAGGAGCAGGAGGGATTGCACTGAGGGAGCGCCGCACTGTGGGAGGGGTGGGACTGAGGGAGCGCCGCACTGTGGGAGAGGTGGGACTGAGGGAGCGCCGCACTGTGGGAGAGGTGGGACTGAGGGAGCGCCTGCAGAAGGAGGCCATTCAGCCGGTCAAATCTACACCGTTTGCAGCAATGCAATCCCATTAGTATTGTTCCCCGACCTACCCTGTTGCCCGTTCTCTCCCCCTCGTGCCAATCAATGCCATTTTTGATTGTTTTGCGTTTTCCAAAACTAAACTGTAATTTACAGTTGCTAATTAACCGACCAGCGTACGTTTGAGATGTGGGAGTAAACCCACCCAGTCACACAGAGAATGTGCAGACTGGCAACATGAGATTGCACCAGGAACAACTGTGCTAACCATGTACAACCCAGCATCTGGTACGAGAATGTAGCCTGTGTAATCAGAACTGATTTTCCAGTGAACAGGAAGGTTACATTGGGAAAATATTACTGTACATAACCCAAAAACTAAGAGTGCTTTGGGTAACATTGGCTGATTGGTTATTCTTGTTGTCAGGGGTTATGGGGTGAAGGCTGGAGAATGTGGTTGGGTGGGAAACATAACTCAGCCATGATTGAATATTGGAGTAGACTTGCTTCGAGGACTTATTGAAAGGAAAAATAGAAGGAAATTAAAAAATTAGAAAATGGATCTGTAACAATAGGTAAAAGTAGACATAAGGGACTGCAGATGGTGGGGGTTTACAAGATAAGACACATAATGCTGAAGTAACAGCAGTTCAGTCAGCATCTCTGGACGTTTTGGGTCGGGACTCTTCTCCTCCTTTCCACAATCAGTCTAAAGAATGGTCCTGACCCGAAATGTCACTTGGTCATTTTCTCCAGAGAGGTTGCTTGACCCAGTGATTGAGTTTTGCATCACTACAAAAAATAACTTCAATTTTTCTTTATGTTTCAAATTCTATATGGTTAGTAATGATTGTGCAAATCCAGCCCTCAAAACTATTTTTGGAAAATGTATTATTTTGAAGGAAGTTCAGGTAAAATCTTGAAGAAACAAGGAGCTGCAGATATGAATAATGCGATGTAAAGCGCCTTGAGTATTAGAAAGGCGCTATATAAATCCCATCCATTATTATTATTATTAAAAGTAACTTGGTGGGTCAGGCAGCATCCCTGAAGAACATGGATACAGTTTGCACTAGTTCTTTCTCATCTACTCCCTACACACTTGGGACAATTTAGAGGCCAATTAACCTACACACCCACATGTCTTTGGAATGTGGGAGGAAACCGGAGCACCCAAAGGGACCCCATGCAGTAACAGGGAGAATGTCCAAACTCCATATGGACAGCACCCAAGGCCATGATTGAACCCGAGTCTCTGGCTTTGTGAGGTGGTAGTTCTACCAGCTGCACCACTGTGCCATCCTTGAGATAACCTTTCACCTGTGCCTCCACTTTTCTTGTCTGCAGCACACCTTTAAAATAATGTGAAAGGATTGTAGGACTAAATAACCTGGAATTCAGCAGGTTAGACAGCATCTGTGGAGGGAATGGGCAGTTCGGGTCAGAGATGCAAAACAGTGTCTGTCCATTGCCTCCACAGATGCTGCCTGACCCGCTGATTTCTTTCAGCACACTGTATTTTGTCCAGCATCTTTAACTTAGGGAAGCATCCACGAATGTTAAGCTGGTGTGGTAGTCATTGATATGTCCTTGATAAGAATTTTGCCTCTGCCGTAGCTTGTCAGGAATTAAGCTATAATACACCACTCAATATGTTTTGATCACAGCTACAACATATAGGGTGGCACAGTGTTCAACAGTTGAGATGCTGCCTTATGCAGCCAGAGATCCTTGTTTGATCCTGACTCCGGGAATTTTCACACTCTCCCTTAGGTTTTCTCCGGGTGCTCTGGTTTCCTCGCACATTCCAAAGACGTGCGGGTTAATTGGCTTCTGTAAAGTTCTCTAGTGTGTGGGATGCAAAACTGGGATGACATAGAACTGGAGCATGGGTGGTCGCTGGTTGGCATGGACACAGTCGGCCAAAGGGCCTGTTTCCACATTGTATCTCTAAAACTAAAACAAAACTAATTGGCAGGTGGTAACCTTTCTCTCGGGAAAACCGAGAAAGCATCCATAAACATATCACGCTGGATCGGACTTCTTCGGCAGAAGGGCAGGCTGCCTGATGCCAACCTTGACTTGGAAAGAGCAGAGAGATGATATTCTCAACTTTAGAAATACAGCATCGAAACAGGCCCTTCGGCCCATCGAGTCCATGCCGACCAACAATCACCCCGTACACTAGCGCTATCCTACACACTAGGGACAATTTACAATTTATAGAAGCCAATTAACCGATAAACCTGTACGTCCTTGGTAGTGTGGGAAGAAACCGAAGCACCTGGAGAAAACCCACATGGTCACAGGGAGAACGTACTAACTCCTTACAGACAGCACCCATAGTTTGGAATGAAACCTAGTCTCTGGCACTCTAAGACAGCAACTCTATCGCTGCACCACTGTGCCGCCCCTATCCGAGAGGAGAAAGAAGCAAAAATTGCCAAGCGTGATTTGAGAAAAGTCTTTGTTGAAACAAAATTTGCAAGCAAAAACTGCTTTATGTTTTCGATTTTACCAACTATTTTTCCAACTGTACTTAATTGCATGGTTGAAAAAATACAGATTACATATTGGGAAGCTAAATTGTAACCTTATTCATCATAAACCAGCTATCACATTAACTTACAGGAGGAAATTGCACTGTAACATTAGAAGCAGAAATGTAAAAGACTTGCTTCCAGAATGGGGTTACAGCGCAAATTCTAATTGTTGATGACTAGAATAATGATTAAGTTATAAATAACGGTGCTGGCTTCCTTTGAGAATCCAGTTTCAGGAAGAAAGGGTTAAATATGCAGCTGCACGAATACAGTAATTACAGATTTCATTGGGAATTAAGATTGTTAATGAGCCTTAAATCCTTAATGCCGATGCCTCACAATTGGGCCATTCTTCTGGTGTTTTACTGAAAAATACTATATGTGCTCCAAAGTAGCATTAAAAGTCTCACCATACAGTAGGTGGTATTACGAAAATAGTTAGAAAAATACATGAAATGATTTGAATAAACCATTATGAATAAAGGGAAAGAAACATTAAAATGTGCATCTCATTTGTTTCTCAAGCACTCTGCACATGATTGCTTCTGTACTTGAAGGTATTTAGAAAGGTTTTCAGTTAAATCTTTGCATATAATTTTCCGCCGTACCGTAAGTTAAAATCAGGTTTCAGCGGTTACAATGAAGCTACGATTGATTGGGAAGTGATCTGTGTGAGATGGAGCTTTTATTCAAATGAGTTAATGTCAAATTTGAAATATTTCTTTCAAAATAGTTTTTTTTTTAAAAATCATACCGCTTAAGCAGTCTTGTCATCCTATTAACCACAATGGCCGGTGTACCTTCCCCACCTGGTGAGCTCCAGACCTCTGAATGTCTACTATAGCGAGGGATACGAGTAGAAATGAACTTCCTCTTCATCAAGGAGGTGGCCTAGGTCACTCTTATCTGCCTCCTGGTAGATGGATTCAGAGTGGCAGGGATCTGGTTAAAGAAACACTGGTGTAAATATCTGCTCACTTGTTAAATTGTAACTTCAGCCAATCACACCCAAACTGAACTCACATTCTATCCCATCCTGGGTACGAACATTGAATTCTACAATTTCAAGTAATACTCCCCTTCCCCATCTCCTTTTCCTGTGCCCTCCCCCCCTTCACTGTGTGCTCCCACTATCCCACCCCTCTTTCCACATGCCCCCTTCCCTTCCACCCATATCCCTCCCTCTGGCTTTATATTTCACTCCTCTTCTCTCCTTAATTGACACCATTTTGTCCACTTCTCACCTTTAGCCAATGTCATGTACTCCACCCATCTGCTCCTCACTTGTATCCATCTATCATTTGCCAGGCTTTGTCCTGCCCCCCCCCCCCTCTCTCTTTACCAGCTATCCTCCCCTTCTACTACAATCAATCTGAGGAAGGGTCCCAAGCTGAGAAATTGCCCATCCATTCCCTACACAAATGCTGCCTGGCCCGCCAAATTACTCCAGCACTTTGTGTTTTACACAAGATTCCAGTGTATGAGATCTCTTGTGCCTCCTGGAAGCATTTGGCTGGACTCTGAACTCAAGATCCATTCCTGAGAAAGACATTCCACGCTCAATGAAATCCCTTATCCAGCACCCAGAGAGGGTTATCTCAGCCTGGGATACCACATCCTGATCACGGGGGTGAGACCAACCAGAAGCAATTAGTATAAGAAAAAACCTCTGAGGCTTTCTGGTCGTTTCTTTGCAGAGTATTAAGTCCTACTATCAAAACCGTGTGGGATTTGAAATCGGCAGCCAAAGATCACCTTTCTGTTGTGGGTCAAATCCCTGTTTCAGTCAAGTGAGGCAGAAGATAGACGGCAGAAACTGGAATCTTGAGCCAAAAAAAACCTGCTTGAGGAACTCAGCGAGTCAGGCAGCATTGCGGAGGGGAATGTACAGACGAAGCTGCAGACGAACCAGGTCCTGGTCAACTGCTGAGATAACTTGCTAGCAATGAGTTCAACTGACTTGAGTGAAATACCGAGCTAGGTGGACAAGACAGGACCCCACTCCAAATGTTAAAGCAAAATAGACATCCATCTGACCGGATACCCAGTTGGCTCAGCATTGGGCGTGGCTCATGTAGATGGCCTTTGTGCCAGACAGGAAATCTGGAAATAGGAGTGAGCAGAGGCCCCCTGTTCCCTGTAGCTTAACCTGCTGACTTTGGGGAATAAACAGTGCTGGGAACAGGCCCTTCGGCCCACAATGTCTGTGTCGGTCATGATGCCATGATAAACTAATCACTGCTTGCATGTGCTCCATGCCCCTCCATTCCCTGCATATCCATATAGCTAACCTAAAAACCTCTTAAACACTACCATTATATCTGCCTTCACCACCACCCCAGACATCATATTCCAAGCATTCGCTGTGTAAAAAGTCTTGCCCCGCACATCTCCTTTAAACGTTCTCCCTCCTACTTTAAAGCTAGTCTTTGATATTTCCACCCTAGAAAAAGGCTTCTGACTGAAGGAGAGTCTGGACAAGGTTTCCGACCTGAAACGTCACCCATCATTGTCCTCCAGAAATGCTGCCTGACCTGCTGAGCTATTCCAGCACTTTGTATCTCTAAAAAGTTCTGACTGTCTACCCTATCTATACCTCTCATTATTTTTTACATACCTTTGTTCATGTCTCTTCTTAACCTCCGGCATTTCAGAGAAAACATTCTAAATCTGTCCAACCTCTCCTTGTACCTAACACCCACTAATCCAGGCAGCATTCTGCTCAACCTCTTCTGCACCCTCTCCGTGGCCTCCACATCCTTCCTGTAATGGGGCAACCAGAGCTGCACACCATTGTGTCCATTCATGTCACTGCTTGAAAAGAGTTCACTGAAAAGATGTGCCTCAGTGTGATTCAGGGAATTATCTTGATGGCGATTCTCGATCAGCAGGGATGGCACTTGGCTACATCTCTGTGCATCCTGCTATACTCTTCTGCCTCCTGACCTTACAACATAAGGCATGCTGATAAAGGTCCAATCCTATTTTCTACTTATAAAACCATTAGCAATCATTCTTGCTCTTTGAAATGGGCTACTGACATCACATGTACAGGCCACATCCTGGCAGGCATCTTGGCCTTCTAAGATTTCCGAAGAGCTGTATATATCTCATTACAAGAATTCACAATCCTCCTTGCACTGGAGTCAGTTCCGCTTTGTAGCATAAATAAAAATCCTGCTTTGTTGCGCTGGTAATCTGGAAATACGCATTTTAATATTGGATAGCTTGAAGTTGAGTTGGAGTTTAGTTTAATGTCACGTGTACCGAGGTACAGTGAAAAGCTTTTGTTGCGTGCTAACCAGTCAGCGGAGAGACAATGCATGATTACAATTGAGCCATTCACAATGTACAGATACATGATAAAGGGAATAACGTGAATGACGTTTAGTACAGGATAAAGCTAGTAACGTCCGATCAAAGATAGTCTGAGGCTAAATGCCGATTTGATGATTCAATGAGACTTTATTGTCACAGGTACCTAGGTACAGTGAAATGGTTTGTTTTGCATACAACCCGGTAAAATCCTACAGCAGGACTCACCTAGGCAGTACACAAGTCGCCACGTCCAAGGAAGGTTTCGTATGATTTCATCATATCATGGTTAGCATTGCTGAGACAGGCTGGGATATTTTGCTAGATGTTGCATGAAGTTGCACAAGACATTGGTTAATCCACAGTTGGAGTATTGTGTTCAGTTTTGGACAACCTGCTATAGGAAAGATGCCGTTAAGCTGAAAAGAGTGCAGAGAAGATTTACGAAGCTGTTGCCAGGACTCGAGGGCCTGCGATCTAGCACTTTATTCAGGAGGCTGAGTGGTGATCTTGCAAAGGTGTATAAAATCATGAGATAGGGGAGTGAAAGCACATCATCTTTTTCCTTGGGCCGGAGAATCAAGATCTAGAGGCCACAGGTTTAAGATGAGAGAGGAAAGGTTTAATGCTAATCTGAGGGGGCAACATTTTCATCTCGGCTGGTGGCTATGTTTCCATGCTGTATGATTCAATGACTCTATATGTGGACTAATTTGGCAATGGAACTCAGAAATAAAATGAGTCCTTCAAAATCACCTTACATTATTTTAATATTTAGTGGCTTTTGCTTTATGTGAAGATTTCACTTTCTTTTTATGGAAACAATTTACCCTTGAGGATCAATAGTTGTGTGTTATTGCAAAATAGTACTCAACCTTGTTACATCTCCATTTTAGTATGAGGGACTTAGAGCTGGAGAGTCCTGTTGAGGTCACGATCAAATGGAATCTTATTGAATGGTGAAGTGGACCAAAGGGGGAAAAACTGCCTACTTTTGCCTATATTTAGTATTGTAACATGTGCTGAACTAGATCACACATTAATTGACTGGGATTTCTGTGGCACCTTTCCCAGACTTCTTGAAGCACTCTACAATACTGACTGCACCTCAAATGCTCCTGAGCAACAGGTAAACTGCTGGAGGAACTCAGTGGGTCAGGCAGCATCCGTGGCCAGGAGCGTACTGATGACGTTTCGGGTTAGGACATTTCCTCAGACTGAAGCTCGAAATGTCCCCTGTCCTTTTCCTCTGACTGGTGCTGCCTGACCACCTGAGTTTCTCCAGCACTTTGTGTTTTGCTTCAACATCTGCAGTTTCTTTTGTCTCTTCAAAAGCTCTATATGTTTGTAAAGTTGGAAATGCAATGGGTAATTTGTATAAAGGAAGCTCCCCTAATCAGTCTGGGTGATAATAAACAAACTGCATTACTGAATTAAATCAAGGATCTTTAATGTTACTATACAACTTTTGGTTATTTCGCATGAATACAAATTAGTGAATAATAGTTGAGTAATTAACAAGAAATTTGTTGACAGTTCTTTGAGTTAATAGTGGAGTGGTGCCCAAGGTTGGAATATTCACGAACAGGGTGGAAAACTGAGAACTTAACTGTGAACTTAATCACACTGATGCACAAACTGAATCAGTGTTAGTTAACATCACTTAAGCAGAATATCTTGCTCGATTAGCTGGCATCTCCCATCTG
Source organism: Amblyraja radiata (assembly GCF_010909765.2). Lineage (NCBI taxonomy): Eukaryota > Metazoa > Chordata > Chondrichthyes > Rajiformes > Rajidae > Amblyraja > Amblyraja radiata. The sequence goes on along the minus strand of NC_045987.1, from coordinate 19,009,402 downwards.
AAAATGCCCCCTGATCGCAGGGAGTTGCATTAAAATCTAGTCCACACTGATAGATAAATGCTTCCTCTTTCAGCTTTAAAGTTCCCATATAAAATGAGTTGAGGCAGTTTGAAACCAGTTCCTAGCAGGTACACATCTATAGTGCAAAGCTGCTCCATAAACGGTAGCAATCATCCATCTCAGTCAGAGGCCACTGGCATGGCTTCTGCAGAAATTGGAACCATTCAGGCTCTTGAAGTAGAGCATACTGTTGTGAAAATTGGTTTTAAGACACACAGGAGTAGAGTGGAATGAAGTTCATTCTACATCTGAAAGGTGTTATACCCATAGTGGAGGGAGTTTCACTGGATGCTAAAGTGCAGCAAACGTATAGCATTGGTGGGCAATCAGTATTAAATTCAGTGAAAATAAATTGGGGAAATTACAAGGCCAATCTTAATTATCAGAATAATACAAGTTGCTCAAATCTGCACTATGCTTGCAACAGCATCTTAGCTCTCTCATAGAATCAATGAGTCATACAGCACGGAAACAGGCTCTTCGGCCCAACTCGCCCATGCTGACCCAGATGCCCCATCTAAGCTGGTCCCATTTGTTTGAGTTAGGCCCATATCCCTCCAAACATTTCCTATCCCTGTACCTGTCCAAATGTCTTTTAAATGTTGTTATTGTACCTGCTTCAACTACCACCTCTGGCAATTTGTACCGTATACCCATCACCCTCTGAGTGAAAAAGTTCAGTTAGTTTAGTTCAGTTTATTGTCACGTGTACCGAGAGTAAAATGAAAGACTTTTGTTGCGTGCTATCCAGTTAGCGGAAAGACAATACATGATTACAATCGAGCCATTTAAAATGTATAGATACATGATAAGGGAATAACGTTTAATGCAAGGAAAAGCCAGCAAAGTCTGATCAAGGATAGTCCAGTGGTCAGCAGTGAGGTAGATAGTAGTTCAGGACTGGTTGAGGTAGCAGTCCTGAACTACTATCTAACTCACTGGTGACACTCGGACTATCTTTGATCGGACTTTGCTTGCTTTACCTTGCTCCTCAGGTTCTTATAAATCTTTTCCTTCTTACAATAAACCTGTGCCCTCTGGTTCTTCAACACTTCCTTCCACAGTAAGACACAGGACAGCAGCTGATGTCAAATGCAGCTCAGTGATTAGCAGTTCTTTCAGGGTCTGGCTGTGCTGACTGCTCCATTAAGTTCGAAATACAGCGAGAACGGATTTGCGGTTGTGTTTTATTAAAGAAACCTGATGTTAAATCAAAAAGACTATTTTAACTTTGAATGTTGGAATCATTGCCTTGAATGCTTTCATCTGCCTTGCAATGGACAGATGGCTGATCGACCTAAGGCTGGGAAATCTGAGAGTGTGAGGAAGATCAAATTGTAAATCATGCCAGAAAGGTGCTGAAAATTCTACGTCTTTTCTGCTGTGCTCTAGGTAATAATTCAAAGCAGTTCCCTGCACAATGTCGATCACACTGAGATGGATGCAAATGCTAGAACCAGGAATCTACAGATTTTGTGCACCTCTCCTACAATCAGCCATCCAGCACCAAACAGGGCATCTCTTCCTGAACAACTGCAGGCAATGCAAGGCCCTCTGCCTAACATCGAGTCGACTGCTTGCCACCAAGAAGACCAAAGGTAATTCCATTATAATGGTCAACTTTTCATTACATTTATAGGAATGAAAGAAACATTTGGACAGTTCTTGAAAACATTTGCCTGTGTAATTGTCACATGTATCGTATTTATAACACTGTTATAAATTTAACCCAGTTATTAAAATATATATACAAATTCATATAAAGATACCCGGTTGAGTTCAATTTTGTAAATTTTATAGTTTTGATCCTCTATGTTACGTTTAAAATTTTAACTTGCTTCAATTTTGCAATTCTCTCCATGGGAGCGTATTTTAATTCAGCATCATACAAACAGGTTCTTTTTTGGCACCCACAGCTGAACTTAATGTTTATTTTTGCTCATGGCCCTTCTGAATAATGATTTTTTTTTTAATCAGTTGCCAAAATCAAGAAGGCTGAGGAGTGATCTTATCATCAGTGTTTAAAATTATGAGGGGAATTGATAGGGTGAATACATACTTTTTCCCAGATTATGGATAGGATTTTTACCTTTGTAAAAGTTCGTAGAGTCCTACAGCACGGAAACAGGCCCTTTGGCCCAATTTGCACATGCCGACCAAGAAGCCCCAAATATGCTAGTCCAATCTTGCCTGCATTTGACCCATATCCCTCTACGATGTTACTATCCATGTGCCTATACCTGTAGCTGTGTTTTAAATGTAGTTATCGCATCTGCCTCAACTACCTGTAGGGTTTAAGATTAAAAAGGGGCAAAGATTTAGTAGGAATCTAATGGGGATTTTTTTCACACAGAGGCTGGTGGGTATATGGAAAGAACTCCCCATGCCACAGTTGAGGCAGGTACAATAGCATCATTTTAAAAGATATTCCGACAGTTACATGGATAGGAAAGGTTTAGAGAGATTTGGTCCAAACGTGGGTAAATGGACTAGCTTAGATGTGGCATCTTGGTCGACATGCACAAGTTGCACTAAAATCCTCTCTGTGCCAAGATACCTAGTCAGCAAGATGTGACCATCAAATGTGAATATTTGTACCAGGCAGTGCAGTAATGCTTTTGACTTTAGTTTAGAGATACAGCGCGGAAATAGGCCCTTCGGCCCACTGAGTCTGCACCGACCAGCAATCCCCGTAGACTAGCGCTATCCTACGCACTAGGGACAATTTATAATTTTTACCAAAGCCAAATTAAGCTATTAACCTGTACATCCGTGGAGTGTGGGAGGAAACCAGAGCACCTTGGGAAAACCCACGTGGTCACGGGGAGAACGTACAAACTGTCTCCCCCCCACGACCCCCTCTCATCCCATGTTCCTCTGACTTCACTATTAGTGCCTCATATTCTTATCTGTATCCCACACTTTTTGTTGTTTCAACTCTGGCCTTTGTCCAACTATCTGCCAATCAAATACTCCCTTCACCTGTACCCACCTATCACTTGCCAGACTTTGCCCGGCCACCACCTCTCCCAGCTTTCTCCCCCACCACCACAGTGTCTGAAGCAGGGTCCTGACCACAAACATCGTCTATCCATGTTCTCCAGGGCTGCTGCCTGAACCACTGAGTTACTCCAGCATTTTGTGTCTGCCTTTGTAAACCATTGTGTTTGTAAATACTTTACTCATCCATCTTAACAATTTAGGACCTGCAAACACACAGAACTGTGATTACAAATACTTTACTCGTGAGGAAAGTCTTTTTAACATGCCTAATTTTATTTATAAGGGTGAAAAAGTACTATTTCTGAAATCTCATTTTCTACAGTCCCTTTGCAGTCCACATACAAACCAATATGGTTGCAGTATAAATGTAACCACCTGCAGCAGTTTGCAGATACCCTCTCCACCACCTTAGCTCACAGGCAGACACAGAATGCTGGAATAACTCAGCAGGATTGGTGATGTTTTGGGTCGGGACTAAAGAATGTCTGAAGAAAGGTCCCGACCTGAAACGTCACCTATCCATTTTCTCCAGAGATGCTGCCTGACCCGGAAGGCACGGTGGAGTAGCGGTAGAACTGCTGCCTTACAAGCGTCGGAGACCCGGGTTCGATCCTGACTACGGGTGCTGTCTATACGGAGTTTGTACGTTCTCCCTGTGACCTGCATGGATTTTCTCCAAGGTCTTCGGTTTCCTCCCATACTCAAAGATGTCGAGGTTTATAGGTTAATTGGCTTGCCATAAAATGAAAAAAAATATTCCTTGTGTGTGTCGGGTAGTGTTAATTTGCAGGAATCGCCGGTCGGCAAGGACTCGGTGGGCCGAAGGGCCTGTTACCGGGCTGTATCTCTAAACTAAACTAAGCCCGCTGAGTTACATTTTGTGTCTATCTGGTATAAACCAGCACTTTAGCTCACAGTGAGCCCCCTTTCTATTTACCGAGCCCCCCATCTGAACAGGTTCTGATTGCACTTTGCAGTGAAAACTAAAGGACAACCAGGACCCCGGGTGAACATCAACGCTGCTTTGGTGGAGGACATTATCAACCTCAACGAATTCAAACAAGATTTGTTGGAAATTGTCGAGAATCTCAAAGATGATTACGGGAAAAATCTAAATATAAGAACCTCTCCAGGTAAGCTCTGCAGATGCACGCTGCATAATGGTACAGCACCTGCTTTGCAGCGAAAAAATATATAAAAACACCTCGAGGCATTGGATATGGTGCATGTTTAATTATGGTCTCGGGTAGACCGGTTTATTTCTCAGCTGTGACTGATTTCTTATTCAACATAACGCTTCCAGTGCCATCCATAGGTCACCCAGAATTTTGCTTTTGCCAATCACTACTTCCTTCATCAAATTAACTGGAACAGTTCTTTAAACGCCGCACAAATATCCATCAAAGTACATTTAACAGAGGAATCTTAAGCGGCTCTTTGCCGCTGTGGTGAAAGTACTCATTACAATGTGTTCAGAATGTCCTCATCAAAACCATAAAATGCTGCAATAAGTTGACCTCAATTTTACTTATTTTTATTCATTATCCAACAAGCTGATTGGACTCCCCACTATGTGCCCAATACCTAAATCACCGCTCGAGTAATCACTCATTTTGTTTGGCAAAATTGACCTTCATTTCCAGTACTGAGCATTTGTGAGGCTGTTCTGTTGCTGACGCAACACTATTTTTCCAGTCAAGTGCCTGAATTAAGTGCTGCTAGGTTTCCTGAAATCTGCCCCTGGTTAAATTTCATTACCTTCTTTCACTGAGTGGCAGAAGCTCAAATGTCAAGATGGTTAATTAGCCAAACTTTATATTTAAAAGATTTGTGGTGTGAAACCCTAATAGTTTCCAGAAATGATTGTCTGAGGACCATATCTCTGTTTCTCTGATAAGGATTTTGTTTTATTTTTAAGCAATATCATTATTTGTAACAATTAACTCTTTAAAAAGCCGTAACAGGAGCATGATTTGTTTGGACTGATTCTGTTATTTAAAAGTGAGAGCAAAGAGTCACTTAAGATTGCTCTGTTAAATGCACTTTGATGGATATTTGTATGTCATTTAAAGAACTGTTCCAGTTAATCAAATGAAGGATGTAGTGATTGGCAAAAGCAAAAGTGGGGTAAAGCATCTACCTTTTCTCTGTGCTCTAAAGTCATTAAAATGACAGAACGGGACTTTAATATTTTATTCCTCGTTGGATATGATAGTAGTCCGAATATGAAACTTCTAGGAATGTATATTTTTACCAGAATGATGCCTGCATTAGGGGATATTAGCTATAGGGAAGATTGGACAAACTTGGTTTTTAAAAAAAGGCACAAAGTGCTGGAGTAACTTAGCAGATCAGGCAGCATCTCTGGAGAACATGGACAGGCAACATTCTGGGTCGGGATCCTGTTCATGTTCTCCAGAGATGCTGCCTGACCCGCTGGGTGACTCTGCTCTTTGGGTTTTCATTTATAAACCAGCATCTGCTGTTCCTTGCGCCTACAATGAACAAACGTGGATTGTTTTCTCTGGAACGTTGGAGGCTGAGGGGAGACCTGATAATAGTATGTAAAATTATGTGGGGTGAGATAGGGTAGACAGTCAGAACCTTTTTCCCTGGCGAGAGTGGCAAAGTTTAAAGGAGATTTGCGGGGCATGTTTTTTTTACCCAGATGGTGTTGGTTCCTGAGAACATGCGGCCAGGGGTAGTGCTGGTGTTAGATGCGGTAGTGGCTTTTAGATAGGCAAATGGATATGCAGAAAATGGAGACATATGGTGAATAGCATCATGATCAGTCTCATGCTCGGCACAGTCATTGTGGGCCGAAGGGCCTGTTCCTCTGTGATTCGCTTCTTTGTTCTTGTAGAGTGTTACACTTAGAAATTTATGTGGATTTAATACTTTATTTATTTTAACATTGTATATAAATATAAGAAGAAATTAAAACTCCACCTTTGGGGAAAAATCTCTCGGTGTTCATCTCTCCCACATGGTAGACCACCATTACTGATTATTTTTTCCCCCCTTTACTTTGTAAAGTTCACATTTGCAATGAGGTGCCTCACCCAGCTTTGGCTCTGCTACGTTTGACTTCTGCTGCCCTGCTCAACCTCCTGCAGCCCCTCTTCACCGTGGTCTTGACCAGGAAGAATCTATTTTTGTTAATAGCTTCCTGCAAATGGCTTTTGTAAGAGGCACATGTCAAAACCGTCTAGCTGAAGTGTTTGCAGATGTGATGAATTGGTTTTCCATGTAGGCTGACAGGCAACTGCATCCAAAAGCAAAATATACAGTTGTCATGAAACCGTTTGAAAAGGAAAAGACAGTTCAAAATCCCTTCTCAATATCAAGGATTTTATCTTGTTTTTGTTCCTATTATTTAAGGACTTGTTCCTTTTCATTGTCGCTGTTTTAAAATACTAACATATAAAGTTAAGTACAGCTTTTCAGAAAAGTTCAGGACAAGTTGATTGTACTGAGCTGTAAATTTGTGAGGATGAGCTGTTCTTATTAAAGGTACTTTTAAAGGTACTTGGGACCCTTCTTCAGAGTGTTGAATGAGGAGGAGAACAACAGGAGGGGAGCAGTGAGAGAACTGTTGGAGTGAGGAGTTCTTCAAAGCAGTCATACTTTGTGGGGATTTTGCAGTGGAGGAATAAGATGAAGACACAAGGAACTGGTGTCTGAAATAGGGTCATAGAAACATAGAAAATAGGTGCAGGACTAGGCCATTCGGCCCTTCAAGCCTGCACCGCCATTCAATATGATACGGTTTAAACCAGCATCTGCAGTTCCTTCCTACACAATCGATCGACCAATCTGACCCCTGAAGTCATCCAGCATTGGGGTTTGCTCAAGATTCCAGCATCCGCAGTTTCTTGCGTCTCCAAAGTAATCTCAGTTCTGTTTTCAGGTAGCCTTGAGAAAATGTATTGCCTCATGAACATTTTTCAAACGAGCAAAAACAAATCTCATAGGAAAATACTTAACACCTAACCCGCTGGGACAAAATCAAATGTCCGCAGGCACGGTTTCCACTAGGATTCACCAGATAATATCCAACTGTCCAGCTCGAAGAAGATTGATTCATCAGTAATATCATTATATCTGCCTAATTTTCACCGTAATGCCTGTGGTCAGAAACAATACCACTAATATTTTAATCATTGTGTGGTGTATAGAATAACATGGTGTGCCATCAGCTAACTGATTTGTTGACAGTAGTATACAATGGTTCAACAGCTTCTGATTGTTACATTTTAAAGGAAAGTTATTGCTGAGTTGATCACGCGAAAGGAACTAAGAAAACCGTAGCATTGCCACTGTTGGCTTTCTGTTGCCTTCTGCCTCTTGAAACAATGGCAGTTTTGTAGCTTCAGCACTCAAACTCCATCACATGCAGCCAGTGGCTCATAGCATGTCACCCCGTCGCTAATTGGATTCGACGCAGAACTGATGCAAGGTCACTGGTGCTAAACAGAGGCTATGGTGTCTGCTCCTGGTTGCACTCTTGATACTCGGTTTCACTCGGAGTCAGCAGAGCCCACCATCAGGAACACACTTGCAATGGGTGTTTACACAGCCAGCTGCAGATGCCTGAATCTTGAGCGAGGCACAAAGTGCTGGAGGACTCAAGCGGGTCAAGCAATATTTGTGGAGGGAATGGACAGGCGACGTTTCAGGTCAGGGCCCTTCTTCAGTCTCTGAAGAAGAGGAGTGAAATGTAAAGCCAAAGGGTGAGAAGGACATGGTGGGTAGGAGAGGGAGAGGGAGAGGGGGGGAGGGGATGTTCCCGACGCAAAATGTTACCTGTCTATTCCCTCCAGAGATGCTGCGTAACCCACTAAGTCACTCCAGCACTTTGTGTTTTACTCAATATCCTAGCTTCAGTGGTTCCTTGTATCTCGGTGTACATACCATTGGGTTGTGTGCTACCAGTGGAGGTTCTTTTATAGCACTGGCAACCAGACGCATTTCTGCCCATGTTTCAGGACCGATGTTGGTGTAAAGGTGTGGGAATTTGGCAGGCTTAACGGGAAATATTTCAGCCTATGCAGAGGGAAGTACTGTTTAGATCAATTAATACATCTCAACATAAAAATGCTCTTCTTGCATCCACTTGTATTCATTTGTTAAAAACGTCCATGTTTTCTTCCATTTTCTCTTCATCAGGTGCTTTAGATCATATAACTGTTACAACTAGCGAAGGAAAAATTCCATTAAACCATTTGGGACAAGTGTCCATGAAATCACCTCAACTCATCTTGGTTAATATGACCAGTTACCCTGAGGTGAGTGAATTTTTATGTAGTAGTAGTTGATAGATGCATTCAATGTTATGTGGAATGGTTTTAAGTAGACATAAAGATGGCGGTACGCACATCGGTCCTTGTTGTAAGTGTCTATGACAGATTGTCATCCTATCCGTTGCTTATGCTGTGTAAGGGCCTGGCTGCCTGATTTAACTGATTGATTGAAAGACACAGCATGGGTGACAATGGACCGATGTGTAAAGTAAAAGGAATGTGCTAACTGGGTATAACATAAGCAATATTGAATGCAGTGGCACTAAGAATATATTAAGATTTTTGCACAGTTTTTGCTTTGTATATACTATTTATTCTAAATAAAGTTTGGTTTATTGAATTGCAAGACAGGGCATGGCAACAGGCTATTCGGCCCACCGAGTCCACGCCAGTCATCGATCACCTGTTTTCTCCAGTTCTATATTATCCCATGTTCTCATCTACCACTTACGCATCAGGGGCAATTTACAGAGACTGATTAACCTACCAAGCAGCGTGTCTTTGGGATGTGTGAGAAAACCCGGAGGAAAGCCACGTAGTTACAGGGAGAACGTGCAAACTCCATACAGACAGCACCCGAGGTCATGATTGAACACGGGTCTCTAACACTGTGAAGTAGCTGCACTATTGCGCAGACTATCCCATTGCACTTTAGGTATGTTGACGCCTGCAATGTCCACCTCCCCCCACTAAATAATTCCTAAGAACCTGCTCAACATAGAAACATAGAAACATAGAAAATAGGTGCAGGAGTAGGCCATTCGGCCCTTCGAGCCTGCACCGCCATTCAATATGATCATGGCTGATCATCCAACTCAGTATCCTGTACCTGCCTTCTCTCCATACCCCCTGGTCCCTTTAGCCACAAGGGCCACACCTAACTCCCTCTTAAATATAGCCAATGAACTGGCCTCAACTACCTTCTGTGGCAGAGAATTCCAGAGATTCACCACTCTCTGTGTGAAAAATGTTTTCCTCATCTCGGTCCTAAAAGATTTCCCCCTTATCCTTAAACTGTGACCCCTTGTTCTGGACTTCCCCAGCATCGGGAACAATCTTCCTGCATCTAGCCTGTCCAACCCCTTAAGAATTTTGTAAGTTTCTATAAGATCCCCCCATCTTCTAAATTAATCCTCAACGTTGAGGATTGGCTGAATCTCGAGTCTCCTATTCCTGCGGCTCAGTGTCTTTGTACATTGGCATGTAACCATGCATTAACAATGCCTGTGATACAATATATAATGCAAGCCAGTCAATAAAAGCACTGAAATATATTTCATCATTTCAAAGCATTAAAGAAGTCTTAGATATCAAAGAGTGAAAAATGATGTCTCTCGCTGTCAGGGGACCAGAACACAAGATTTTAACTAAAATAATATGAGGGAATGCTTTAATGTCGAAAATTATGAAATTATTGAGTAATGGTCATTAGCTTTTCAGGCAGAAACCTTAACATCAGTTAAATAGGGAATGGAAAACATATTAGAATAGGGAGAATATAAAAGGATAATGGGGAAAGTTGAAAGGAATGGAATTGCAGTGCTTAGCTGCAGATAAAGAGCAGGCATTGATACTGGTCATACAAGAGTCTGCAGGTGCAAAAAAAAAAAAGCTGCTGGAGGAACTCAGCAGTACCCGTGAAGGAAAATGGACAGGCGATGTTTTGGATCGGGACCCTTCTTCAGGTCTGGCCTTCTGCCCATTTCTGTCCACAGATGCTGCTTGACCGGCTGAGTTCCACCAGTACCTTGTGTTTTTTTCCCCCCCTGATCCTGGTGAATAAGGCTGCATAGTTTTCCTCCAAGGTTGTGTGACTTGTTTTGAGGAACGCGTTCTACTCGATGCTCTAATTGTACCTTGTTGCAAAGGCTGTCACAATGGAGAGCAAAGGACCATTCAGTTAAATTCTCAGTTGCAATGAATCCTGTTGTTCATTGTATGACAAGATGATGGATTGTTCAAAGCCTTACTTTAACTTTTAAGCACTCCATTCCCAAGCATCTTTCATGAGAAGGAAATGAGCCACACTTCCACCTTGCATTGTCGTCTTCGGAAACATGTTTGCTTGATAAACACAGCTTTCATTACAATTGTGGAGAATTGCTCTGCCTACTCCGATAATGTCTTTTGCTGTTATGAATGCGGTTGCAAAGACAAAAGTGTTGTGAAAAGGACTGTCAATACAACGGTGAAAGTTTGTACCATTTTCCTTGCGTCTTTGTGAGCTATAATCTGTGGCAGCACGCTGGCACGCTAATGTTACAGTGGTACAAACTCTGTTTCTGTCCTGACTCATTGCGATGAAAAGTAATTAGTCCATGAAGCCATTAACAACGCACAAGTCCGAATCAGTAGGCTATTTAGAACATAGAATCGTATCGCACATGAACAGGCCATTCGTCCCACAATGTCAATGCTAAATATGATAGCACTGGTGTTGCCCCGATTGTTAGTGGGGTAGCCTTGAATAATTGTCCCAATGGCCTAAAACCAATCCCATAGCAATGGATTCTGGAGTAACAGAAAAGATTGGTGCTGGTAACTGATTTTGATTTTTTTTTTTCTCTGCTCAAGATGGATGAGAGGGGAAAACAATTAAACCTCCCTGGCTTGGAAAATGCTTGTGTTTGAACCTCAGACTTCTCTGGTCCGTACTCGCCAAGCCTTGCATAGAGCAAGCTATAATTAGGCCAACATAAAATGCTTTCTTTTGTTGCACATCTGTCGTGTGTGCATTACTGTTTCCAAGCTATCAGATTAAAGATAAAATCTCGCCATCAATATTTGAAAGTCAACCATGTCAGAAAATGCATAGTTTGGACTATGGGTTATGTTTATCCAGTGTTTCAAATTCTCTATTCCCATTGTTTTCCACATGTGCTGTATATAGAAATATCCTAGATTTTGAGCCATTTTCAATTCAATTGGAAAGTGTTTTAGAATCGTTTTTTTGTTGCTCCAACAATCATGTTACAACAGTTAGACCATCTTGCAACTGCCAGCTAATGCGTAGAAGATTAACTCATTGAGCACTACATTTTTCATAAAGCTTTTGCAGTAGATTGAAAGGTCAAGGATGAAAACAGGCCCTTCGACCCACCGAGTCCATGTTGGCCATCAGCCACTCATTCACACTAGTTCTATGTATTCCCACTTTCTCCCTACAAACTTGGGGGAATTAATCAAGGCCAATTAACCTGCAAATCCGCATGACTTTGGGACGTGGCACTGGGAGTAAACTGGAGCACCCGGAAGGGACTCATGCTGTCACAGGGAGAACGTACAAACTCCACACAAATAGCACCGAGGTCATGATTGAACCCAGCTCTCTGACACTGTGTGGCAGCAGCTCTACCAGCTGCACCACAGTGCCGCCCCAACAGCTAAATAGGAATAGGTTAGAAAAATCTTTTGAAGATGGTTCAGCAGTGCTTTCTTGTAGACAAAATGGCGCTGGTGCACATGCATATACATACAAAATGGCGCTGGTGCACATGCATATAATAGACATACATGTCACATGTCTGAAAAACTAAATAATGAGATTTAACTTTTTAGAGGTGTCGGCATGTACAATCACAAAAAAAGCACTGGTTTTGCGTACTGCACGTTCATAAGGACAGTCAAGATCGAGTCGTGCTTTCTTCCTTTGTGGAAATCAGAATGTATTGGTCAAGTCTGTCATTAATCAGGTACAGCCACATTTCTTGACAAAGTGCCTGCATCATGGAACTGCGAGTTGCCAGTTTTCTCTGAACAGCTAAATAGGAATTACTCCTGGCTAATAAGCTTCACAGCTGTAGAAAATTTGTTCTACGGTTAATGGTAGTATGGTGGCTTATCTTTTTTTCGATTCTACACCCGCTTCTCTGTAGCCATTGATATATAAAGATACTGGTGTTTCTCTTTTCACCGCCAAAATGGCAAACTGAGCTTCCTTATTACATTCTGATTTCTCTTTGTGTTTGAATAAAAGGAAACTAGTCTGTCAAAACAAGCCAGAACAAGATGTACAATGTCGGCGACAAGTGATGACAGCACAACACTGAAATATTTTGTCTCGGAATAATGTTTGTATTTCATTCACTGCTAAAAACATTGAGTTACTGTATCCGTTTACTACTATTCACTGCTATATTCAGAAGGTAGTTAATGCTTTAACCCCTGTTCCTCTTCCGCCAGAAATCTGTTTGTATAAAATAGTGAAAATATCCCTATTTAAGTTGTCTGTTACAGTTTAGAGATATAGCGCAGAAATAGGTCCTTCAGCCCACTGAGTCAGCACCGACCAGCGATTCCCGTACACTAGCACTATCCTACACACTAGGGACAATTTACAATCATTACTGAAGCCAATTAACCTACAAACCTGTACGCCTTTGGAATGTGGAAGGAAACTGGCACACCCGGAGAAAACCCACGCGTGCACTGGGAGAACGTACAAACTACGTACAGACAGCACCCGTAGTCAGGATCGAACCCGGGTCTCTGGCGCTGTAAGGCAGCAACTGTACCGCTGCACCACCGTGTCGCCCGTTACTTAATGTTTCTGGAAAACTTCCCTGAATTGTCTGAATATAGGTCTGGATCTCATAGCCATTAGGTTTTTATTATTTCCCACCATATTCAATAGTGTGGGGGACAATGGGCAATACTGTTGCATCAGAGTTTTCCTTTATTCTAGGCCAGGTTAACAGGTAAATTCTGCTGGCTTTTTGTTTCAGACAAAAAATCTTGCGATCTATTTTCACAGCTACATATTCTCTTCTAGACCCAACTATGTTGTGAGTTTTCTGTGATCCCGAAAGATAGCTAAACATAAAACAAGTTAAAAAAAACCTACGGGAACATTTTCTCACATCTAATTTACTAACAAACTAATTTAACATAGTTTTCCATTTGCTTGCCAACATTTTTCCAAAAGAATTTACCAGTGTTTGCAGTTTGAGAGCTACTAATTTAAAAGTAGTCATTATTTCAGTGTCAGCGTATGTCCTATCTTTTTAGTTGGCAAGGGAATTATGAGTAAAGTATCAGCAAAGTTTATGATCTAAACTGAGATTTCTAGATTATGAGTCCTTTCAATAGAAATGTGAAAAATTTCCCCAGGATCTCAAATGTTTTTATTTGTAAATGTAAAAAATTGTAGATTTTCAAATGTTTTGTTTCCCTACTTCTCTTGTGAAGGTTAATTTTTACTAGAATATTGTTTTAGACATACAGCAGCCTCTAATTCCTTTGCCCAGTGACTTCTTATTAATGTCATAGATATAATTGAGTTATACAGCACGTAAAAGAGGCCCTTCAACCCAACTAATCCATGTGGACTGAGGTGCCTTCCTGAACTAGTCCCATTTGCCTATGTTTGCCGCAAAGCCCACAAAAATGTCCTATCAATGTACCTTCCAATGTCTTTTACCTTTTGTAATTGTGCCTGCCTTACCATTTTCTCTGGCAGCTCCTTTCATATACATAGCATCCTCTTGGAGAAAACGTGCCCTCTTTAAATCTTTCCCCTCCCCTCTTACTTTAATCGAATCGCTCAGACTGGGAGAAAGATTGTAACCATCCACCTTATCTGTGCCTCTTATGATTTTAGAGACCTGAATATACCTTGTAATTGGAACAATTGCATTATGATCAGGCACAGGAGCAAGACAGTTACATTACTAATGAAAACAAAAATGCTGCAAGCGCTCACTCAGTCAGTCAGCATTTGTGAATGGCGAAACCAGTCAACTCTTTGTGTCAGCAACCCTCCCTCAGAATTATAGGATTACATTACTAAATTAGTAATCCGGTGGTTACGATGCAAGTTTAAATCTGTCCCTGTCAAATGGGAAATATAAATTGTCAATTAAACATTGTCAATTCTGGTATTTAATTGAAAAACGGCTGATTTCAGTAACATTGAAAATGAAGTTCAGGTAATTCTAGTCTGTCATAAAATGTTCTTTCAAGAAGGAAATCTTAGTCTTATTGTGACCCATAATGTGGTTGAGTCTTGCAACCCTCCAGAAGGCCTGGCAGATCAAACATTTCAGGGGCATTTCACAATTTATTCTTTTGCCTCTGATCCGGTGTTGGATTACTCACAGATTATTATTTCCTCATTAGGCTACAATGGAGCTGTCATAAAATATCAATGTGTTCTCCCGCAGTATTCAAACAATAGGATTCTGACAGACAGTACAGAATTATGAATCATCGACGTCTTGTCCAGTGGTGGTGTTACTTGCTCGGAGTTGCAAAGTCTCCTTTCCCGGAACCTGGGTATACCCAAGAAAAGACACAAAGTGCTGGAGTAACTTGGCAGCACTTCTGGAGAACATGGAGACGTGACGTTTCAGATCGGAACCCTTCTTCAGACTTACAGAAGGGAAGCTGTGAGAGGGTCTCAGATGACTCAGTGAGAGCACAGGGCAAGTATTTGGAATGGGAGGGTGGGAGGGTGACATTCTAAGATGCTCCAACTAAGCTACTCCCGTTTGCCCATATTTGGCCCATATCCCTCTAAACCTTGCCAAGTACCTGTCCAAGTGTCTGTTACATGCTGTTATAGTACATAGTCTCAACTACTTCCTCTGGCAGCTCGTTTAATGTGTCCACCATCTTCTGAGTGAAAAAATTGCTCCAGATTTAAATCACATTAAATCTTTCCCCTCACACCTTGAACATATACGTTCATAAATTGTTGGAGCAGAATTAGGCCATTCAGCCCATATGTCCCCTTGATTCCCCCCACCCTGGGTAAAAGACTCTCCATTCCCCTCATAATTGTATACTCCATCCTCCTCATAATTGTATACTCCTCTATAAGATCTCTCCTCAGCCTCCTGCGCTTCAAATTCTAGCTTGCCCAATCTCTTCCTATACTGTAGCTCAACCCCTCAAGTCCTGGCAACATCCTCGTAACGCTTCTCAGCACCCTTTCCAGCAAGTCACTGAACTGTGCCAGGAGATTTGACCAAGGCCTCTTTAAATGGAGAAGTCATATGCCCGCGGTCCCTGGTATGAAGGACAGAGGACATTGCCTTTAATTGTCCTCTTGTTTTCTTTTGCTCTGCGTATAAAAGACTTGTAGCAGCTCGCTGCTTATGTGCATGGTACTTGCTCCCAACTCCAAGCTTTCATTTGCAAAACTTTCCCCATGCCATACCAAAAACAAAATGCTGATCATGCCTCAGATAGAAGAGATAGAAGGAAAAATTGGAAGACCTTGATCACTTCTTCTGCACATCTGTCAGCATGTGGATTTTGAGAAGGATTGCTGGAGAGTTAAGTTTGTAACGAATCCATCCCTAATGGACTTGAAATAGGGTCCCGACCCGAAACGTCACCTATCCATGTTCTGCAGAGATGCTGCCTGATCCTCTGAGTTACTCCAGCTCTTTGTGTCCTTTTGTGTAAACCAGAATCTGCAGTTCCTTGTGTCTGCGTTTTTCCACCCCTGGTGGAAGATTATTTGATGAGGAGCAACTACCAAATAGGTTGAAAGGATGGTGAAAAGCAATGCTGGAACCCAAGCTTCGACAGCGAGCCAATTATTTTGTACATGCTCTAAGAGCTCTAATGCAATATTTCTATTTGAGTTTGTATTAAATTGGCAAGAAGTGGCAGTATGGACACCAAGTTTCATTGCTTGATACATACTGTTACTGCTGGTTTCTCGTGAAATAATTTGCAATTGATTGATGAGCAATTCTGTGCCTAGTACATAATAAAATAAATGTCTAACACAATTAGAAAGAAATCTGGGTTTGATTATGCGGTCCTTTTTAGTTCATTGGCTTTAGTTCAACTCACACATTTTTCTTATAACTTTTTACCTGTTTTTTTCTTTTCATTGATATCAGGTCATAACGTCTTCAATTTTATTTGTCCTGGTTTCAGCTGATCAGTCTGATATTTTAGAAAACATTTTCACTGAACGATTATGAAAACATATCTAATTCAAGCTTTTCAAAACTTGAGATTAAAAAAAAAAATTTGGTTTGCAACCACTCCCCAGAGCATTAATTTAAGGTTTCTGAAATAAATTGCCTCAAACCACTGAAAAATGTGTTCAAAGAGGCAGAACTTTAGTTCTTTTAGGTTTTTTTCCCTTTCTCCTCTGCAACGCAGTGGTTTATCCCTGTGTTTGTAAGGGGACTTTGCTGGCAATTCGCAGTGGGATCAAAGCTGCTCGGACTGAGTCTAACTTCCTGATACTCTTGGTGAAAGAGGTAAACGTTTCCATGTTCTGGGCAAATAGATTAGCCGGACGGAGACGGAACAGTCAGCTGCAAGCAATTATTTCTGCTAATGCCCTTTACCTTTTGATCTGGTTCACAGACAACGGTGGCCGTCACCCAGGCCATAAGGGAAAGTGGAATGAACCTGAACCCTGAAGTGGATGGGACTCTGATCAGGGTGCCAATTCCTAAGTAAGTAAATTGAAGGTTATGCCTCAGGTTTTGTTCCCTGTCTGCTGATTGTCATTTACACGGCAGTTGCTGGCAAAATTACTTAAGACCAAAAAATTTTTTTTGAAATGTGATGTGAATTTTATTTTTTACTGATTATTTCTGTAATAAATGTCATGAAAATAATGTGAATTAAATATTTTATCTTCCCCCTCACTCTAATTTAGAATGGGTCGTATACTCCAGAGAAATGCTGACTAGTGGGAGTGTGGACATTTCTGTAAACATTTCAGAAAATAATGTGAATTAACTATTTTACCTACCCCTTGTTCTGGTTTAGAATGTGTTGTATAATCCAGAGAAATGTAAAGGTTTAATTTAGTTTAGTTTAGATACAGGCCCTTTCAGCCCACCGGGACCGCGCCGACCAGCGATCCCCGCACATTAACACTATCCGATACCCGCTAGGGACAATTTTTACATTTACCAAGGCAATTAACCTACATACCTGTACGTCTTTGGTGTGCAAATTTCTGTATAAACTTCAGAAAACAATGTGAATTTAATATTTTACCTTCCCCTTGTTCTGATTTAGAATATGTTGTATATTCTGGTAAAAAAGGTAGAAATGTGGAACTGTTAAATTTATGAATTTGGTCAAAACAGTTTAATTCAATTACGCTGATTGATAACTCATTAAGAAAGTCCGATTAAATTGTTGGTTTTCAATAATTGTATTGGCTTTTGAAAATTTTCTAAGTATTTCATGCAGAACTATCTTCAGTGTATGTATAATTCAGTGGGAAAATTCAAACTCTGATCGGTAACAACATCGAAATGGAAGGCGATCTCGTGTCTTGATGGTGTTATTGAGAGGCAAAATGTAAGTGAGGAAAACGATAGCAAAGTTATTTTGTAGGAAGCCCGGGAGTAGAGAATGTGGGAGAGTATACGTTGAAATGGGTCAGAACAGGAAGATATGATGGTGTTCAACAGGTTGATGGACAGGTCCTGCGATGAATGGCGATTCAGGAACATTATGAATGATAAAGTAGTCCAGGCACAATGACTTCCTTTTGGTTCATGGTATATGAGAAAAATTGAGAATCAACAGAGAAAAGCAGAACCAATTTGGAGGTGTTAATTTTGTGGAGGAGAGGGAATTTGGAACCGGAATGATGAATGGAATGGATGATTCTGACTGAAGATTTTGAAGAGATGAGTGATGTTGTGGTCCTGAAAGAGGGAAAAGTATTGGCTGTAAATTTAATTTTATGAAGTGATTTTGTTAGAGGCTTTCTGAAAGTTCAAGCAGGCCATCCTCTTAGACTTCTTCTGAAAACCTCGACACATGTTGAGGTTTTCGAATTTCTAGCGACTCCTTTCTTTGTGAACATGGAACATAGAACAGTACAGCACAGGAACCTTCAGCCCACAATGTCCAGGTCGAACAAGATGCCCAGTTAAACAAATCTCCTCTGCCTGCATGTGATCCATATTCCTCCATTCCCTGTGAAGGGGCATCTCGTAATCTCCTCCTGCTCCTTCCCAGCCAAAATACGAGTCATGATTCGTAGCCTGGAGTTCCCAATCTCTTTGTTTTGAAAATAGGAATTACATGAGTAAAAAGGACACAAAGTGCTGGAATAACTCAGCAGGTCAAGCAGCATCTCTGGAGAACATGGATAGGTGATGTTTTGGATCAGAAGAAGGGTTCCGACCCAAAATGTCACCTGTCCATGTTCTCCAGAGATACTGCATGAACCGCTGAGTTACTCCAGTACTTTGTGTCCTTTTTTTGTAAACCAGCATCTGCAGTTCCTTGTTTCTGTAACTACATGAGTAACTTCCTTTCCAGTGGACACTATTAAACTATGGGGAATGAGACAACATATCCCATCTCTATAATCATCTTGGGTTGAACGACTGATGAAAAGCAATTAATTAGTTAACATCTACGAATGGGTTTTAAACTCCTAATAGCATCCCAATTGATTTCACAGTGTTCTTAAATATCACATTTTAAAAACCTGCTTAGTTATAACCCAATATATTTGGTGCTTCCTTAATGTTACACAGATGATCAATGTGATAACGGTCACCAAAAACTCCATTCATGTTGAGGTCGATGTGATAGTGGCAGGGACTGGAACATATGGATCACATGCAGGTAGTGGAGATTTGTTCAATGGCATCATGTTCGAGATTGTGGGTCTAACGGCCTAGGACTAACAGTTTTATATCATTAAATATATCCAGGTACCTCATGGGAATGTTATCAAACAAAATTTCACACTGAGCCATAAGATATTAGGCCAAGGTCACAAAATAAGTTCTATGGAGTTTCTTAATGTAGAGAGTGGTAGAAAGGTAGAAATGTTTAGGGAAGCATTTCCAGAGTTCAAGGCCAAGAAGCTAAAGGCATGGTACAATAGTGAAAATCGAGAATCCACACTGGGATTGAATTGGAGAGGCAGACAATCTTGGATGGTTGTAGAGTTGGAAAAGTTGTAGATATCGACAGAACGAGGAATTTGAAACGTAGGATGGGACTTGCAAAGTTGCGCTTTCGTTAGACTGGGAGCCAAGGTAAGTCTGCAAATGCAAGGCTAATGGGGAGCAGGACTTGGTACCAAGCTCTGTGGTAGAGTGTTGAAGAAATATTTTATGGAGGATGAAATTGGGAGTCAACTAGGAGAGCAAAGAATAGTCAGGTTGGCAGAGGCAGCAAAACACAATCGACGTCTCTCTTCAATACGTTTTATTGTGTATTTTATTTCCTGAATCATTTGTACCATATTTTGTCCTGGAATGATGCAGGATTTGGGTGTTCCAACATCCTGTAACTGCTGGAAGTTAACACCCACAGTTCCGCTTGCAGCAATGTCCTGCTTTGAGGAAACCATGGAGCGATGGTCAGCTCTGGGTATCAAGGACAGCCATGTCAGATGCTACGCCAATGTTAACTTTCTCCAGTCTTGGCTGCTGCTTGCTATGTACCCAGAGCAAAAGAAAATGGGGGTAAAATGGAAACTTTAATATCAAGACACTTTATGTAATGCTCGTAAATACATCATACTTCCCTTACATGCTGCCTTCACATGTCTCAACGTACTTCGCACTGAATTATTTTCAATGGGCATTGATTAATATCGGCAAATACATTCTTGATATCCCACTTTCTAATATGTGTTGATTTAAAAGGATTAAAATACTTCCTTGTAATGGTAGGTTTGGATTATTTGTTTAAGATATATTTGACATTAATATTTCCATACAGATTGTTTTGACAGCAAATCAAAATGTAGGTTGTCACAGACTGATTGATTTATTGAAAAATAATTACAGATTATGCACTTTTAATTTCAGTGATCACTTCTAAGAGAATATTGTAATTTTAATGAAATAAATGAGATATAGAAAGTATGTAAATGTTTATTTTCTAACTTTCTAACAAAAATTCAAATTCTTACTTCAGCAATAAATGCAAAGTTTGTGTTAAATATAGAAATCCATTATTTCAGGTTTAATATGCAAAAAGGCAAAGCAATTAACAATCAGTATATTTAAATCTGTGCATTATGAAGTAGATTGTATAATATGGCCTATTGTTAGCAAAAATCAAAGCTTGTTATTCATGTAAATAGAAATGTTACAAGTATTTTCACATGGTGCAAAATAATAGGAACTTTAGATACCATCTAATCATAGTTTCATAGCTATTAAGGAAAATTTGGATTTTAAATTCAAATTACTTCTTCATAATTTCAGTTGGCCCTTGATAATTATACAAGTGGAGTTCAGAGTCAATTCTAACCACATACATTTCTAGGCTACTGGTACAATGTGAGATTGTTTTTATAATGCGTCGGTAATTCGCTCTGGGCTGCTGCGGTTATAATAGTGAAATGTCTTGGTCTAACAAACAATGCAACCGGCAAACATTTGTTGTATTATATGCGGTGACGCAGCTCTCTGAGAATGTATGCAAACTTGTACATTTTCAAAATAATCTATTGATATTTAAGACATATACGTAACATCTCAAGCCAAAAGTGTATTGAATTTTTTTAACATTTTCATAGAGTCATAGAGTCCTGCAGTGTGAAAAATGCCCTTCAGCCCAACTTACCCACACCGGCCAACAAGTCGCATCTACATTAGTCCCACCTGCCTGCTATTGTATTGGTCATTTCCCTCTAAACCTGTCCTATCCAAGCACCTATCTAAATGTTTCTAGTCCCAGCCTCACTACCTCCTCCAGCAGTTCGTTCCATACACCCACCATCCTTTGTGTGAAAAAGTCACCCCTCAGATTCCTATTAAATCTTTCCCCTCTCACCTTAAACCTATGTCCTCTGGTTCTTGATTCCCCTACTCTGGGCAAGAGACTGTGCGTCTAACCGATTTTAGTGGACGTGTATTTTGAATTTTGCAAGAGCATAAACAGAGAAATTAATCTCTGCAGCGCAAAAATCCATTTCAACCACCTGCTCGAAATCGAAGTATCATACAATGCATCTTTAATTATGTGATACAAATAATGCACTTTTGATGCAATCACAAGTACACGAGTCTTAAGAAGGATCCAAACCCCAAATGTTGCTTATCCATTGCCTCCACAGATGCTGCCTAACCCACTGAGTTCCTCCAGCACTTTGTCTCCAGTTGCTTATCTCTCCATACGTACATGAGAATTAGGAGCCAGGAAAAGACTATTTGAACATTTGAATTATTTGCACCTTTCAACAAGGCTTATCATTTTCCTGCATCATCCCCACTTCCCTTGTTTTCCATAATACCCAAAATCCTATTGATCTGTTTTGAATGAACTCGATGACTGAGTCTTCACCGCCCTTTGCAGCAAGTAAGAATTGTATTGTTCTGATCCTGGCGCTTATGACAACCAAACACTCTTAACTCTTGAAAATTACAAATACTCACCGTCCACTGTGTGAAGAAATTCTCCTCACCTCTGTCCTAAGTGGCTGACCCTTATTCTGGGACTGTGACCTTGGTTCTGGACAGGAGAAACAATCTACTACTTGTTGAGCCCTGAAATAATTTTTAAAGTTTCAATCATTGATTGATTGAATTGATTGAAAGATGCAGCATGTAAACAGGTCCACCGAGTCCATGCCTATCATCGATCACCCATTCACACAAGTTCTACGTTATCCCACTTTCCTCCAATGAACCTACAATACCCCATGTCTTTGGAATGTGGGCGGAAACCAGAGCACCCAGAGGAAACCCACACGCTCACTGTGAGAACTTGTAAACTCCAGGATCGAACCCAAGTCTCTGCCGCTGTGAGGCAGCAACTCCACTAGCTGCGCTACTGCGCCGCCCCCTTGATCTCTGATCTCTCTCTCTCTCTCTTTGAAAAAACAGTCCTAGTCTATTCAACCTCTTCATCTGTGGCAGACATTATATCCCTGGATATTACTGAAGAAGGGTCTCGACCCGAAACGTCACCCGTTCCTTCTCTGCAGAGATTCTGCCTGTCCCGCTGAGTTACTCCAGCACTTTGTGTCTACCTTATAATATCCCTAGATCCAGTGTCATGAGTCTTGCTTTACTTCCTTTATTAAAACTAGTGAGAAGTCAGAATAAATGTCCCGATCAGTAATCTGGAAGAATGGCTTCTTTCCATCAACCATCAGGCTCTTGAATACCACACAACACTAATCTCAACTATAAATGCCTCTGCACTTTCTTTGGTTGCACAAAAGACTTGAGTTTTTGCACTGATATTGTGGTTATTAACCTGTTGTTTTTCTTTTCTGTATAATATGTATGTATTGTGTTTATAAGCCTGTAATGCTGCTATAACTAAGAATGTCATTGTCCAGTTTCCAGTACATATGACAATTAAACACGTAGGGAGGAAGAAGATGGGTCAGTTCAGACTTTTTCAGTCTGGAGAAGGGTCTCGACCCGAAACATCACCCATTCCTTCTCTCCAGAGATGCCGTCGGTCCCGCTGAGTTACTCCAGCATTTGGTGTCTATTGACAATTAAACACTCTTGACTTGAAGTGTGAATGTTGATAAATGATTACAGAAACCTTAGCACAGCCAGTCATTTATTTTTCAGGTTGGTTGGCTGTACCGTGGTAAACTGAAGGATAAAATAATCTGTGGGTACATACACATCCGGCAAGGTTCTGACGGCGTATATTGTTTTAACTCGTGCTTTATCTTTCCCGAATTAGCTTTGATATCTGTACCTGTTCTGCAGGGTGACCAGGGAGCACAGGGAAAATCTCACCAAACTCGCGAAGCAGATCACAAATAAGTCAAAAGAATCTCTGCGGAAACTGCGCACTAATGCCATTGCACAAGTAAAGAAATCAAAGGAGTCTGTTTCTGAAGATACAATCAGGCTGCTGGAAAAACAGGTTAGTGGAGTGTCCTTTAATACAATATGGTTGTAATTTCCCCTCCCCAACCTTTTACCCCCTCCTCTTAATGTTTTTAGTAGATCATAAGGATTTTTTAAATGTCTCTTAAAAGCACCATAATAATCTTCTAACTGAAGACATTCCCAATTGCAGATGAGAAATTATTCTTTGGTTTCTGGTACTAAACATGTGCTGCCTGTACTACCTGCCTTCAGCACATTTGTTTCCCTTGAGAATTCAGCTCCCACTTGTATTTACAGTGCAACCAAAAGAGCAATTTCTCCCCTACACACCTGACTTTGTTCACTCGCATGCTTTCTGCAGATTAAAAAGAGAATAGATGGGGTGCATTACACAACATAGATGGTCAAAAGAATATCTAAGTTGGCTGCACAGATTTTGACCGACAAAGTGAATATCATTCAGGCGCACTGCCGTGAGATTTAAAATCACAAGTGTTAACATCTTTTCTCTCCCCGAAGATCATAAGACATAGGAACAGTTAGATAATTTAGCCCATCGAGTCTGCCATTCAATAATGGCTGATCTATTTTTCCCTCTCAACACCATTCTCCTGCTCACTCCCCTTAATCCTTGATGCCCATACCAATCAAGAACCTATCTATCCATCTCCGCTTTAAAAGGGGGAGATGGATAGGTTTAAAAGCTGAGACTTGGCCCCCACAGCTGTCTGTGGCAATGAATTCCACAGATTCACCACCCTCTTGTGAAATAAATTCCTCTTCATCTCCATTCTTTTATTCTGAGTCTGTGCCCTCTGGTCTTAGACTCACCCACTACTGAAAACAGATGCTGACTGCGCATTTTTAGCATTTGCTGTTTAGTTGCTTATTTTTCTTCAATTTTTCCTGTCTATTTAATTGCAATGTGACTGGTGACTAGTTCAGGACAAAGACAAGAGCACAATGTAAATCAGGGTGTGAAAGACTATTTAGTCCATCAATCTAGAAAAATACCTTATGGTTATGCTCTCCCCACACTGAGTGTTAGAGGAAAGTGGCAGAAATATGATGCAAACAATATTTAGTGCAGATTCTGAACAACGAATATTCAAATGCTTTTTCACCCAGTATTAGAACCCCACTCACCTGTATCCACCTATCACGTGACAGGCTTTATCCCACCCCCTCCTCTCTTTTCCAGCATCCCCCATCAGTCTGAAAAAGGGTCCCAACCAGAAACATCACCTATCCATTCCCTCCGCAGATGCTACCATGACCTCCTGAGTTCCACCAACACTTTGTGTTTTGCTCAAGGTTCCAGCATATGCATTTTCTTGTCTCTTCATTAGTACTCTGCTCCTTGGAGCACAGGAGGCTGAGGATGAATGTCTTTCTCCCAGGGTAGACAGCATAGGTTCACGTTGAGAGGGGAAAGATTTAATAGGAAAGTGTGGGGCAACTTTTTCCCTCAGAGGATGGTGGGCATTGGGAACGAGCTACCAGAGGAGTTAGTTGAGGCAGGTACTAAAACAACATTTAAAAGACATTTGGACAGGTATATGAACAGGACCGGTTTAGAGAGACATGGGGCAAATCCAAGCTGATGGGGATAGCTTAGATGGATATTGTACCTTGGATGAGTGGGGGCCCAAGGGCCTGTTTCCGTGCTGTATGGATCTGGGACCTGTGGATATATAAATTATAGGAGCAGTGGGGAAGTGAAAAGGGCAACAAAAATATAGATCAAAGAAAGTTTGACTATTGTGTGGACCTCATTTTTGGCTTTCCTGCAATCTTGCATAGATTGTTACATGGATCAGTATTGTATGCACATGGGCCTTTGATCAATTGCCAGAATGTCAGCCCACTGTGGCGTGACCTATAATCTCCCTGCTTCTGTAAACAAAGAAGATTTTCTGAAGTTTGCCTCATGGTTAATTTACTTGGCAATGATATTTCTTACATGGTGGCCCAATGAATTGGTTGAAAATGAAAAATGTGTAAAGGATATCTGTCCCACCTCTTGGGGTGGGGTTCTGATATGGAATCCGACATAGCACAGTCGGGATGAAGGCAGGGAATTTGCAGAGGTTCTGATGCACGTGTGAAGTAGGAGAAAATCCGATCAAATCAAATCCACCCATCGGAACTCAGTCAATCACAACTCTCAGCGGCTGCAAACCTGAACTGCAAATCACAGATAGTAAAATAGACAGTCGTTGAGTTGTACAGCACAGAAACAGGCCTCTCTGCCCAACTCGATTTAGATGCCTTCTGAAGTAGTCTCATTTTGGTCAATATCTCAAATGACTTTGTTAATGTTATTGCACCTGCCTCAACTACTTCCTCTGGCAACTTGTTCCATGTATCCCCCATCCTCTGTGTGAAATGGTTGCCTCTCGGGTCCTTTTTAAATCTTTCCCCTCTCACCCTATATCTATTCCTTATAGTTTTAGACTCCTGTCCAAGGAGATATAGAGGATGGTAATCCAAAATAGCTGAGGAGGGAAATACTCTTGTTGATGTGAAATTGTTGCTTCATCTGTTTTTCCCTTTGGGAATAAAGTTAACGTCTGCAAACTGCACAAATGCTTATTACAAGATGACAAGCATTATGCATAGAACATAGAACATACAGTGCAGGAACAGGACCGTCTGCCCATAAGGTCTGTGCCGAACATGATGCCAAGTTATCCGTTTCTCTCCATTCCCTGCATGTCCATGTGCCTACCTAAAATGCCATTGAAATGCCACTGGTGTATCTGCCTCCATCACCACCTCTGGCAGCGCATTCCAGGCACCCATGACCAGCACTGTCTATAAAACACTGTCTGTAAAATCTGTCCTGCGCATCTCCTGTATAATGCTCCTCTCACCTGAAAGCTATCCCCTCTAGTCTTTGACATTTCTACCCTGGGGAAAAAGATTCTGACTTCTACCCTATCTGTGCCTCTTTTATTTGAAATGTTATAAACTTTGTTCAAGTAGAGGCATCTTCCTCTAACTATATCAGGCCCCGGTGAGACTGCGCCTGGACTATTGTCTGTCCTTCCATTTTCCCTACCTGAAGAAGGATATATTTGCGATAAAGGGAATACAGATTGATTGACAAAGTTTGTCATACGAGGATAGATTAGGTGGATTCAGCCTTTATCCCTTCAGAGGAACTAGAGGTGATCACATTGCTACATACAAAATTCTTAAGGAGCTCATCAGTGTAGAGGAATAGTGTTACCAGGGAACCCAGAATCCAGGGTTACAGCTTCAGAGTAAGTTAAGCCATTGTGATGAGACTGTGGTTGCACTAGGGATTTTGTGTCTGGTTGCACTCGGGATTGTGGGGTTTTGTTTTGTTTTGCACTTTTTTGAGTGTTATTTAATTTATCAAACTTCAATGTCCTTGTTTGCTTGTTACATTATCTATTGAGTACTGTGTTTGCAAACCTGTTCTGCTGCTGAAAGTAAGAATTGTATTGTTCTGTTTTGGTACATATGACAATGAAACGCTCTTGACTCTTGAAGTATCTTCATTGGGATGAGAGTGAATGTTTGGAATTCTGTGCCAAAGAGGGTAGAAGATAGACAGAGATAGATGGGCTACATATATTAGGGAAAGCAATGCCCTGGGAAAAGATCAGCTGTGAATGAGGGCGAAGACACAAGAGGCAAATTCCTACTTCTATTTATTTTGTTTTTGTGTCTATAAATTTCGGAGGGAGGAGTGTTGAATGCAGGCTGAGAAAAATGAATTACTATTGACCTGCCTGGTGGTCCAATAATTCGACAGGCCATGAATGCATTGGGAGAATACCTATGTCTATCAGAGAGTGGCAACGTCCTAATAATACGTTTTTCCATGCTTCAATCCCATCACATGGATGCATGTTGTTCATTTCAGTTCATTAATATAATCTCAAATCACAATCACAAGTAGGCCTACCTTACCGACAGCAAATTCAGAATACTGATCTCAAATTCACAAGAACATGCTGACAAGTATGTGATTGAGCAGTTTAATTTGAAGATACTGTGCGGAAACAGGCCCTTTGGCCCACCGAGGCTGCACCAACCAGCGATCCCTGTACACTAACACTATGCTACACACTAGGGACAATTTATAATTTTTCCAACGCCGCATTAACCTACAAACGGGTAAGTCTTTGGAGAGTGGGAGGAAACCATAGCACCCTTGGAAAACCCACGCAGTCACGGGAAGAACGTACAAATTCCGTACAGACAGCAGACTGAAGTGTCTGAAGAAGGGTCCCAACCTGAAACGTCACCCATTCTTTTTTTCCAGAGATGCTGCCTGACCCGTTGAGTTACTCCAGCATTTTGTGTCTTATATTCCGGGTTACCCCAACACTTTGGTTTCTAATTAAAAATAAAAATAGTGGTTTGACGATCCACGAACACCAGAATCATTTGTAGTTCAGCACACCTGTACACCGATGGTTTATATGGATATGGTCCAAACACAGGCAGGGGGGACCAACATAGACGAGGGATCTTGGTCGGCATGGGCAAGTTGGGCCAAAGGGCAACTTTCCGTGCTGTGTGACTCTCTGACTCTAAATCTCCTCTGCGTTCCTTCCCATTGCAGGGTGACCAAAACGGAACACAATAACTGAATGCAATCCATCTCCAGACATGTTCCAATGTGGTCACTAGCTGCAAGAGATTCTTACCCTGATTATTTCTTTTTGCTTCCAGTCGGGAAGCACCTGGTCTTGTTGGCTGCAGGAGGCTTTATAGTGAAGGCCAATTAATGTTCATACAGATATCGTATATATCAAAGATTAAATGGATGCTAAACAAAGCAAGATGTAATTACACAGCATAGCTACATTAATTTTCTGGTAAATGATATTTCAGCCTAAAACTCTCTGCCGATCGCTGTAGTCTCTTTGCATGAATTCCTGTAATTATTTCCTTCTGACTGTGCTGTTTGGTTCTGTTCCATTTTACAGTTCTTTAAACTTGAATGGCTTCAATCGAGATACCGCTTACACAGGCTTGCAATGTTGTCCTGAAGCTGACCAATAAATTTCCTACAAAAATAGGCTTTCTGTGCATAGTGGATGGGTGTTTTATTTTTTTGCCTTTCCGTGATTTTATTTAAAGATCAGAGAACGTTATTTTCATCCTAGAAAATAGTGAGCAGCGTGGGAAGGGCAACACTGCGATTGTAACGTCCAGGGAATTCACCCTTAAAGCAAATCTTTTAAACATGGGCTCTGAAATTACATAATCATTGTAAGTGGCTTGACACCTCAAATAAAATAACGCTGAGAGTAATTTCTTCCGAATGGGTTAAGTGTTCAAACATGGTATTATGCAGAGCAAATTTAGGGTGTGCTGTAAGAATGCTGGAAAGGTTTAACCGAATTACAGGAGCTAAACATGCTAATGCGGCTCGTTGCAGTTAGGTGAATAATATACCACATATTCCACATGTATTTAAAATGTCAACGGTACATGGCGATTTTTAGGCTGATGTTGAGTTATTTTTGGTTCCTGTACCACGATACATGCAACAGAGGCATAAGGGAAGACCTAACAAGGGTCAGGTGTGAATCAGCATAGATTATGGGATAAATGAGCAGAAAAATCACAGGGGGACATTTTGTTGAGCAAAATGTTTCTCTCAATGCTCCCGAATTAGTTGTTTTCTGTTAAGCCATTAATGGGCTGTATTTCCCTATTCTCCAAATGGAGTTGTACACATTTGATGAGTCCTGTCTCTCTCCCGACTCTTTGAAAGAGCCCTCCAATTATCCTGAAAGGCCTGCCGTTTCCCCGGCATGTTTCCATTGACACTTCAACTTTTATATCACTGATTACCGAACCCAACAATACAGTGCCCTCAAAAGGTCAACTCACTCAATTCAATCAATTGTCGGTGTTAAGCTATCTTCTATCAATTGACTGCAAGCGTACAAGCGAATAGGGTGAGGGGCAGGAGCAAAGCAAACCGTTCGGACACAAAGCTACTGCAAGCAACGTCTGGGACATTTGCATGCGCTTTTAACATTTGCTGCTCCTTGCCGGCAGATGATGAATGTCAATTGTTGAAGAAGGTGCACATGAATTAAATCAGATAAATTAAATAAAGCAAAGCCTTTTCCATAAGTTCATAAGCTGTAGGAGCAGAATTAGGCCATTCGGCCCACCAAGTCTGCCATTCAATCATGGCTGATCTATCTCTCACAGCCCCATCCTCCTGCCTGCTCTCCATAATCCATGCCAGCCATATTAATCAAGAATCTTATCAATTTCCACCATAAAAATATCCATTGACTTGGCCTTCACAGCCTTCTGTGGCAATGAATTCTACAGATTCACCACCCTCTGGCTAGAAAAATTCCTCCAAGTCCTTTCTAATGGTACATCCTTATATTTTGAGACTATGGCCTCTAGTCCTAGACTCTTCTACTTTTTACTGATATGGTACTTTATTCTGGACTGTATTTATGGATGGTGTAAAAAACTCCTGGGTAAAGGGGGGAATAATCAGAAAAAGCTGGAAATGCTCAGCAGATCAGGCAGCATCTGTGGAAAGAGAAACAGTAAATATTTCAGGTAGAAGATCTTTGTCAGGCCAACAACAAAAAATTGTTGCTCATTCATTATCATAAATAATAAACACCCAATTTTAGAATTAAACAAGAGAATTTTTAAATTACCGCTTTGCTAACTATTATTTTGTCTCACTATCGTTCAATACATTATGATCAAAATCTAATTCAATTTGCTATTTCTTATTGATTGATTGAAAAATACAGCATGGAAACATGTATTTCGGCCCACCAAGTAGTCCACGCCGACTGTCGATCACTCCTTCTGGGTCTGCAGGAGGGTCCTGACCCAAAAAGTCACCTGCCCCTGTTCTCCAGAGATGTTGCTTGACATGCTGAGTTACTCTAGCACTGTACGTTTCTTTTGATCACCCGCACACACTAGTTCAATGTTATCCCACTTTCTCATCCACTTCCTACACACTTGGGGCAATTTACAAAGGCCAATTAACCTACAAACCCGCACGTTTTTGGGATGAGGGAGGGATCTGGAGCGCCTGGAGGAAACCCATGGGTGTCACTGGGAGGACGTGCAAACTCCACACAGACAGCACCCGAGGGCAGGATCGAGCCCGGGTCTCTGGCGATGTGAGGCAGCGGCTCTACCTGCTGCAGCACCGTGTCGCCCTGGTTGGGTTATTTTATTTTCACTTCAGATGTAGTATATCTGCAGCAAGGGCTGTAAGTAGATGTGATGATTAAGCGTAGTTGCTAACTTACCGTGTTATTCTTTGTAGATTCAACAGATGGTAGAAGACATTGCTGCCGACATGGACAAACATCTTGTGGCCAAAACGAAAGAGCTGCTGGGATGACCGGAATTGGGAAGTATGTGAGATGAGCTAGGAATATGAACATTGAATTCTCCAATGTTAACTAATACCACCCCTTCCACCCCCCCCCCCCCCCCCCATCCCCTCTTACTTTTCTGTGCCCCCCTACTCTAGTGTGAAGGCAATTCTCCCAAAACCCCTCATCTTTCCCCCACCCCGCACTGTCCTCCTCTACCTATATCCCTCCCTCTGGCTTTACATTTTGCTCCTTGTCTCTCCTTATCTGACTACCTTTGGTCTCCATCTCTAGATTGTGTTACTTACTCTACCCATCTGCCATCAAACACCCCTCACCCATGTCCACCTATCTCTGTTGAGGCTTTGTCCCGCCCCACTGCTCTTTTCCAACTTTCTCACCCCTCTGACAATATGTGTGAAGAAGGGTCTCAACTCGAAACATCACCTATCCATTCCCTCCAAAGACCCCCTTGCACTTTGTGTTTTGCAGAAGTATGAAGCCATTACCTCAACTCCTGTTCATAGGTTTTGGCAATCAGAGTGTTTATTTCTGACACCATTACTTACATTTATTTACTCTTCCAGCTTTTCCCCCCCTCCCCCCCGTAATCAATCTGAAGAATGGTCCCGACCCGAAATGTCACCTATTTGTGTTCGCCAGAAATGGTGCTCATCCCGCTGAGTTACTCCTGTACTTTGTGTCTTTTTTTATAAACCAGCATCTGCAGTTCCTTGTTTCTACATTCCTTTATCTCCTTGTAGCTAATAGTCTCTAATCCAGTAAGCCAAAGTTGACACACACTACACAGCCACTGTATTTTAGCAAGAGATTGAAGATTAACTCATTCCACAAAACGTTGTAGAAACCGTGCCTGCACTTCCCACTCCGTCCAGGGAAGTTGTCTGAAGACAGAGAATACATCAAATTTGGATGTTCCTGATCTGCTTGTTTTATGATTCCATTGATTGTCGAGTCGTATCGTCATAGAGCAAGGAAACAGGCCCTTGGCCCAACTTGCCCACACCGACCAACATGTCCTATCTACACTAATTCCACCTGCCTGCTTTTGGCCCATATCCCACTAAACCTGTCCTATCCATGTACCTGTCCAAATGATTCTTAAAAGTTACGATAGTACCTGCCTCAAATACCTCCTCCGGCACCTCGTTCCATACACCCACCACCCTTTTTTGTGAAAAGGTTACTCCTCAGGTTCTTATTAAATCTTTCTCCCCTCACTTTAAACCTATGGATCTCGTTTCCCCTACTCTGGGTAAGAGACTCTACCCGACCTATTTTGCTCATGATTTTGTACACCTCTGTAAGATCATCCCTTATTCTCCCATGCTCCAAGGAATAGAGTCCAAACCTGCTCAACCTCTCCCCTTTAGCTCAGGCCCTCATGTCCTGGCAACATCCTCATAAATCTTCCATTTACTTCCATGACAGTATAATGCTGGTGCTTTGCTATGCCTCCTGAGAGGATGAATGGTTCTAGTGATGCATGTTTTTCTTCCCTTTTCCTTAGTCCTGTATCACACCACATTGCACGATGATTGTTGAAGATACATTGTCGCCCGATGCATCTGAATGTATTTTCTTCTTGAGTTGGCGCTGCTTAGAACTGAAGAAAATGCAGTTGACAATTCCAACCGATATGCATCAGTAACTTCATTCTGTGCAGCAGAATAATTCAATTTAAGCAATGTGAATTGTCATTTTATCTCTTTAATTATGTGAGGGTTTTTTTTTCAGGCCAGCCATCAGAAATCGAGACTGTTAAAATAAATAGTTGCACTTTTTTCACAAAATTCTCTTCCTGTAATCCATAAAATACGTGGGTTGACGTATTTCTTAAATCATAAAACGTATTGGGTTGCACACACATGCTTCCTAAATATTGGCATGGAACAGGTGGCTTAGGAAATAAACACGAACAACATTTGACTGTATTTAATGCTCAGCATGAAAATTATGTCCCTTTTAAATAAATATTCCAGTGTTGTGAAGTATTTCTCTGGTTTTAATTTCTAGGGATAGAAATAGATTTGCTTTGAAATGTTATTACTTTTTCCAAAAATATTAAGAACATGTTGGCCGTTGATCATTTTTAGTTGCCTTTGTTACACCCGGTCAGGCAGCGGAATCTTGGAACATTGAGACACAAGGAACTGCAGATGCTAGAATCGTGAGCAAAACACAAAGTCAAGTCAAGTCACATTTATTTATATAGCACATTTAAAAAACAACTCTCGTTAGCCATAGTGCTTTACATTTGTTATAAGAATAGTATAAACAAACAAACTACATACATATATACATATAGCCCTCGCATAGTGGACGTCAGGAAAGGCTTGGGAGTATAGATAAGATTTTAGTCTTGACTTAAAGGAGTCGATGGAGGGGGCAGTTCTGATGGGAAGGGGGGATGCTGTTCCACAGTCTAGGAGCTGCAACCGCAAAGGCGCAGTCGCCCCTAAGCTTATGCCTAGACCGCGGGATATTCAGCAGCCCCAAGTCGGGACCTGGAGGTGGAGTGGTGGGTGAGAAGACTTTTAATGTAGGAGGGGGCAAGCCCATTGAGGGCTTTGTAGACATCGAGGAGGGTCTTGAAATGTATACGGAACCGCACAGGGAGCCAGTGGAGAGAGGCCAGGATCGGGGTGACGTGCTGGAGTACCTTCAGATGAATTTTGAAGAAAGGTTCCGACCCGAAATGCAGCCTGTCCCCTCCACAGATGCTGCCTGACCTGCTGAGTTACTCCAGCACTTTGTATGTTGATGCTGCCTGACCTGCTGAGTTACTCCAGCACTTTGTGTGCTGATGCTGCCTGACCTGCTGAGTTACTCCAGCACTTTGTATGTTGATGCTGCCTGACCTGCTGAGTTACTCCAGCACTTTGTGTGTTGCTCAGGATTGTATTGTTTATTATTGTCGCACATGTTGTACAGTGAAAAGCTGTGTGTGCATTGCATTCAGTTAAATCACACTATACATGATTACAATCAAGCCATACACAAGCATAACAGGTACTGCAAAGAAAAACATACCAGATTGCAGAATATAGTGTTACAGCATTATAATGTTAATTTTTTTTAAATCAGCGTTATATTGCAGATTAAAAAATGGAATGTCTGCAATTAGGGAGGTTGGGAAATCAGGACTACACCCTAGATTGTGGAGAAAAGTTCAGTAGCCTGATAACAGAGGGAAAGAAGCAGTTCCTAAATCTGGTGGGACATGCATTCAAGCTCTTGTACCTTCATAGCAATGGGAGAGGGAAGAAGAGGGAATGACCTGTAAATAGCCCTTGATGATGTTGGATGCTATCTTGGGATGGCGTGAAGTGCAGTTGGAGTCGATGGTGGGGAGGCGATCTGTGTGATGGACTGGGCTACACCTACAACGCTACAACTTCTTGCAGTCTTGGGCAGAGCCGTTGCCTTACAAAGGTGTGATGCATCTCAACAGGGTGCTTTATACGCTGTGTGAAACGATGTATTTTTAGGAAATTAGTATCCATTAAAGGTTAGAATTTCAATGTTCTGTTTTGGGATATATGACAATAAAACACTCTTGACTCTTAAAACAAATCAAAATCGATTAGAGTACTAGGGCTCACTTCATTCTCAACACTCCGCTTGATGCTCAGTCTTTAATCAGGGTGGATGGGTGCCAGTTCGAAAGAAAAACTGAAGTCTCATGTTCCCTAAACAAGCACAGTCCTAGGTGAAACACTTGGGGTGAAGTGAACAAGTGTGAAACACTTGTGGGTACGTTAGTCAAGGGTCAGGAGTGTGTTATTGTCATATGTCCTAAACAGATAAATGAAATTCTTACTTACAGCACCAGAATATGTAAACATAGTACTCCATAAGCAATAACCAAAAGAAGTTCAGTATATATATACACAGACATACACCTTCTTCAGTCTGAAGAAGGGTCTCGACCTGAAACGTCGCCCATTCCTTCTCTGCTGCCTCACTTGCTGAGTTACTCCAGCATTTTGTGTCTACCTTCGATTTAAACCAGCATCTGCAGTTCTTTCATACACATTTATACCTACGTACATACACACGCATAAAACAAACAAACAATAATAGTGCAAAAGAACAAAACCAGTGCCCCCAAGTCTATGTAGTTCAGAGAATAACATGTCCATCGGCGCACCGAGCCCACACCAACCACCAGCCATGTTATCCCCCATTCTCCCACACTCCCATGTTACCCCTCATATGTTACCCCATATTCTCATCCATGTGGGATGAAACCGGAACACCAGCAGAAAGCCGTGCAAACTCCACACAGTGACAACACCCGAGACCAAGATCGAACCGGAGTATGTGGCGCTGTGAATCAGCAGCTCTACCAGCTACACCACAGTGCCACCCCGTCAATATTTGGTAAAGAAAACGATAACGCACGTTTATTTGAAAAACAATGGGGTAAGGTGTACGATTATTTGGATCGACAGCTTGGTTTCTTCTCTGCTTTTAGGTTTGGTAAATTGAAGATTTTCGGGCTTAGGCAGCAGACTGTGATACATATACGTGTTCAAGAAGGAACTGCGGATGCTGGAAAATCGAAGGTACACAAAAATGCTGGAGAAACTCAGCGGGGCTGGAAAATCGAAGTCTGAAGAAGGGTTTCGGCCCGAAACGTAACCTATGTCCTTCGCTCCATAGATGCTGCTGCACCAGCTGAGTTTCTCCAGCATTTTTGTGTACCTGTGATACATATACGTTGTGTGCGGCTAATTTGAGATGCTGACTAACTTGAAACGCGTGTTTGCTATTTATTTTGCACGGCGGATAGAATTCCCTGTAACTCTAGATCATCAACAATCTCTTAAACTTCTGATCCTTAAACCTTGTTCCTCTTGCAAGAACAAAATGCTGGCCAGGCAGCATCTCGGAGAATTTGGGACCCCTTTGTGGGCAACGTTGTGGGAGAGCTGCTGTCTTTTACAGCGCTTACAGCGCCAGAGACCCTGGTTCGATCCTGGCTACGGGTATTGGCTACTGTACTGAGTTAATTGCGTGGGTTATCTCAGAGAACCTGGTCCCTGGTGTAGGGTAGTGTTAATGAGCGGGGATTGCTGGTCGGCGCGGACTCGGTGGGCCGATCTTACCCTGTTCCTTTGGAAATTGCTCCGTTTTGGGGTGGAACATTTCATCGACAGACATGAACAATATTTATCTGAAGAAGGGTCTCGACCCGAAACGTCCCCTATTTGTTCGCCCTATAGATGCTGCCTCACCCGCTGAGTTTCTCCAGCGTTTTTGTCTACCTTTGAACAATATTCGTAATTATTTTATAGAAGCGGAATTGCGGGCTCTTCATTAACAATTGACAGCAAGTGAAGTGGTCTGAATAACACTTCTACATTTAAAACTAGTTTCTACACAGGCAAGTAATGCGGGCGGATGTGCAGAAATGATGTGGTGAAATGTTCATATCGAACCGCAACTGAATTTATGTCTCAGTAAAGGTGAGAAGAAGGGGAGTCTGAGGGGTAAGTTATTTTTCATACAGTGAGTGGATGATAACTGGAACATACTGCCAGGGGAGGTGGTGAAATCAAAACGATGATTACATTAAAATATGTGTTTAGTCGGATACTTAAGGCACAGTCCTAATGCCAACAAATGGGATTAGTGTAAATGAACGAAAAGGTTGGCATAGACGTGGTAGTAATTGTTTCTATCTCATTGATTCTACAACTCAAACTTTTAGTTTTGAAGCTATTGAAAGGTACAGCATGGAGAAGGGCCCTTCAGCCCACCGAGTCTACCCGACCCGTTCCATGTTATCTCATTTTCGCATCCACTCTCTCGACACCTGTTCACGTTGCAAATTACATCTGCAGACTTGTGGGTTGCAGGAGGAAACCGGAGCATCCGGAGGAAACCCACGCGGTCACAGGGAGAACATGCAAACTCCACGCAGACAGCACCCGAGGTCAGGATCGAAGCCGGGGCTCTGGCGCTGTGAGGCAGCAGGTTTACCAGCTGTGTCGCTGGTTACTGTGCAATGTCTGTATTGTTGTGGAAACCCAGCTGGTTCACTGATATACTGAAGGGATTCTGCCATCCTCACCGCCCAGGCTGCACGGAGACAACAGTCGGTTCATGGGCCACTGGTCATCGGCAATAACACACTGACCTTGGTGAAGATGCCACAACACCTGAGTTTCACACATCGCTGTGGGAACCGAGGCGGATCATCACTGAGGTACAAACTTAGACTGCATCTGTAACGACATAACTATCACACACATTGCCAGACTGGACTTGCTGCAGTCGAGGGCGAGACAGTGATTCAAGAAACTGCAGATGCTGAGCAAAACACAAAGTGCTGGAGGAACTCAGCGGGCCAGGCATCATCTGTAGAGGAATGGACAGGTGAATATTTCTGGTTGGGTCCCTTCTTCAGTTTGTGGAGAGGTTGGTTGTGCATGATATAATGATTTAAATGCTGGCTCAGTTTGAATAAGAAGAGACTGAACACTAGAGTCCTGACACTAAACGCCACCTGTCGTTTTCCCTCCACAGATGCTGCCTGACCTGCTGAGTTATTCTGCTGAGTTTGTGGTTTGCTCAAGGCCTGGACGGCGACGTACGACTAAAGACCATCAGGAACCTGGTCACATTGCTATTGCATCAACACTGCCAACTAAACATTGCTCAATTTTCCCTGAGATCAGGTTGAAAACCGACCTGTTCCTGAAAACGATATTTTTCCAAATGAAAAAGTAATTGTTTTACCTAATGTCCAAAGATAAAGCGCGTGTATAAGTTTCATTGATGAGTTGTGATGTAACGATTCTATTTGGTTTGAGCCCAAAACAGGAACTAGAAATACAATGTAAATTTGCATTCGTTTTTTTTTCTTTCATTAATATTTACAATTAAAGCAGTAACATTTTTTTCGCCCACTTTTAAAATCAACTTTAATGGGATTCTAAAGTTTAAATTAGTGTTTTCGAAAATTAATTGTTTGCTTAAGTGTGCATATAAGAAAAAAATGTGGTGTTAGAAAGATATGTAGTGAAATAATTAACGGCTGTAATTAATTTACTTGTAAATTTCAACCCAACATCTCTCTCTCTCTTTTCCGAAACGTCACCCATTCCTTCTCTCCACAAGATGCTGCCTGTCCCGCTGAGCTACTCCAGCTTTTCGTGTCTATCTCACTTTTCTCGCTCCCTCGCCCCCCCCCCCCTCGCACTACAATCTGCCTGAAGAAGGATCCCGACCCTAAACGTCGCCTGTCCATCCCTTCCCTCCGCAGATGCTGCCTGACCACTTGAGTTCCTCCAGCACTTTGAGCGTTTTGCTCAAGATTCCAACATCTGCAGTTGCTTGTGACTGCATTTGATGAAGACATTGCTCACCTTAGCAGTAGCAGGATCGCCCTGTCATTCACAGAAAGCACAAACTCGACTGTGTAATGCTGTATAAATGCTGTATACATGGTGAAATGTACATTAAAAAAAAATCTGTAATACCACACATAATTAACTTTACTGCAAAATAGAATCTCATCAATTGGCATTAATTCTAAATGCTGGAGCCATAATTACAGATTTAAGAGCTCAAAGTCTCAACGGCTCCAGAGAGTAAGAGTAAGGTAACGATTTTATAAAGTTTATTTTAAGTATGATGTCATTGTGCACTATGTAAAAGAATGAGTCGCAATTAAATCCCAGCGATCTGCTGATATTTCAATGACATCACCAGTAATCCTAAACCAACTTAGATTTAATTCACCAGTTCAGCACAGTATCTATTTTACTGTAAACATCAGCTAAGCGCGGCCACTGGTGCATGCATCAGACTGAAGTTGAATGTGCTTTCTGCAGCTTATTTACACAGTGGACACACGTTATTTATCCAGCTGCCGTCGCTAGTTTTGTACGGTCCTTCAATAGAAAGCATCAGCTCCTCCCTCACAACTCAACTGAAATCAGGTCAACCCGCTTTTTAATTCCGAGCAAACATATTTCACATCGAATACAACGCTGCCCCTTTCAATATCAAACACGAATAAAGAAGTCAGTCGCCCTTGACCTGCGCTGATGGAATTGACAATCTGGCCACATTAACAGGGCAACTAACCCCTTCGTTCGATTATTGAAAACAGATTTTAAGGATGGGTGTTTACAAATGACCCCCATCACGGATAGGCGGCAGCTACAAATCCATTACAGCAGAGAAGATTGACGAGATGTTGGCTCAAAGCTGTCTCTCAGCACAGCCCCTGTAATCGTGCCCTTCCCATGTTTCTTTGTTAAATCCCTCCTCACCCAGGTCGTTGTGAAAGGACAATTGGAAGGAGGAGTGCTGTAATCTGCAAAGTGAAGAAAGGTCTGGGCCTGACACGCCGCCCGTCCATTCTCTCCACATATGCTGCCTGCCCCGCTGAGTTCCTCCAGCACCGTTGTGTGTAGTGTGTATGTGTGTTTGTGCGCGTGTGTTTGTAAACCAGCATCTGCAGTTCCTTGTGACTCCAGCACTTGGTGTTTAGCAGAGATTTTACTCTCTCCTCTGAACTTCGCCGGTGCTGTTGAACGCAGCTTCAAGTGTTTAAGATTCCCCAATCCATACATTCGATTAAAAAGTAGCAATGTCATTAAACGAACCGACCCATCAACGCGGAGGGAACCGCGCAGCGTTTATGAAACGTGATTAAACAAAACAAAACAAAACATGCACACAAAGTGCTGGAATAACGCAGCGGGTCAGGCAGCAAAAATGCCCTTTTCTCCAAAGATGCTGCCTGACCAGCTGAGTTACTCCAGCACTTTGTGTCTATCTTTGGTATAAAGCAGCATCTGCAGTTCCTTCCTACACAAAAACAAATGGAAAGAACTGCCTTCAAACAAACAATAGTTTACTTTTCCCGGGCAAGAGAGAAGTGAGATTTTTTTTGCAGCTGTCCTGCAGATGTCAGTAATTTCTCTGCTTTGTGTATTTTGGCTAACGACAGCATTTCATGATAGATGTATGAAGGGAACTCGTAAGCCTCTGGCAGTCCCGGGGCTGTACAAATTGCTTTCAGCTGATCATTTTAATTCATTTGACATTTATCAAATACTTCTCGATGGATACGCCATGCTACTACTGTGCGGGAGATTGTGCAAAAATATCGCCACATCGAGTATAAATAAAAGTGCCCGTGCAAAAAACGTGGCCACGCCATCCATACAACGGGGAAAGATGCTCCCGTGCACAACCTGCTCCCATTATAATCCCCGCCGATCTCCACCTCACGCCACGAAGCGGCGAATAAGACGGGGATGGCGGCGGTCAATAAATCATCTTCGTTTCCAAGAGGCCTTGGAACAGCCCCTGGTTTTAATTCTCTTCAGCAGTTGACTGACTCAGACTAGGAAACCCGATACCGGAGGGAGGGAGGGGAACGGGACAGTCAACTTGTATCAAAGGTTTCGCTTTGATGCTGAACGATGCCCTAGCGGAGATTTGGGGCTTGGTTTCCTACATAAATCTAAAGGGAGGGGTTTAGAGATTTAACAGGCACAAATTTTCTCGATGTTTTAAAAAGAAATGCAATGTGCTGGAGGATCTCAGTGGGTCAGGCAGAATCTGCGGAGAGAATGGATTAAACAATTAGAGAGTTTAGATAGAGCTCTAGGGGCTAGTGGAGTCAAGGGAGATGGGGAGAAGGCAGGCACGGGTTATTGATTGGGGACGATCAGCCATGATCACAACGAATGGCGGTGCTGGCTCGAAGGGCCGAATGACCTCCTCCTGCACCTATTTTCTACGTTTCTATGGATAGGCGACGTTTCAGGTCGGGACTCTTCAGACTGAAGAAACAGCATCTGTCCATTCCCTCTGCAGACGCTGCCTGACCCGCTGAGTTACTCCAGCACTTAGTGTTTTGCTCAGGATTCCTTGTACCTCTATTTCTCATGGTTTAATGCTTGCGGATATTCAATGCCTTGCTCCAATCTCTTTCAATCCAATTCAAGATTCCTTTTTTTTCCAATGTTGTCCCATCCCCAAAGACTCAGACTCGGTCCCACACCCTTGGCCCACATTTTGCCAGTTGCAGCACTGAGGGAGGAGTGGATCCAAAGGAGCATCACCCTGTGGGAGAGACGTTACATTGTTGGTACTTGTGCAATAACACCTGCTAGTACTAGTACTGGTTTGAGGCCTGATATAGTGTTATGGTTAGTTAGTCAGCGGATAGTGTATTTTATTGAACATAATGGGTGAGGAAAGGAAACGCTTAGATATGTAGAAGTTGAGCAGTGAGGGTGGATAGCAAGAGTATGTCCTTTAGAGGTGGGTTGTGGACGTTTCATAGCTGGTTTGACCATGCCGCTATTTTGGAGAGCGAAGAATTAGCGGACAGAGTTTGCATCAGGCCATAAAGGAGATGTCAGAGGCAGCAGAGCAAGGCAGTAGGTGGATTTGTTGGAGAGGAAATGATGTCAGTTGGGGGCAGAAAGGAAATGTGTAACATGCATTATATGGGGTATGGAGAGAAGGCAGGTACAGGATACTGAGTTGGATGATCAGCCATGATCATATTGAATGGTGGTGCAGGCTCGAAGGGCCGAATGGCCTACTCCTGCGCCTATTTTCTATGTTTCTATACAGTATGTGTATTTCTATGTTAGTGTATTCTGTGTAAGTGTATATCGTTTTATGCAAGGTTGATATTTGTGGCGTTATGCGTTTAATGATGGGTTAGGATAAGTGGAAGATAGGATGCGAGTGTTTAGCATTTGTTAGAGTGAATTAATTGTCTGGAGTTTCCTTTATTTAGATACTGGTAGCATAGATGGTGAGAGCAGGTATTGAGGGAGGTTGTTCTGAGACACCAGAAAGAACTAACGGTTTTAAACCTTCTCAATGTGTCGTAGGCCTAACTCAACGAAACACCAATGAAGGGAGGTGGCCATTTGATAACTCCAATGATATACTTGCATCTACACAATTAGTTTTTCTTAATGTACTTGTTAAGATGCAGATGGCTGATTATTGCATGTGGAGTTAATTATTGTCTATAGCGTATGTCGGTATAATCAGTTTATATACTACTTTGGCTCTGGGTTTGGTTTTCTTGGTTGAGCGTTTATCCTGATGTTATAGCACAAGTACAGTAAAATATGGTAGCTCAAACTTCACAGTACCTCAGTTAGTTAAGTGACAATAAATGTGAACTTGAACTTGAACTTGAAGTA
Source organism: Amblyraja radiata (assembly GCF_010909765.2). NCBI lineage: Eukaryota > Metazoa > Chordata > Chondrichthyes > Rajiformes > Rajidae > Amblyraja > Amblyraja radiata. The sequence goes on along the minus strand of NC_045987.1, from coordinate 18,967,670 downwards.
CTTTGTGCTTTAATTGTCACTGCCCTTTCAATTGGTCTTCACTGACGGTGAGGTGTTCTGGAACATTCTGAGATCATCAGTGCGCTTCCGAAACACGTCTTACCTTAGTAACCTATGAATTTGAACCAGATTTCCCCAATAGATCATAGATTTGTGAAAACAATCCCAGGAATGATTGGGTTAACATATGACGAGCGTCTGACGGCACTGGGACTGTACTCGCTGGAGTTTAAAAGGATGAGGAGGGAGTTCATTGAAAGTTACCGAACAGTGAAAGGCCTGGATAGAGTGGATGTGGAGATGATGTTTCCACTAGTGGGAGAGTCTAGGACCAGATGCCATAGCCTCAGAATAAAAGAAAGGAGATGAGGAGGAATTTCTTTAGTCAGCGGGTGGTGAATCTGTGGAATTCTTTGCCACAGAAGGCTGTGGAGGCCAAGTCAATGGATATTTTTAAGGTGGAGATTGACAGATTCTTGATTAGTAAGGGTGTCAGGGGTTAGGGGGCGAAGGCAGGAGAATGCGGGAGGGAAAGATAAATCAGCCATGATAGAATGGCGGAGTTGACTTGATTGGCCAAATGGCCTAATTCATGTTCTTTGATTTTCTTCTTCTTGCGTATGGCTTGCACAGCCTAAAGTTGTAAGACAACTTGTTGTGTTTGATCTTCTGTTTGTGCATGCCAGGTTGATTGCATTCGTCGAAACAGGGTGGGCCACGTGAAGGTTGCAATCTCCCACCCCTTCCCGGAATTTATGAACCTTATCATTGACCACAGAACAATATAGCACAGGAACAGCCCTTTCGGCCCATCATGTCTGCGGCAATTATTATGCCAAGACGAACTCTTATCTGTCTGCACGTGAATTGTATCCCACCAGTCTGTGGAATTCTCTGCCTCAAAGTATGGTGGAGGCAGGTTCTCTGGATACTTTCAAGAGAGAGCTAGATAGGGCTCTTAAAAATAGCGGAGTCAGGGGATATGGGGAGAAGGCAGGAACGGGGTACTGATTGGGGATGATCAGCCATGATCACATTGAATGGTGGTGCTGGCTCGAAGGGCCGAATGGCCTACTCCTGCACCTATTGTCTATTGTCTAGTGTCTAGTGTCATTCCCTGCAGTTCTGTGTGCCTATCTACTATCACACATCTTCTTTAAACTCAGCCCCTCTTGCCCTCTAGTATTTGGTATTTCTATCCTGGAGGATTAAATGTTTTGACTGTTTACCCTATCTATGCCTCTTATAATTTTATATATTTAATCAGATTTCCCCACAACCTCTGGCATTGCAGAGAAAACAATCCAAGTCTGTCCAACCTCTCCCTGTGGCTAACAATCTCTAATCCAGGCATCACTGTGGTAAACCTCCACTGCACCCTTTCAAAAGCCTCCACATCTTCCTGTGATGGGACGACCAGAACTGCATGCAATGCTCCATATGCGGCCTAGACATGGTCCTATATAGAGCTGCAGTATGACTTCCTGTCTCTTATACACAACACCTTGACAGATGAAGGCAAGCATACCATGTGCCTTCTTTACCACTCTGTCTACCTGTGCTGCCATTTTCAAGGATTAATGGACTTGGACTCCAAGATTCCTGTGTACTTCAGTTCCTTTATTAGAGTGTACATAATTTAACTGACATAGTTTTAAGGACAGCACAGTGACACAATGATAGACCACGGGTACTGTCTGTCGAGAATTTTCCATTCTCCCTGTTCTACAGGAGCTCCATTCCTCCCACACTAGGTTAATTGGCCTCTGTAAATTGTCCCTGTGAGTAGGATCGAACTAATGCACGGGTGATAGCTAGTCGACATGGACTCGGTAGCAGAAGGGCCTGTTTCCACGCTGTATCTCTAAATTAAACTAAGCTGCAAACTTGTAGTGGTCTGGAGAAATGAGCAAGGCCCTAATGTAAATACTGCGGGGAAAATCCTTTGATGTGCAGAATCCTTCAGTTCGGATGTTTGGCTGTGAAATTCCAAATGCCTTCACAAAAAAAACTACTCTCCAATTAAACAGAGAACCGGGGCCTCTCTCATCTGGTAGATTTGTAAAAAAAATTTAGCTTGCGAGAACAAATTTCTACTGTTGACACAAGAAATGGCAAATGCTGGAATCTTGATCAAAACGTGAAGTGCTTGATGAAATCGTCGGGTCAGGCAGCATCTGCGGAGGGACTGGACAGTCGATGTTTCGGGTCGGGACCCTTCTTCAGACTGCACCTGATTTAGGTCATAAGGTCATAAGTGATAGGAGCAGAATTAGGCCATTCTGCCCATCAAGTCTACTCTGCCATTCAATCATGTCTGATCTATCTCTCCCTCATAATCCCATTCTCCTGCCTTCTCCCCATAACCCCTGACAGCCGTACTAATCAAGAATCTTTCTTTGTCTGCCTTAAAAATATCCATTCACTTGGCCTCAACATGCTTCTGTGGCAAAGAATTCCATGGATTCACCACCCTCACAGCTTAATTTGGGAACAGCTCTGCCCAAGAGAGCAAGACATTGCAGAGAGTTGTGGATATTGGCCAGTCCATCTCACAGTCCATCTCTCCTCTCCATTGATTTCATCTACATTTCACGCTCCCCGTGGAAAGCGGCCAACATAATCAAGGTCCCGACCCAAAACGTTGTCTATCCATGTTGTCCTGCGATGCTGCATGAGCTGCTGAGTTATTCCAGCAAAATAGATCACCATCCAGACTCTGAAGAAGGGTTTCGGCCCGAAACGTTGTCTATTTCCTTCGCTCCATAGATGCTGCATAGACGCCGAGTTTCTCCAGCACATTTGTCTACACCCAATGTAGGGGTCTCCAACCAGACCGGCCATCATAGAGTTTACCAACCAGAACAATCAATGTTTGACTGACAGACCAGACGGCTGCTGAGTAAGAAATCAAGTGATCGAGGCACCGAGTTGGAAACTGAAGTTAATGTAAAACATCGACCATGTTGTCATTGGACAACGCAGCAATTTTGATGGGTCGAATGGTCTCCTTCTGATGCTTCCTGTCATATTCCCGGTTGGGGTTTTATTTTGATAGCCACCTTCTGTGCAGTTAAGAACCTTCATTGAATCATTGAAAGTTGCAGCATGGCAACAGGCCCATCGGCCCACCGAGACCACGCCAAAAATCGAACACCCGTTGACCCTAGTTCTATGTTATCCCTCTTCCGCATCTGCTCCCCGCACACTAGGGGTGATTTACAGAGGGCCAATTAACCGACAAACATCGCACGTCTTTGAAATGCGGGAGGAAACCGGAGCACCCGGAGGAAACACACGTGGTCACACGGAGAACATGCAAACTCCACACAGGCAGCACCGAGGTCAGGATTGAACCTGAGTCCCTTGCTCTGCAAGGCAGCGGCTCAACCAGCTGCGCCACTGTGCTGTCCTTAATTCCTAGATTTTATATCATTTGCGTACTTTGGTGCTTCCCACCGGAAACAAGACTCGTTTTCCAGCTCCTGCCTTCTCTCTTCCAACAGTCATCGGGCTTTTGGATGGAAACTTCCCCACCTTGTCCGAGGTTTCTTGAAATGAATGCTTGGACCATCAGCAAAGTCTCCAATGGCCCCGAGTGTGGTTTATATTTTGAAAAGAAGACACAAGGGGAATAGGTCGGGTAATACAGAGAGTCTTTTACCCAGCGAAGGGGAATCAAGAACCAGAAAACATATGTTTAAGGTGAGATGGGCAAGATTTAATAGGAACCTGAGTGGCAGCTTTTTCACTGTATGTATGGAACGTGGTGGATGTATGGAACGAGCTGCCAGAGGAGGTAGTTGAGGCAGGTACTATAACAGCATTTAAAATGCATTAGGATAGGCACATGGATAGGAAAGGTTTAGAGGGGTATGTGCCAAATGCAGATAAATGAAACTTGCTGAGATGCTGCATCTTGGTTAGCACGGACAAGTTGGGCCGAAGGGCTGTTTCCACGCTGAATGACTCTATGACTCTATTCATGCTCCTCTGTAAGACTGATGCACAGCTGAGTCTCATGTGCAGGAGGTCCTTATTAAACACCATCTGCAGTAGGTAACGAGCTGTCATTCACTTAGAGCATGAGACAGTGACACAAGGATTGTCATTGCAGGTAATTTGTGGTTTACTACTGAAGGCGTTCCTGATGGCACAGCAATGTGAATAGATTAAAGAGCACGGCAATTAAAACAACTAATTGGTAACCACAATTATCAGGGATAAGTAATGTGAGAACGTAGACTGTGAGCAAAAACACAAAGTGCAGAAGGAACTCAGCGGGTCAGGCAGCATCTATGAAGGGAATTGGACAGACGACAATTCTGGTCACTCCTGTGTCAGCGTGACAGTGAGCTGTTCCAATATAACCAGAGCTAATGCTGATTGTGTGGTGTTTGGTTTAGTTTAGTTTATTATTGTCATGTGGACCGATGTACAGTGAAAAGCGTTTTGTTTATTGTTATCCTGTTGGTGAAAAGATGATTATACATGATTATAATCGAGCTGCCCACGGTGTACAGATACAGGATGAAGGGCATTACGGTTAGTGCAAGATAAAGTTCAGTAAAGTCCGATTAAAGATAGTTCAAAGCTCCCCAATGAGGTAGATGGGAGGTCTGAACCGTTCTCTAGTCGGTGAGAGTACAGTCCAGTTGCCTGATAACAGCTGGGAAGAAACTGTCGCTGAATCTGGAGGTTGAGCTTACGAACATAGGGAAGTGGTACAGATGATTGTCAGCTCATACCTACAGATTCAGCGACAGGGGAGTGGGGAGAAGATGGAGAGACCTGGGTGAGACTGGTTCTTAATTATGCTGGTGGCTTTGGAAAGTCAATGGAAGGGAGGTTGGTTTGTGTGATGGTCTGGGCTACGTCCACAACTCTGCAAATTATTTTGCGATCTTGGATGGAGCTGTTCCCAAACCATGCTGCGATGCATCCTGATAAAATACTATCCACGGCGCATCTGTAGAAGTTGGTGAGGGTGAGGGTTGCCGGGACATGCCAAACTTCCTAAGCCTACTAAAGAACTAGAGGCATTGATATTCTTTCTTGGCCATCGCTTCAATGTGGCTGGTCCAGGACAAATTGCTGGTGATAGTTATTCCTAACAACTTGAAGCTTACACCATTTCTACTTCAGCACCATCTATGTATACCGGAATATGTGTACCGCTTCACTTCCTGACGTTGATCACAACCTCCTTTGCCTTGCTGACATTGAAGGAGAGGTCGTTGTCTTGGCACCAGGTTACGAGGTTCTTAATCTCCTTCCTGTACTCCGTCTCAACATTATTCGATATACGGCCCACAATGGTGGTGTCGTCTGCGAATTTGTAAATTGAGTTGGATTGGATTGGCACAGTCATGAATGTATCAGGAGTAAAGAAGGGGGCTGAGAACGCATCCTTGCAGGGCACCAGTGTTGAGGATTATCCTCACTGGTTGTGGTCCGTGGGTCAGGAAGTCGAGGATCCAGTAGCAGAAGAGAGTGCTGACTCCAAGTCCCACGGGTTTGGAGATGAGCATGCCTGAGATAATGGTGTTGAAAGCTGAGCTGCAGTCTATGAATAGGTGTCTGACATTGGCGAAGTACTTACCCTGGTATTTCATGGCTGAGTGTAGGGACAGGGAGATGGCATCAGCCGTGGACCTGTTGTGGCCGTAGGTGAACATTAATTCACAGTAGGCAAACGTAGGATTAGTTTAACAAGAAGCCTCCACCTGCGACAATAGACCTGGGACAATATAGAACTTCTTGGACAAAGAACTCAGGGTCACCTCCCATTTTATAAAACTTATTGAACAGAGGTCCTATCCAATAAACTCATCCTGTACCAAATGCTAATTTATCATTGCCTGTTCAGGAGACTAGAAAGTAGAATTCAGTCAGTTGTACACAGAATGTAGAACAGGCCCTTCGGCCCACAATATCTGTGCTGAACATGATGCCATGTTAAACTAATCTCCTCTGGCTGCACATGGTCCATATCCCTCCATTCCCCACCTATCCATGTACCCATCCAAAGGCCTCTTAAATGCCACTATTGTATCTACACCACCATCCTTGACTGCACATTACAGGCACCCCCCACCCTTCTTTGGTCATGTGTTGGTGACCCTAATATGTTCCTGCCTTTTCCTACCTCCTGCCCCCAACCTCCCCTCCCCCACCCCTCTCTATTTTGAATCCGAAGAAGGATTCCCACCCGAAACGTCATCTATCCACGTTCCCCAGAGATGCTGCCTGACCTGCTGAGTTACTCCAGCACTTTATTTCAATCTCCGCCCTTGCGCAGTTGAAAAAAAAATCCTCAGGGAAGTTGCGTGAAATCAGGCAGATACAAATCCCACCGGGGGTTTACAGGTGGTGAATGCAGAAGGGTTAAAGAGCACTGATTCGGCTCGAAGGACGTCAGGAATCAAATTTAAAATAGCAGGGGGGTGGAATCAGAAAATAAGGTTGAACGCAGATAAGTGACCAATAATTCCCATCACCGCGCCGTTTAATTCTCACCCCCGGTGGAGAACCTAGTCTGCCAGGTCTCGCATGCAGGACCTCAAACTTCTTTTGTGGGGAGGAAAGAGACACTAATAGTTTTTTTTTTAAACAAATGGAGCCCCAGGCTGCCTGCCACTAAAAGCAATATCCCGACTGCTGTGCTCCAATTGTGCCTGCTCTCTCTCTCTCTCTGCCTCTGCTTTCTTCCCAGCCGGCAGGAATGGTTGAAGAGATTTTCCCTTCAGAATCTATTGCAAGGTTGCAAGCTGCTGAGCACTTTCTTCATTTCCAGAATACAATCTTTGCACCAAATAGGACGGCATTAGCATACTCGTGTTCCTGTAAGGCTGCGGGCTTGAGTGACAGTAAGTTCAAAATGAATCAGGCTGTTATTAACTTGCTCCTGCAGGCACCTGATGAGGGACAATTTGCAGTGCGATGCAGAGGTAGTTATACAAGCCTGAAGAGGCTTTATTAATCACTTGAGATCCCCGTAATTGGCTGTCAATGACTCTTATCTCCATCTGCACTGTACGTTACATTGTAATCTTCAGGCAGATGAATAAAAAAGTGATTTCAGCTCAAACTGATGCAATCAGCGGCCCTGTTTTGCATGGGCTCCATTCGCTTTTATGCCTCCAACACTTAATCTGACCCGAAAAAATCCTGCTCCTTTCAGCGACGCAGTCATCAAAAAACAAAAGGTAATTTAGAAAGGAATCAGTGTCAAACGTCTAAAGCTTTACGACTGTTTTAATGCGGCGTGTAAAAGTGGGCATCGAAACATCGCCAACTAATGTATCAAAGTCCTGGTTGGCACAGGCCTGACCATTCGGGAATCAGGAACCCCAATTTTACTTCCACACCACTGGAGCTTTTCAGGAGACCCTTCTTGTCCACCCTGCTGGTCAACTTAGTTGCCTCACCCTGGATTGCTCTCGGTCCGTTGACCAGAGGGTCACTGCTCTTCCAGAGCCCGTCCTGGTGATTTTTGGCAGCTCTGTGGGTCACTCCTCCATCACCCACTCAGGTGGTGGGTTCCGAGCTCCCACCACCCATTCGGTAAGGGCGGCACGATGGGGCAGCGGTAGAGTTGCTGCCTTACAGCACCAGAGACCCGGGTTCGATCCTGACTACGGGTGTTGCCTGTGCACCCTCACGGGTTTCCTCCCAGTGCTCCAATATATTCCCACACTCCAAAGCCGTGCAGGTTTGTACTTTAACTGGCCTCTGTAAATTGTACCTAGTGTGTAGGATAGTGTTAATGTACAGGATGGGGCTCGTATTGTCGACCTCCCCGTGGTGAGCCCTGTCAACTGACCTCAGTCAGGCGAACGACAACAAACAGAGACAGCAGCAGCAGCGCCGCAGCTCGACGCCAACCCGAAGCAGCGCACCTTCGGATGTCGAACCGGATGGCATCACCCTGCTGCGGACTTCTGCTGACTCAAACGCAAGAAGAATGTGCAGGATGGTCACTGGTCGGTGCAGACTCAGTGGGCCAAAGGGCCTGTTTCCATGCTATATCTCTAAAGTCTAAAGTAAGTAAAGAATTACTCAACTTCCCCGTAGTCGTGCTGCTCTCCATCTTAAACCAGGCCTACGCACAGAGCACCTGCTCTAAGAATATAGGTCATAAGCATGGAATAATCTCCACCCAACTATAGTTACCCAACCAGATGCAACTAAATTTAAAGTAGCTCTTTCTTCCCAATAACCCTTTCTGGCTTAAGCCCGCCCTTCACCACCTCCAGTTTAAATTCCATTTGGAATATTTTGGAGGACCAAGAAACCAAGAACCAAGAACCATAAAGCTGTAGAACTCGAAAATAGGCCCTTCAGTTCCCCTGGTCCATGCTGACCAAGCTGGCATTCTGGGCTAGTCCCATTTATCTGCAAAAGGACACAAAGTGCTGGAGTAACAGCGGGTCAGGCAGCATTCCTGGAGAACATGGATAGGTGACATATCGGGTCAGGACACCTATTCCCATTTGCCTGCATTTGGACCAAGCCCCTCTAAAGCCTGACTATACATATATCTGTTCAAATGTCTTTTAAAGGTCGTAATTGTTTGGGGTGATTGCTGATTGGCGCGGACTCGGTAGGCCTCAGGGCGTGTTTCCACACTGTATCTCTAAAGTAACGTCTAAAGTAAAAGCTAAAGTAACCACTTCTATAGCTTCCTCTGGCAGATACGGACTACCATCTGTACGAAAAGATTGTCACTGAGGTTCCTCTTAAATCTCTCCGCTCTCACATTAACTCTCTACTTTTAGAGTCCTTTCTGTTCACCATTCCTTCTTTGATCACCTCAGTTTAATCTACCTCCAATATCCCAGAGCTATTTAGCCTAGCCTGAGTGTTCCCTCCTAGTAACTATTGCCCTCCATCCATGCCAACATCGTGGCTGACTTCTCTGCACTGCCCACAAGTGTGTCTCACCTCCCTGTGTTGTGGTGACCAGGGCACTGTCCCATGGTCTGGCCTTGGTTGCCCTGAGGTCTACACAGTCCCAGCAGGAATTCCTGCCTCAGCTGACAAAGAGAGGTTACACCAGTCTGAAAGCCAAGTCACAGGCTGTAACCAGGGGACCGAGTTTCTCAAGGAGTAACCTCTCCAGTGAAAGGCCTTGTTGGCTGCACTCAATTAATCCTTTAAGGTAAACATGCAAAATCCACCGAAGATAGACACATAAATTCTGGAGTAACAGCGAGTCAGGCAGCATCTCTGGAGAAAAGGCATAGGTGACGTTTCGGGTCAAGACCCTTCTTCAGACATAGAAACATAGAAATTAGGTGCAGGAGTAGGCCATTCGGCCCTTCGAGCCTGCACCGCCATTCAATATGATCATGGCTGATCATCCAACTCAGTATCCTGTACCTGCCTTCTCTCCATACCCCCTGATCCCTTTAGCCACAAGGGCCACATCTAACTCCCTCTTAAATATAGCCAATGAACTGGCCTCAACTACCTTCTGTGGCAGAGAATTCCAGAGATTCACCACTCTCTGTGTGAAAATGTTTTTCTCATCTCGGTCCTCAAAGATTTCCCCCTTATCCTTAAACTGTGACCCCTTGTTCAGGACTTCCCCAACATCTGGAACAATCTTCCTGCATCTAGCCTGTCCAACCCCTTAAGAATTTTGTAAGTTTCTATAAGATCCCCCCTCAGTCTTCTAAATTCTAGCGAGTACAAGCCGAGTCTATCCAGTCTTTCTTCATATGAAAGTCCTGCCATCCCAGGACTTTCAGGACAGGTCAGGATTGAACCCGGGTCTCTGATGGTGTGGCAGCAGCTCTCCCAGCTGCTCCACTCTGCTTTGATGCTCACAAGCTCACAAGGTATAGGAGTAGAATTAGGCCATTCGGCTCATCAAGTCTACTCCGCCATTCAACCATGGCTGATCTCTGCCTCCTAATCCCACTTTCCTGCCTTCTCCCCATCACCCTTGACACCCGTTCTAATCAAGAATCTGTCTATCTCTGCCTTAAAAATATCCACTGACTTGGCCTCCACAGCCATCAGTGGCAATGAGTTCCACGTGATGTGGGAAAGGTTAAAGTGCGGGGAAGGCGGGTGAAACCTTCATGTTGTTGAGGGGTTAGAAGGGAACCAACTATTGATGGTGGTGAGGAAGCGAGTGGTTGAGCTGCCTCTGCAGATGTAGCAGTCCCGGCAGGAAGGCTGCCTGAGCCACGGTGTGTGGTAGGAATTACTCAGGCCCTTGGCTGAGGACTGAATGTGTGCATGTGGATGCAACTAGAGCCTCAAATTGGTCTCATTAATTTAAATAAAATAGGCAGGTTGCCGGGCGCTGTTTGTGTGTTTGATTGGCAGCCTGCTTAATGAGGGCTGAGACCCCACTCACATCATTAAAGGCAGACGGCATCTCTTAAAGGGAAGGTTGCTGACTGCAGGCAACAATGACTGGGCTGTGAGGCCAGGCGCAAGAGAAGTCACAAGGTCTCCAGCTCGTCAAACACAACCTTTGGGGGCAGCGAGGTGTTCAGACTCACCATGATGGGCCGATTCGGTCAGGGGCAGATAGAGTGATGGAAACAGGCCATTCGTCCCCTCTCATCCATTCCGACCATGATGTCTCTCCGGGCTAGTCTCATTTGTCTCATATGCATGAAAATGTTACCTTTTCGATCAAAGTCTGCATCATACATCAAGGAAGCATAGTGTCCATGCCAACGAAACATGCCCCATCTACACGAGTCCCAATTGCTTGCTTTTGGCCCATATCCCTCTAAACCTGTCCTGTCCATGTACCTATCTAAATGTTGCAATGGTACCTGCCTCAACTACCTCCTCTGGCAGCTTGTTCCATACACCCATCACTCTTTGTGGAAAAAAATTACCCATCAGGTTCCCATTAAATCTTATTTCCCCTCACCTTAAACCTATGTCCTCTGGACACCACTAAATCTTTCCCCTCTTACCTTAAACTTACGTCCTTCAGTTCTAGACTGCCCTACTCTGAGAAATAGACTGACCACAAGAACAGGTGAAATTTCAGGTCCGAACCCTTCCTCAGACTTTATTCGGAACCCCTGAAGAAGGGTTCCGACCCGAAATGTCACCTATTCCTTTTCTCCACAGATGCTGCCTGACCCGCTGAGTGACTCCAGCACTTTGCGCATATCCAGGATGTTAATAATAATAATAATAATAATAATAATAAATACTTTATTGATCCCCTCAGGGAAATTCAGATGTCCAGAAGCTCCCAACCAACAAACCCACAGATTCAAAACGAACGCAGACAGAAAATACATAGAATACAATGTGGACACTACCTGAGAGCAATAAATACTTAAAAAGACCAATAATTAACAGTTAAAAATTAATAATTGCAAAATGCATCCCCCTACAGCCTAGCGGTCCGAATTATAAAATCTAATGGCTGCAGGGGTGAAGGATCTCCTGAACCGCTCCGTTCTACAGGGCAGGGAGAGGAGCCGGTTGTTGTTCCGAGTGCTCTTTTGACTCTCCAGAATTATATGGAGGGGATGCCCGGGATTTTTCAGGATGACCTGCACCTTTAATAAGGATCCATTAATAAGCGAGTTCGGTATTCCGAAAAACACAAGGAATCACGTGATTTGTCAAAGGTCATTCACCATAAAGAAAAAGCGAATGATGCGCTGGCTGAAGAAACTGTGTATAAATTCTTATCCTTATTCATAATTTATGTTTAAAAATATATTTAATCTGTGGAACGGGGGTGAGTGTGGTCACATAATAGGAACATAATCCAGACTGGAACACAACGATGAAAGTTTCTAAGTCGAATTTCTCTATTCTGCTAATTTCATGACAGTAATTCTTCGGCTTCATCTATGAATACGAATGAGCAATGAAATTCTCGATTTCAGAGAGACCCCCATAAATGGTTAACTCCTTGTCCCCCCCAAAGGACCAGGTAGCGGGAGAGCGGGGTGTAACAGCCAGAGAGAGAGAGAGGGGGCAGATGCCAGTGGGAGACAGAGGAGAGAGAATGCTCACATCCAAGGTCAACACACACGGTCCTCAGCCAAGGGCCTGAGGAATTCCTACCACACACCGCACCTCATCCACAGCCAGGATCAAACCCGGGTCCCCAGCGCCGCAAGCGCTGCCGAATCGCCACTGGACCGTCCCGTCCTGCCCCCACCCCCATACAGTGTCCCATCCCCGCCTGGGGGACGGCCAGAGACGTCCGGGGCGACCGCGGACCGACGACACCAGCGGCCCCAGGCCCACGGCCAACACAGAGAAGAAGCGCCAACTCCAGCCCAACCCCGCTCCGCTCCAACTCACGAGGAATCCGCTCCCTCACGGGCCGGGGACCGTTATCATCAACAATCCCTTGGTTTATTGGTCACTGTTCTCAAAACGTTTTAACTTCCAGCTTAATATATATTCCTCAGCTGCTGTGGTGGGATTCGAACTCATATCCCTTGATCAGTGGTTCAGCCCTCTGCCTGCTGGTCCACTCACTTAACCACATTGCCAACAGTCAGAGTCACAACAGGGTCATAATTCAGGCCCATGAGTTTGCGGCAGCCCTGGTTCCACCCTTTCAGGGACATTCCGTTTGCATCATAGAAACATAGAAAATAGGTGCAGGAGTAGGCCATTCGGCCCTTCGAACCTGCACCGCCATTCAATATGATCGTGGCTGATCATCCAACTCAGTATCCTGTACCTGCCTTCTCTCCATACCCCCTGATCCCTTTAGCCACAAGGGCCAAATCTAACTCCCTCTTAAATATAGCCAATGAACTGGCCTCAACTACATTCTGTGGCAGAGAATTCCAGAGATTCACCACTCACTGTGTAAAAAATGTTTTTCTCATCTCAGTCCTAAACGATTTCCCCCTTATCCTTAAACTGTGACCCCTTGTTCTGGACTTCCCCAACATCAGGAACAATCTTCCTGCATCTTGCCTGTCCAACCCCTCAAGGGCTGGTTTGGCAACTTGAACGCTCAGGAACAAAGGAGTCCGCAGAGAGTGGTCGACACTGCCAGGTCAATCAAGTGAGTTTATTGTCATGTGTCCCTGTATAGGACAATGAAATTCTTGCTTTGCTTAAGCACACAGAAAATAGTAGGCATTTACTACAAAGTAGTACTGAACTGGTACTGAACTCCCCAGTATCAAGGGGATCTATAGGAGGCGCTGCCTCAAAAAGACAGCCAGCATCATCAGCGACCCACACTACCCTGGCCATGTCCTCATTTTGCTACTGCCATTGAGAAGAAGATAGTGGAGCTTGAAAACCGTGACTGCCAAGTTCAAGACCAGCTTCTTTCCAACAGCCATCAGGCTCTTGAACACTGCACAACATTAAACGTGGCAGCTAAGATCTTCTGCTGACTGTGACTTTAGTTGAACCACGGACTTTGGTTTCTGCTCTATTGTGGTTACCTAGTATTACGGTTATAATTTCAGTGTGTTTTTGATTATTATATATTACCTGATTAGTGTTATATTATATATTATTATAATATAACAGTATATATGTTTGCGTCTATGAGCCGGTTACGCTGCAACAAGTAAGAATTTGATTGTTCGGGTTTTGGTACATATGACAATTAAACATTTGATACACCTCTCTCATCCTCCCTGAAACGCTAACTAGTTTTCTTCACTTTCCCAGATCCCTGACCTGAAATATTGATTCTGTTCCTCTCTCCACTGAAGCTGCCTGACCTGCAGAGTGTTTCCAAGCATTCGGTCTTGTTTTATTTCAGCATTTGCAGCATCTGCGGTTTCTGATTTGCTTGCAGTGTTGCTGTACCAGCTCCCCTCATGTTAGATGATCCTCGGCTAAGAGGGAGGTGGGTGGGTGGGTGGGAGGGGTTGTGCTGCCGAATTCAATCACATCACCACTTTGCAGTCCCGGGGAAAGTGGTCACTGGCCCGGGAACCTTGCTCTGAGTACGTTATAACCTCTCTGAGTACGGACTATTTTCAAATCATAGGTTATTAAATTAAAAAAATAAAACTTCTCTGCAAAACCAGGGTTTGTTTTGGTTGTTTAGGTGACAGTGAAACCAGAGTGATTGAGCTACAATGATTTTAAAAGACCATACAAGGGAAAATAAACATGTCTTTCTGCAATAATATCGCACAAACACAGCCGTTCGAGTTACTTTTAACTCATTTGTTGCTTTCAAGGAGTGATATATCGTTAGAGTCAAACGACTTCCCCACCCCATGGAGTGGAACAGTGACACAACTAGTAGAGTCCCTGCCTCACGTCGCCAGAGACCCGGGTTCGATCCCTGCCTGCTGCCTGAGTTTTGCGCATTCTCTATGTGGCCGCATGCGTTTTTTTCTCTGGGTTTTCCAGTTTCCTCCCACATCCCAAAGACATACTGGGTTTGTTGTCCTGCCAGTTTGAAGTCATCTTGTTGAGTTGCATTGTCTGTAACCCATTTTCACCTAGCCCATAGCTAACAATGGCCTGTTTCCTCGATCATTGTTACTTTATTGTATATCTTTCATTCATTTGATCTATATCTCTCTTGATTACTATCTTACAATCATATATCTTTCCTATCCCATTCCCCTGACTCTCAGTCTGAAAAAGGGTCTCAACCCAAAATGTCACCTATTCCTTTTTTCAAGTGATGCTGTCTGACCCACTGAGTTATTCCAGCATTTTGCATCGATTTTAGGATTTGTGGTTCATTGGCCTCTGTAAATGGCCTCTTGTGTGTTAGTGTGGTAGAATCTGGCATAATTAATTAAAATATGGAGATAATACATTTGGATTGGATTAGTCGAACGAGAAACTGCAGATATTGGAATCTTACATAGAGCACTGGTGCTGGAGTAACACAACTAGTCAGACAGCATCTCTGGAGGTCATGGATAGGTGACATTTTAGGTCAGGACCCTTCTTCAAGTTAGATTAGTGCCAAATTATTGTAAATGGGGGTTTGGCCAGGCCCTTTGGCCAGCGTGCTCGGTGGGCCAAAGGGCCTGTTCTCTCTTGCTCTCCCTCTCCTTCTCTTTCTCCGTCTCCCTCTCTCTCTCTCCCTCCCCTCTCTCTCTCCCTCTCCCTCTCCCTCCCATTCTCCCTCGCACTCTCCCTCCCCCTCTCTCTCTCTCCCTCTTCCCCTCCCGTCTCCTCCTCCCCTCTCCCCCGCTCTCTTTCCCTCGCTCCCCCTCTCCCTCTTCCCCTCTCCCTCTCCTCTCTCCCTCCCTCCCTCCCTCCCTCCCTCCCTCCCTCCCTCCCTCCCTCCCTCCCTCCCTCCCTCCCTCCTCCCTCCCTCCCTCCCTCCCTCCCTCCCTCCCTCCCTCTCTCCCTCTCCGTCTACCCCCCTCACACCCTCTTCTCCTCTCTCGCTCCCTCCCTCTCTCTCCCTCTCTCCCACCCTCCCCCTCTCTCTCTCCCCCTCTCCCTCTCACACTCTCTCCCTTTCTCTCTCTCTCTCTCTCTCTCTCTCCCCCCTCCCTTGTGTGTGTGTGTGTGTGTCTCCCTCTCCCTCTCCCTCTCCCTCTCCCTCTCCCTCTCCCTCTCCCTCTCCCTCTCCCTCTCCCTCTCCCTCTCCCTCTCCCTCTCCCTCTCCCTCTCCCCCCCTCTCTCTCTCTCTCTCTCTCTCTCTCTCTCTCTCTCTCTCTCCCTCACTCTCCCTCGCTCTCCCTCGCTCTCCCCTCCTCGCTCTCCCCCTCTCGCTCTCCCCCTCTCTCTCCCCCTCTCTCTCTCTCCTCTTCTCTCCTCTCCCTCTCCCTCTCCCTCTCTCTCCCTCTCCCTCTCCCTCTCCCTCTCCCTCTCCCTCTCCCTCTCTCTCTCTCTCTCCCTCTCCCTCTCCCCCTCCCTCCCCCCCCCTCTCTCTCCTCCTCCCTCTCCCTCTCCCCCTCACATCCCCCCCCTCTCCCTCTCCCTCTCCCTCTCCCTCCCTCACTCCCCCTCTCTCCCTCTCCCTCTCACCCTCTCTCCCTCTTCCCCCCCCTCTCCTCCCCCCTCCCTCTCTCTCTCATTTCACTCAGACACAGCCATTGTAGTGCAGGAGTGTCTTGTTTTAGCCTGAGGCAAGGGTCAGTGATAATGGAAGGAGGCACAGTAATAGTAAGATTAAACGAGAACTTACCAGTTTGAAGTTTGATCTGTATTTTATGAGGAGTTACGATGAGGGATTACGTGCCCTCCGCTCCCACCCTCAATAATATGGGTCAAATTCATAAACTGATGTCTCCTTGTCTTTACTATGTTTACTTCAATAACTGTGTCTATCTGTGATTCCACACCGCTGCTTTGAAGTATGCCGCGCATGCGTGCTGGGCGGGTGCTTCACGGAATCACTCACGTGACTCCGAAGTAAAATTGATGGTTTAATCCTCTGGGTGACCAGAGGCCGTCAAGGTGATGAAGAATGGCTAACAGAGCTGTTCACATCCAGTGCTGGCTGCCCATCAACAGTTGGTGTGCAATGTAATATTCTACAAGAACAGAATCAAACTCACCACAGAGTTACAGCCCGGATTCTTTGAGAATGTGCGGCAACCTTTCACCCATACTACATGTAAGAATCTTTGTTACACTAAACATTTGATAGTCCACTACACTCTGTGGTGCTTGAACTGGGAGTCAAGAGTCGAGTGTTTTATTGTCATATGTCCCAGACTGTAGATAGAACAATGAAATTCTTACTTGCAGCAGCACAACAGAAGATGTAAACATAGTGCACTGTAAACAATATAATAAATGAGTTCTCTGGACTGATATATGGATAGGAAAGGTTTAGAGGGGTTATGGGGAAAATGCAGGTAAACGAACAAGTTAGGCTCTACAGTCAAGTCAAGTCAAGTCAAGTTTATTTACAGCTCCATAACTCTGTGATACAAACAAGCATCAGATGATTATTTGTTGAACATTTCCACACGCCAATGCAGACAACATTACAAATGTTTAAAAGGCATTTGGACAGGCACTTGCAATGTAAAGGCGAGAGGAATGCAGGATTAATGCAGGCAAATGGGGCTAGCCCAGAATGCCAATGTGTTCGGCATAGACAAAGTGGGCCGAACGAAGGGCCTGTTTCTGCACTGTATAATTCTCTGATTCTATGGCATATACTTCCCAAATATGCTTTTAGTTCCGTTTTTACATGTCATTCAGTAGTACAATAAATGATTAAAAAGGAACTGCAGATGCTGGAAAATCGAAGGTACACAAAAATGCTGGAGAAACTCAGCGGGTACAGCAGCATCTATGGAGCGAAGGAGATAGGCAACGTTTCGGCCCGAAACGTTGCCTATCTCCTTCGCTCCATAGATGCTGCTGCACCCGCTGAGTTTCTCCAGCATTTTTGTGTACCAGTACAATAAATGATATGGTGAACCTGGTGAGCATGAAGGGGCCGGGAATCCAGCAAGAGGCTTCGGACCCCAGGTACACCCCCAAACTCACCCAGGATCCTGACCCTTGAGTGTGGCTCCGGCTGCTTAACTGGGGAGGCACACAGTGAACGCAGCACCAAAGACCCAAGTTCGATCCTGGCCTTGGGTCCTTTCGGTGTGGAGTTTGCATGTTCTCCCCGTGACCTTGTGGGCTTCCTCCGGGTGCTCCGGTTTCCTCCCTCATCCTAAAGCGGGTTCGTACTCTTATTGGCCTCTGTAAATTCCCCCCGGGTGTGTAGGAAGTGGATGCAATAAGTGGAATGTCACAGAACTAGTATGAATGGTGATCAATGGTCAGCACGGGCTCTGTGGGCCGAAGGGCCTGTTTCCAAGCTGTATCTCAAAACTAAACTGAACCTGGTCACTGGAAATGTGGACGACAAGGAATTGCGGATGACAAGGCTTGCGAAAAAAGCCACAAAGTGCCCCGGCAGAGGTTTTACTCAACTTCAGAAAAGATTGCAACAAAATCTAACGAACTCGGACAGCCTTTGTATAATCAAAAAATGCAATAGCACATTAAATGGAAATAAATAATTTTGCAGAAGGGTAATAGTAATTAGCTTAACGAACATCTGATGGTGAGCACAAACTATTCTGAGGCAAAAAAAATTGAAAGTGGAAAGTGTTTAATTACTCAAAGCCATGCTGTAATAAAGTGTACGCGTGCATCTGCACAGACGACACATGGTTTAGTTTTGGAAAAGCAGCTGTAAGATCTGCGGACCATTCCGAAGCAATTTTTTATAAAATAAACTCCTAAATCAGGTAACTGATCCCATAAGGTAAATTATTTCCTTCCATCAGTTTGTCTCTACAAACAACTGACCTAAAGAATTCACTGCAGTTAGTCAAACATGAAGTCAATTACAGGGGTAGCCCGAACCAATAAGAAGGAAGCAGGGGTCTATCGATGGCACACAGTGCGTCTCCGAGACAGAGCTTCTTTGAATTAAAGTGGTTAAAATGTCATTTCAAATCTGCTGGATATCATGATTGGCTGATACAGGGAGATTGTGTATTTAGCTTTGTGTCTGCGGCAATTTCCTGACCTACGTCCTTGATCCTTTGCGACATGATGTTTAATATTGATTCTTCCAGGAGTACAGTACCCTCAACATGTTGATGCCTGTCTCCACAGAGCCTTAAACTGAGCTATTCATTTGCATCCGCAATTAGGCTAAAAATTTTTTTTAAAGTATAACACGGTTTTGCCCAGCTTTACCGGAGAAATCATTAAGGAAAAACGAAATCAAAATGCTCGAGAGAGAGAGAGAGAGAGAGAGAGAGAGAGAGAGAGAGGCTCCAGGTGGTTGATTTATATCTTTGAGTCCCACGGCGTGGAAACAGGCCCTTCGGCCCAACTTGTCCATGCTGACCAACATGCCCCGTCTACACTAGTCCCACCTACCCGCGCTTGTCCCACATCCCTGTAAACATAGAAACAAAGAACTGCAGATGCAGGTTTATACCAAAGATAGACACAACATTGCTGGAGTGACTCAGCGGGTCAGGCAGCATCTCTGGAGGAAAAGGATGGATGATGTTCCGCCAAAATGTCACTCACCCTAAAATCCAGAGATGCTGCCTGACCTGTAGAGTTACTCCAGCAATTTTGTGCTTACCCCTCTAAACCTACCTGTCCAAATGTCTCTTAAATGCTATGCTAGTCCCTGCCTCAACTACCACCTCTGTTATGGCTCGTTCCATATACTCACCACCCTTTGTGTAAAAAAGACATCCCCTCAAGTTGCTATTAAATCTTTCCCCCTTCACCTTCTATCCTCTGGTTCTTGATTCCTCCACTCTGGGCAAAAAACTGTGCGTTTACCCAATCTATTCCTCTCATGATTTTGTACACCTCTACAAGATCATCCCTCATCCTCCTGCGCTCCAAGGAATAAAGTCCGAGCCTGCTCAGTCTATCCCTAAAGCTTAGGCCCTCGAGTCCTGACAGCATCCTCATGAAATCTTCTCTGCGCCCTTTCCAGCTTGACAACATCATTCCTATAACATTTCAATGATTATACCATTGGGTTGTAAGCTGACCAAGCTTACTCGTGGTTGTGGTCTCAGTCTGGCAGTGGAGGAGGCCCAGGACAGAGAGGTTGTTGTGGGAATGGGAAGGGGAGTTAAAATGGTTAGCAATCGTGAGATCCCAGCAGGCCTTGGCAGACAGTGTTTGGCGAAGTGACTCTTGGCTGTTAGTGTGCAGAAGCATCACACCTGCAGCTACCGTTTAAATTTATTTGCGAGACAGATTGTTTTCATTTCAGCCACGTTCTTTCTGGAGAAGGGTCTCGACCCGAAAAGCCACCTATTCCATTTCTCCAGAGATGCTGCCTGTCCAGCTGAGTTACTCCAACATTTCGTGTCTACAGTATCTTCGATATAAACCAGCATCTGCAGTTCCTTCCTACACATGGTCTTTTGCTTCTTTCCCATGTTCTCTTGCTTCGGTTCCTCCCTCAGGTCAGGCCTGCCGATCTGTTAGGCCTGGAAGCTCCGCTCCGAATCCGCAGATTTAAGAGAGACTCCTGATCCACGTGGGCAGTAGAGATCAGGAAAAGAGATTCCAAGATTGCGGTGAGATTCACATATTTTGTACGCATCAGTTCAACAGGAGCAGACGGCTTTATTCCTGATGCTTTGCACACCTCCCGCCCTTGTACAGCAGCAACTTGTAAAATCTTGTGAAACCTGGGAAGGTGCTTTGAAATGTTTGTGTGGTCCCTGAACTGAAGAATTAAACCTCGAGTCTCTACACGAGCATCAGAACAAGAGCAGCAGTAGGGATTGATGGGGATATGGATTCTGATTTAGAATCAGCTTTTTCCCCAAGTCAATTCAATCCACTGATCATTGACTTCAGAAAGAGGAAGTCGGGACACGGCACACTCATCAGTGGGTGGAGAGAGATGGTGGAGAGAGTGAGCAGCTTTAAATTCCTGGGCATTATAAATCTCGGACAACCTGTTCTGGGTTCAGAACATAGTTGTCCTCCTGGAAGGTTCTCCCATCTCCACAGAGGAACTCTGGAGCTCTGTCAGAGTGACCATCGGGTTCTTGGTCACCTCCCTGACCAAGGCCGTTCTCCCCCGATTGCTCAGTTTGGCCGGGCGGCCAGCTCTATGAAGGGTCCTGGTGGTTCCAAAGTTCTTCCATTTAAGAATGACGGAGGCCACTGTGCTCTTCGGGACCTGCAATGCTGCAGAAATTGTTTCATACCCTTCCCCAGATCTGTGTCTCGACACAATCCTGTCTCGGAGGTCTACGGACAATTCCTTCGCCTTCATGGCTTGGTTTTTGCTCTGACATGCACTGTCAACTGCGGGACCTTATATACACAGGTGTGTGCCTTTCCAAATCATGTCCAATCAATTTAATTTACCACTGGTGGACTCCAATCAAGTTGTAGGAACATCTCAAGGATAATCAATGGAAACAGGATGAACCTAAGCTCAATTTTGAGTGTCATAGCAAAGGGTCTGAATACGTATGTAAATGTGATATTTCAGTTATTTCTTTTTAATTTGCAAACATTTCTAAACACCTGTTTTCGCTTCTTCATTCTGGGGCATTATGTGTAGATTGACGATAAAATAAAATAATTTAATCCATTTTAAAATAAGGCTGTAACGTAACAAAATGTGGAAAAGCGAAGGGGTTTGAATACTTTCTGAATGCACAGCAGATGTAATCATGAAGAAGGCATGTCAATGTCTTTACTTTCTTCAACGTTGAAAGAGATTTGGTATGTTACTGAATACTCCAACATCCTATTGCAGAAGTATCCTGACTGGATGTAGATGCTGGTTTACACTGAAGATCGACCCAAAATGCTGGAGTAACTCAACGGGTCAGGCAGCATCTCTTCACTGTCGTCCCGCAGTTTCACTATTTGTATCCACTCATTATCACCGTCTCCACAGCCAGCAATGGTCCATTGTGGGCTCCACCTTTCTTTGATCAACTGGCTGTCTTTGATTTGCTCATTTCATACCTTTCATTCATTATACCTTTTCATATCCCTAGTTTCCCCTCTCCCCTGACTCCCATTTTGAAGAAGGGTCTCGACCCGAAACGTCGCCTATTCCTTTTCTCCGGAGATGCTGCCTGTCCCGCTGAATTACTCCAGCATTTTTGTGTCTGTCTTGGATGTATCATGACCTGGTTCAGAAATTCCAAACACACAGGAACACAAGAGGCTGTAGAGAATGGTGGACTCAGCCCGGACCATCATGGGCACAGCCTTCCCCACCATTAAAAGCGTCTACATGAGGTGCTGCCTAAATTAGGTGACATCTATCATCAAGGCTTTCCACCGAATAGACCATGCTCCTTCTCACTGCTACCATCGGGCAGGAGGTACAGATACCTGAAGTCCCACACCACCAGGTTCAGAAACAGCTACTTTCCTATAATGTTCAAAAGGGAACTGCAGATGCTGGAATATCGAAGGTACACAAAATTGCTGGGGAAACTCAGCGGGTGCAGCAGCATCTATGGAGTCTGAAGAAGGGTTTCGGCCCGAAACGTCGCCTCTTTCCTTCGCTCCATAGATGCTGCTGCACCCGCTGAGTTTCCCCAGCAATTTTGTGTACCTTACTTTCCTATAATTATCAGTTTCTTGAACCGACCTCTACACACCTAATCCTACCTTGTCATTGCAACACCACGGACCAACTCTTGCCTTATTGTTTCCAATTGTGTATTTTGCACTAATATCTGTGGGGGTTTTTTTTAATCATAAAATGTATTCAATTATTAAAGATAATATTTACAATACAATAAAACAAAACAGAACCCACCACCAGAATACAAGACAAACAAATATAATTGATTGATTGATTGATTACTTTATTAATCCCCTTATTCAGGGGAAATTCTGATGTCCTTGCAGCACACTAATAAAAATACAACACAGTATTCATAAAGAAATTCAACACCAAAACATCCCCCCACAGTGATTCCCACTGTGGGGGAAGGCACAAAGTCCAGTCCCCATCCTCTTGTTGTCCACCCATAGTCAGGCCTATTGAGGCCTCCACAGTCGCCGCCACGGCGCCCGATGTTCTCGCCGAGTGATGGTACTCCGGCGTCGGGAGAACCCCCAGCGGTTTGGGGTGCCAGGAACGGCCGCCTTCCCACCGGAGCCTGCGGCTTCCAAGCCAACAGACCACGCCAGACGGAGCTCCGCACACTGGTGATCTCGGCGAGATGTAAGTTCAACGTCGCAGCTGGCCGCTCCGCAGAACCGCGGCTCCACGATGTTTTCCTCGGCGGTACCAAGCATACTGGAGTCCCAGCGCGGCGACCCAGGAAAGGCATCGCCCGCTCCGCAATAGCGCTCCAGCGCTGCACTGCCGCCAAAGCCGATGTTCTGCGCCGCCGCCAATGCCGACGTTCTGCGCCGCAGCCAAAGCCGATGTTCTGCGCCGCCGCCAACGCCGACGTTCTGCGCCGCCGCCAACGCCGATGTTCTGGCCAGGTCCCCTCAGGGAAACGTCGCTCCAGGACCCACTGGTAGGCCGCGAGGACAGGTCGAAGACGCTGCTCGGAGGAAGGCAACCCCTCCGACCAGGTAGGGACTTAGAAAAGCAGTTTCCCCCTTCCCCCCCACCACCCCCCACACATAAAAGATTTAGACCCCCTGGCTGTACACTTAACGAACTAAAAATAATAAAAAAGAAGGGGAAAAAACGGACAGCTGCAGGACAGGCAGCCGTTCAGGACAGCGCCTCCTCCATTCTCCTACGTTCATTCTACGTGCTTACCACGAGTTTGATTTTTTTTAAACTCGGGAGAGCTCTTGGAATGATCTCGCACCGTGGGACAGGGCTTTTAGACTTCCCGCATACACCAAGAGTGATCTTACACGTCCAAACCCAAAGACTAGGTCAAATATACTAAACTACTATAAAATCATAATCTGAGGAAAGACATTCTTGCCATAGAGGGAGTACAGAGAAGGTTCACCAGACTGATTCCTGGGATGGCAGGACTTTCATATGAAGAAAGACTGGATAGACTCGGCTTGTACTCGCTGGAATTTAGAAGATTGAGGGGGGATCTTGTAGAAACTTACAAAATTCTTAAGGGGTTGGACAGGCTAGATGCAGGAAGATTGTTCCCGATGTTGGGGAAGTCCAGAACAAGGGGTCACAGTTTAAGGAAGACTTTTAGGACCGAGATAAGAATTTTTTTTTTCACACAGAGAGTGGTGAATCTCTCGAATTCTCTGTCACAGAAGGTAGTTGAGGCCAGTTCATTGGCTATATTTAAGAGGGAGTTAGATGTGGCCCTTGTGGCTAAAGGGATCAGGGGGTATGGAGAGAAGGCAGGTACAGGATACTGAGTTGGATGATCAGCCATGTTCATATTGAATGGCAGTGCAGGCTCGAAGGACCGGATGGCCTACTCCTGCACCTATTTTCTATGTTTCTAGAACTATGTTACAATCCTTGTCAAGGATGCATTCCACCTCCCAGCGATCCCGGAAATCCTCCAGCTCGTAATCCCGCTCTAACACCACCCGGGCATGGAAGTAACTCCGGAAAAGAGTCAGGCAGCCGGCGCCGTGACTCGTGGATGGGCAGCTTGGGCAGGCTCAGGAGCAACCCAACCAGGACCTAATTTCTGTTTTAGGGCAGTCTTTTTCTTTTCACGGTCTCGTGTAATTCATGTTCCGTGTGGTGTCCAATGCGATGTGCCTGTGAGGCTGTGGCAAGTAAAATTCCCATCGGATCTGTCGTCACCACACATGACAATAAACTCGACTTGAGTCGAACGATGCAGACCCTTCAAAGATCCAACGACTCACCTCAAACAACACAACACTGTAAAACCCCTATCCCACGGTACGAGTTAATTCCAAGATTTCTCCCGAGTTTGCCCTGATTCGAACTCGGAGATTTACGGTAATGGCCACTCGTCGGTACTCGGGGCTCTCGTGGACATTTTTAAACATGTTGAAAAATCTTCACAAGTCTTCCCGAGCTTACCTGCCGTTAGCGGGTCTTCCCGAGTACCTGACGTTAGCGCTAAGAGACGTCCCCGAGCTCCGACGTACCCGCTACGTTCATTCTCCGTGCTTACCACGAGTTTGATTTTTTTTAAACTCGGGAGAGCTCTTGGAATAAACTCGCACCGTGGGACAGGGCTTTTAGACTTCCCGCATACACTAAGTGTGGTCTTACACGTCCAAACCCAAAGACTAGGTCAAATAAAAGGTATCTCCCTCATGTTGGTCAGCGGCCTTTCATGACCACAAGGATGTCAGTATTTGAAACAGTAGTGAGAACAGTCACCCAGCAGTTGTGTGCTCCAGCATTCACTGAGAACACAGCTAATCTTTTACCTCACCGCCACTTTCCTGCACTAACCCACACAAAGTTGAATTCTATTAATTTCCAAACATCTATCACTTGCGACTGTGAAGGTACTCACCAACTGAGCCACACATCCATCCCTCCAAAGATTCAACACCCTCGGGCTGAGGACATTTCATCTCATTGCGGCACATCAACACATAGTGCGGAGTTTGTACGTGCTCCCCGTGACCTCGTGGGTTTTCCCCTGGTGCTCCGGTTTCTCCCCACATCCCAAAGATGTGCAGTTTTGAGTTTAATTGGCTTCTGTAAATTGTAAGTTCTCCCTCGTGTGTAGGATAGTGCTGGTGTGCGAGGTGATCGCTGGTCGGCTGGGACTCAGTGGCTGAAAGGCCTGTTTCTGCACTGTGTCCCTAAACTCTAAAGTCAGTCCAAAATGGATGTCCCCTGATTCTGAGTCCTACAACCCCCTGGGAACATTCTCCCTGCATCTCCTCAAGATCCACGAGTAATTTTTCAATGAGATCACATCTCACTCTTCGAGAGATTTTAATTGTTAATAACTGTGTAGGAACATCATATTGAAGCTGCAGTTAAGATTACTTCAGTCCTGTAATGTGAATCAAAGTTAAACAGAGAAATACAAGTTGCCGGGGTGATCAATAATCCGTGGCAGTTTTGCCGAGTTTGCTTTATGTGAGAATTATGTGTTTTCAGCACTTGGCTTTGTATGCATTTCCTGTATCATGTTAGACTCTGTGACCCACAGAGCCCCTCGTTCATTTAAAAGCTGCACCTCCCTAAAAAACTTGCATTTTAATCTCCTCCACCACAATCACTACGTATTAAATTGGCTAGGCGTGCGTTCTGATTTTTGGAAGCGTGACGGTGGGAGCCTGTGGGAGGCAACAACATGAAACCAATGTCTCATACCCCAGAGCATATCCACTGAACAGGCTCCAGAGCAATTTATAGAAACCTAGGATAATAAATATTTTCATCTGGCATTTATGTTATTTAAACCCTCTCACCAGAATGTTGCTTTTACCCAAGCTCGGAGGCTGAGGGGAGACCTGATAGAAGCACTTAAAATTCTGAGAGGCATGGATAAGGTGGACAGTAAACCCTTTTACCCAGAGTCGAAATGTCAAAGACTGAGGCCGTAGCTTTTAAGGTGAGAGAGGCAAATTTCAATGGAGATATGTGAGGCAAATTTCCTTACACAGAGTTGTGTGTGGCAGAAATGGATGGTGGCATTTAAGAGACTTTTGGATAGGCATGTGGACATGCAGTGAATGGAAGGGTATTGATCACGTGCCTTTCAGGGTTATACCTTAATGCCATTAATTAGTTTTACTTGGTATCATGTTCAACACAGACATTGTGGGCCGAAGGGCCTGTTCCTGTGCTGTACTGTTCTATGTTTTTTGTTCTCAACAGGGAGTGGTACATGTTTTCCATGGTGTTTTGTCGTGATCCTTTATTGAGGGAAGGCAGAGCCATGTAGGTAGAAGACCTTACAGATGGACGCTCAATGCTGGAGTAACTCAGCGAGGCAGGCAGCATCTCTGGAGAGAAGGGATGGGTGATGTTTCAGGTCGCGACCCTTCTGCAGACGGTTCCAGGCTCAGCACCAGGCCCACAGCCTGTTGAAGGGTCTCAACCCGAAACATCATAGTATTCTTCTCTCCATAGATGCTGCCTGTCCCGCTGAGTTACTCCAGCATTTTGTGTGTATCTGCGGTTTAAACCAGCATCTGCAGTTCCTCCCTACAGCAATGATCTCACAGATGTTGAGTAAGCTGCTGTAAACACCTTTTCTTGAAGCCCAGCCCCTGACCCTTTGGGTTAAAAACTAACTACAGACTTCGTTTTTCCATTATTATGGTTAACAAGTAGTACTGTGTAGGAGGGAATTGCAGATGCTGGTTTACACCAAAG
The DNA here is from genome assembly GCF_010909765.2 of Amblyraja radiata. NCBI lineage: Eukaryota > Metazoa > Chordata > Chondrichthyes > Rajiformes > Rajidae > Amblyraja > Amblyraja radiata. Next base: position 18,940,993 of record NC_045987.1, on the reverse strand, counting down.
ATAGACACAAAGTGCTGGAGTATACTCAGCGGGTCAGGCAGCATCTCTGGAGAACATGGGTAGGTGATGTTTCGGGTCGGGACCCCTCTTCAAGCTGATTATAGTGGGGCGGACTGGAAACAGGAAAAGACCAGGACAAGCCAGGGTGGGCAACTGGCGATCCCAGGCAGGGTGGTTCCCTGACAGGGCAATTGTTGTCTAGGGACGATGTGATCCCAAGAGGGTACCTTGTTGCAAACTATGAAACTGGTTAACCACATTTTAGTGGAGGGAGGTGGGGGGGGGGGGGGGGGGGGGGGGAGAGTGGAGAAATAGAGGGGGGGGGGGGGGCTAGGGGTGAGAGGCTATAAATCACCTCAAATTATAGAATTCCACGTTCCCACAGCTGGGTTGTAAGCTATCCAAGCAAAATATGAGGTTCTGATCCTTCAATTTGCATGTGGTCTCACTCTGGCCCAGGACATAAAGGTCAGGGTGGGAATGGGACGGATAGTTCAAATGGTCGGCGACCGGGAGATCCAGTCGGGCTGGCGAACCGAGCGTGAGAGTTCAGCGAAACGGTCGCCGAATCTACGCCGCGTTGCCTGACAATTGTAACTTGACCTTCGAGCTCTGGTCGACATTGGTTCTCCATCCGTATGTTAAGACGAACTCCATTCCCATTGGGATGTTTCTTGGAGGTGAGCTGCAACCGTGCAATGAGAAACATCGAGAAATGTTCTTTGTTGCTTAAGGGGTCATGGCGGAGCAGCGGTAGAGTTGCTGCCTTACAGCGCCAAGGACCCAGGTTCGATCCTGACTACGGGTGCTGTGTGTACGGAGTTTGTACATCCTCCCCATGACCATGTGGGCTTCCACCCGGATCTCCAGTTTCCTCCCATCCTCCAAAGACGTACAGATTTGTAGGTTAATTGGCTTGGTATAATTGTAAGTTGTCCCAAGTGTGTGTGGGATAGTGTTAGTGTATGGGGCTTGCTGGTCAGGGTGGAATCGGTGGCACGAAGGGCCTGTTTCCGTGCTGTATCTCTATATCTACTAAACTAAACTGAATGCACTGGATCATGATGCAGCTACGCTCGAGACTAATCTTGGCTGAGATTAGCTTGTGACTCATGGGTTGGTATCACATTTTGCCTGCCACCGTGGAGTGAATGAAATGGAGATGAGTCTTTGTGCAAGGCCAAGTTTGAGGAGTGTCACTGACTTTTGTGAGTCTGAAGAAGACTATAGTTAGCGTCTGCTCCCTTCAGTTAGTGTCATAGAGTGATAGAGTGATAGAGTCAGAGAGTCCTAGAGTCAGAGTGATAGTCATAAAGTGATACAGTGTGGAAACAGGCCCTTCAGCCCAACTTGCCCACACTGGCCAACTAGTCCCACTTGCCCACGTTTGGTCCATATCCTCCAAACCTGTCCTATCCCTGTACCTGTCTAACTGTTTCTTAAATGTTGGGATAGTCCCTGCCTCAACTACCCCCTCTGGCTGCTTGTTCCATACACCCACCCATACATACACTGTTTGAAAAAGTTACCCCTCAGACTCCTTTTCCCCTTCACCTTGAACCTATGTCCGAAGGTCCTCGATTCACCTACACTGGGCAAGAGACTCTGGGCATCTACCTGATCTATTCCTCTCATAATTTTATACACCTCTATTAGATCAACCCTCATCTTTCTGCGCTCCAGGGAATAATGTCCAAGCCTACTCAACCTCTCCCTATAGCTCAGACCCTAATCCTGGCAACATCCTTGTAAATCTTTTCTGGACCCTTTCCAGCTTGACAACATCTTTCCAATAACATGGTGCCCAGAACTGAACACAAAACTATAAATGAGTCAAGAGTGTTTTATAGTCATATGTCCCAGATAGAACAATGAAATTCTTACTTGCGGCAGCACAACAGAATATGTAAACACAGTATGATATGACAAATGAGAGGGAACAGAAAAGCTCAGTGTGTATATATACATACATATATATATATAATATATATAGATATAATATATACATATATATATACAATACATATATATATAATACATACACACATACATATATATACCCATACATATATATATAAAATACATACACACATACTCATAAAACAAACAAAACAGTGCAACAATAATAATACAAGTCTATTGTAGTTCAGAGCCTATATGAGGTTGTAGTGTTTACTGTATTACTGTATACAACTGCAACATGACCTTCCAACTTCTATACTCACAGTTCAGTTTTGTTAATGCTATTGGCAAGGTAATCCTACCCTGATACATTAGAACATTGAACGTAGAACAGCACAGCGCAGGAACAGGCCATTCGGCCCACAAATATCTGTGCTGAACACGATGCCAAGATCGACCCGTATCTGCCTGCATGTAATCCATATGTCTGCATTCCCTTCACATCCATGTGTCTATCCAGCAGTCTGTTAAACATCATTCTCATATCTGCCTCCACTACCACCCCTGGCACCACGTTCCAGGCACTCGCCAACCTCTGTGTGAAAAACTTGATCTGCGCATCTCCTGTAAGCTTTGCACCCCTCACCTTAAACCTATGTGCTCTAGTATTTGATATTCCCATCCTGGAAAAAGGACCCTATATACAGTACGTCTACCAGGTGACATTGAAGATTCAGATGGGGAATGTTAGATCTCCACAAATATGTAACAGTTGAGCTGTGTATTTCTTCTTCTGCAACACCAGAGGTAAGTCGTTACAGGAAGCTCATCAAAGTGTACAGTGGGATACACATCAGCTACAGAAATGGGCAGAGAAAGGGCAGATGGAGTGCTGGAAACTGGAGCTCCTGGAGGAAACCCACGAGATCGCAGGTAGAAAGTGCAAACTCCACACAGTAAGCGGCCGAGGTCAGGATCAAACCTGGGTCTCCGGCACTGTGAGGAAGCAGCTCCACCAGCAATGCCACTGTGCCGCCCGCAGTTCCTCCAGCACTTTGTGTCTTTGTTGGTAAACCAGCATCTGCAGTTCCTTAGTGTCTACATTAAAAATCACCCCTTACATTACAGCCAACACACTGGAACTGGTGTAGTTCCTGTTTCCGAGAGCTTGCCCCATCTGCCTAATATCACACGGTGATTATCCAAACCACAAGAAATGGGTGCATTAAAACGGAAATCTTGCTGAGCATTTATTTGTTGTTTTAATCAGGAATAATTAACTGAAAAAAGCACAGTGCAGCATCTAACCAGAGTTACACATAACAGGATACACATTCTGTTACTTATTTTTATATATATACATATAGTACCATTCCTAGCTTTTCACTTATTTTTATTCAGAAGTGAAAATTTGGAACTTCAAAGTCAAATTATTGTCGTGTACCGAGGTACAGCAAAAAGCTTTTTTGTTGCGTGCTAACCAGTCAGCGGAAAGACTGTACATGATTACAATTGAGCCGTCCACAATGTACAGATACGTGATCAAGGAAATAATGTTTAGCGTGAGATAAAGTCCAGTAAAGTCCAATTCAATAAAAATCCGCGGTTTGACTTTCCTAAGACAGGGTTAAGGGTCTGGTGATGACTTTTGTGTAATCCGTATAGGTAAATATATTAACACAAAAATAAATATGTTCTCTAAGTACCATTCCTAGCTTTTCACTTCACAAGGTCACTTCCAAGAAACATGTTACCTCCCTTGAGGGCTCCGGGATTAGAGAGCGACCCTAACTCTGATGGCTCATTAAACCCCAAGGCTACAAACTCCCCTGTGACAGGTGAAACTGCCTCAGAAGAGAGGCAAGAGGAGAGAACGGAGGTTGGTAAATGTTAGGATAGCAGAGCAGCCCGTAGGAGCCCGAACATTGTTTACTTTAAAGCTATTTTGCTGGGTAGGAAATAGCTGTCACCGAATTAAATAATAAACTTTCAGCTCTGAGCTAGACCAGACACACAGCAGAGAGTACATCTTTCACTCTGAGAGCTCGCTGGAGTAGGAACCATTGAAGGGCAATCCAGAAATTAGGACAAATTACCCGCACGGCAGCACTTTGTCAAAAAATGCAAATGGTGCCGTTTCAGGCCGGGAATTGTGGAGGAAATGAGTTCAGGATTTACACTGACATCCAGTACGAATACTGCAAACCCTCACTGAACACTCAATCTGGGAGTCGGGCGGCAGGCTCTTGTAAAATGTACGGCAGCTCGTTTTGTTTTTGCCGAATAAAGTCGTGCAAGTTGATTGAAAGATACAGCATGGCAACGGGCCCTTTGGCCTGCCGAGTCCACACCGACCATCAATCACCCATTCACATGAGTTCTATGCCAATACATAATCTCCTCCCAGATCTGGAGATTCTCCAACTCCCAAGGCCAAAAGACCTATCAGGCAATTGAACCATCCTATCACCAATTAGATTGTGGTCCTGATCTGCCATCTAACTCATTCAAGACACTCGGTCTATCTTTATTTGGACTTTACTGGGCTTTATCTTGCACAAAACGTTCCCTTTATTCGGTATCTGCACACAAGACAGCTTGATTGTAATCATGTATTGTTTTTCCATTGACTAGATAGCAGGCAACAAAATAGGTTTTCACTTTACCTTGGTACACATGACAATCGACTAAACTAAACTTAACTTAACTTAACTTAACTTAACTTAACTTAACTTAACTTAACTTAACTTAACTTAACTTAACTTAACTTAACTTAACTTAACTTAACTTAACTTAACTTAACTTAACTTAACTTAACTTAACTTAACTTAACTTAACTTAACTAACAGGGTGGAAGATTGCAACCTTCTCGTGGTCCGCCCTGTTTTGACGAATGCAATCAACCCAGCGTGCACAATCAAATAGAACAAGTTATCCTACAACTTTAGGCTGTGCACGCTATACGCAAGAAGAAGAACTAAACTCACTAAACTAAACTAAAGTTTATAACGTTATAACTCAAACTTTTAGTTTTGAAGCTAATTTATTGAAAGATACAGCATGGAAACAGACCCTTCGGCCCACAGAGTCCATAGTGTCCATCGTTCACAGTAGTTCTGTTATCCCACTTTTGCCTCCACTCCTTACACACTAGGAGCGACGTACAGAGGCCAATTAACCCACAAACCCCCACGTCTTTTAGGATGTGGGATGGAACCGGAGCACCCGGAGGAAACCCACACGGTCACAGGGGAGAACGTGCAAACTCCACACACAGACGGAAGCCGAGGTCAGGATGGGAGCCGGGTCTCTGTCACTGTGAGGCAGCAGCTCTACAGGCTGCAACTAAATTCTCAACAAAACAACGTGGAATTCCTGGGAATAATTTGAGAATAAACAGGATAACGTTAGGGCAACTGTCACCAAATGAAGCATAACACAAGCTCTGTCAATTCACTCGGTGAACAGTGCTGGCACTGAGCTCATGCTTCCCATTTATCTTCCCTCTCTGAGGAGCAGGACGCTGAGAGGCATCAATGAGCCTGGAGATCGATGTGTGCCCTCAGCCTTCTGAACTCCTGCAAGAAAATACATGTCACAATTGAAGAATTTAAAAGTCTTTATAGGCCCTTCTAACGCAGTGAAAACAAAGCCTTGACAAGAATGTGAAGCAGGGCCGCAGACGGAGATATCTGGTTACCAAAGGATTGATCAGAGACGGAGGTTTTAAAGAGACGCAAGAGACTGCAGATACTGGAGCTCTGAGTGAAGAACAACGTGCTGGAGGAAGTCAGCAGATCAGGCAGCAACTGTGGAGGGAATTGGACAGACGAGGTTTCGGGTCGGGACCCTTCGTCAGTTCGAAGAATCGTTCTATATATTTATGTCCCTCCACAGACGCTGCCTGGTCCACTGAGTTTCTCCAGCAGTGGGTTTTAAGGAGCAAGAGAGAGGTAGGGAGACCCAAGGCAAGGAATTCCAGAATCATAGAGTCATACAGCACAGAAACACGCCCTTTGGCCTAACTTGCCCATGCCGACCAATATGCCCATTCTACACCAGTCCCACCTGCCCACAGCTTGGTCCATATCCCTCCATGCCTTTCCCCTCCATGGACTTACATAATCTTATCGAAATGTCTTGTGAATGCTTGATGCATAGAAGACTGAAGCACAATAGTGGAGCCATGGAAGGAGATCGAACAGAAACAGACTTGTCAGATGTAGGCTTGTAAGTACTGTAGTTGCAGCTACAGGTATAAGGGGTGACCTTGGAGAGCATTGAAAACAAAAGCAAAGATTTTTAAAACTGAGATCTTTCATATTTTAAATGTAAGGGTCCTAATAATGGATATGGAAGTTGTGTAGAGAATTGGTTGTATTAATGTTGCCCCTGGAGCAATGAGAATCTGATAGTTTTTCTTTATTTTCAATTAAATGGAAAAAAAAAAGTCCAGGCAAGACCTTGAATATGAAAACTGCAGCAGGTCCTGAGGTAATTATAGATGGGGAAGACCATCTCCAATCACCCAAAATGAGCTAACTGCTCGCATTATACAATCCAATTGTGTTTTTTTTAATGATTCCCAGATTTTTGCTGCCAGTACCGAGGCTGGAGGTTTATTCAGCGCGTGGATCATCGACTATGTGGAGAGGAGCTTCCTGAAATCAATCTTGAAATTGCATTCGCCAAGTTTGAAATCTAATTTCCTTGCAAAATATAAAGTGATACTTAGATTCTATTTTGTTTTAATATATGTTTCTAAGACCCTACTGGCTTTATAAAAGGGCTGGAGGAAAGACCAAACCCGTTAGCTCCTCAATCGGGAGGTTTTTTGATTTTCTATGAAAAATCGTCTGACACTAATAAATCGTCTGATGATACATATTGCCAGAGACCTGGGTTTGATCCTGACCTCGGGTCCTGTCGTTGTGGAGTTCGCACGTTCTCCCTGTGACCGCGTGGGTTTCCTCCAGTTTTCCTCCCATGTTCCAAAATCGTGCGGGTTTGTAGGTGAATTTCCCCCTGTAAATTATCCACCGTGTGCAGGGAGTGGATGATAAAGTGGGATAACACAGAACTAGTGTGGACGGGTGATCGATGGGCAGCATGGACTTGGTGGGCCGAAGGGCCTGATTCCATGCTGCATCTTTCAATTAATAGATCCTGTGTAAGGGAGCAGGGATGGATCCTCTGTAGAGAGGGAGCCCTATCACACTGTAATCTCACCTCCTTCTGTCTCCTCTCTGTGCTTGGTAAAGCCCCTGCCCCACTGGACGAGGTAATTCACAAGTTCTCCTGATTCGAACTCGGAGAATGTCTGTAGCGGGCCCGTAGGAGTTTGTGGATGTCTCGTAGCGGCTCGTAATGCTAACGGTGGGTACACGGGACATCCGGTAAACTCGTGACGTTCTTTCATCCATGTAAAAAATGCCCACGAGTAAAAAAATACTTGTGATGAAAAGAAATGTTACTTTTTACTCGTACGAGACATCCACGAAGTCCTACGGACCCGCTACGGACATTCTCCGAGTTCAAATCAGGGGAAAACTCGGGAGTGCTCGTGAATTACCTCGTACTGTGGGACAGGGGCTTCAGTTCGGTTACCCAGTTTAAGTCTCTGCTGCTGTTTATATCTTCCCCAGTCAGTCCATAAGCAGACTGGCCCCTGACAAGCCTGATCCAGGTTGGAATAAAACCCTTCTCTTTCTCCTCTGCCTCCCATTACGGCTAATTTCCTGTTGAGTCTGTCAAGGTTGACGGGTGCCCAGAACGTTGCATTTCCTTTAACTCATTTGCCTTCAAGCACTCTCTCCCCCTTCCACCTCCCTTCTGCTCCTGCCAGTGCTGCCAGTAACCAGAGGGCTGTTATTCTCACTCTTGCAGTGATAACTCTTGCCCAGGCAACCCCAATCGTGTCATTTCCCCTGATCTATGGGTTTCCTCCCAATTCCTCCCACATCCCAATGACATCCAGGTTTGACTCCTTCTTGCCTCCTCCCTCCTCTCCCCACAACTGGGGTTCTCAACCCCTCTATCTTGGGGTTTCAGGGATAACTTCTCTGCCTCTTGCCGATTGACAATAGACAACAGACAATAGACAATAGGTGCAGGAGTAGGCCACTCGGCCCTTGGAGCCAGCACCACCATTCAATGTGATCATGGCTGATCATCCACAATCAGTACCCCATTCCTGCCTTCTCCCCATATCCCCTGACTCCTCTATTTTTAAGAGCTCACACCTTTCCTGTTTATCACGGTACCTGGTTGACAGGGTCAACACAGTTGCTCAGCTGATAGAGCTGCTGCTTCACAGCGCCAGAGACCCGGGATAGAGACCTGTGCATGAAATGAACTGATTCACGCACTTTTGAAAAGGTCATTAATGTTTGCATTTTAATTAGACTTTATACTTTACTTCAAAGATACAATGTGGAAACGGGCCCTTCGGCCCACTGAGTCTGCACCAACCAGCGATCACCCCGTACACCAGCACTATCCTATGTGCCAGGGACAATTTACAATTTACGGAAGTCGATTAATCTACAAACCTGCACGTCTTTAGAGTGTGGGAGGAAACCTATGCGGTCACAGGGAGAACGTGCAAACTCCATACAGGCAGCACCTGTAGTCAGGATTGAACCAGGGTCTCTGGCGCTGTGTGGCAACAGCTCTACCACTGTGCCACTGTGCAGCCCTTTAAATGAATCATGGTGGATGTAAATGATTAATGGTTTCATCCATACACCTGTTGTGGTGTTGAGCAAAGAGACTGTGTTCGATAACCCTCCTTGCTGGGCTCCCAGAGTTAAGCCTCACAAGATCTCTATCTACCCACTAGAGTGTTTGATAAACACTTGAAAGCTATCCTGTGGGGAAAACAGGGTTCCAATGTAGAACAGTATTTATTGTTCCATTTATCAGCCTGGGAACTGGGTTGTGTTCATTGGGGCAAATCTCAGCTCAGTCACTGAAGAAACCAGGGTTGATAAAGTTATCACAACAGTGCTCCACCCTCCCGCCAGCTCCGACCAGCTTCCCACGGGAGCGGAGCTAATCCCCAGGAGCATTTTGGGAAGCGGTTCAACCTGCGGTGGCTCCACTCCAGCTCATAGGTCAGCTCAACCTCAGGAGCCGAGCTGCTGCCGGCGTTCGCTCCCATAGCGGGCGGCAAGGCCTCCTCCGTGGAAGCCGGGCCTTAAACCACCAGAGCAAAGATAGACGCAAGGACTGGAGTAAGAAACAAGGAAAATAGGTGCATGTGTAGGCCACTCGGCCCTTCGAGCCAGCATTGCCATTTAATATAATTATGGCTGATCATCCAAAATCAGTACCCCTTTCCTGCTTTTTCACCATATCCCTTGATTCCGTTAGCCCTCAGAGCTATATCTAACTCTCTCTTGAATGCATCCAGTGAATTGGCCTGATTGCGGGTCAGGCAGCATCTCAGGAGAAAAAGGATGAGTGACGTATCGGGCCGGGACCTTTCTTCAGACTGTCTGAAAAAGGGTTCCGACCCAAAACGTCACCCATGCCTGACCCGCTGAGTTACTCCAGCACTTTCTGTCTATCTTTGGTATAAACCAGCATCTGCAGTTCTGTGTCCACATGAACACGGTCCTCTACCTACCCGCCCCCACTGCGCCCCACCTGCCTCCAGCCATATCTCCATGGCGAGATTCAGGAAAATGTGGACCACTTTCCAGATCTCAGGCATCACCTTCCATTCACCAGCACCGCCTTTGTCAATTAAAAAAAAGTGCGTTCAAAGATCAACACCTCCAATCTAAATCCTGAGCTGCTGGCTCTCAGAGACCCGGGTTCGATCCTGACCTCGGGTGCTGTCAGTGTGTAGATTCTCCTTGTGACCGTGTGGGTTTCCTCCCCCACATCCAGCTTCAGCAGCTTCGACCGCCCCGGGCCGCGGAGTTTGAACCGGCCCGTTCGCGGAGCACGGTTGAGCCGCGGGACTTACTTACCGGTGGGGTCACAACATCGGAGGCCTGGATCGCCTCAGCGCAGAGGGAGAACAAGGAGGGAAGAGACAAAGACTAAAGACTTTTGCCTTCCATCACAGTGAGGAGGTCCCTGGTGAACTCACTGTGGTGGATGTTAAATTTGTGTTTATTGTTATTTTTGTTAATTTTTAATATATGTATGACTGCAAGGCAACGAAATTTCATTCAGACCGAGAGGTCTGAATGACAGTAAAGGATACTTTGACTTTGACTTTTGACACGTCCGAAAGACATGCAGGTTTATAGGTTAATTTGCTTCTGTTAGCTGTCCCTCGAGTGCAGGGAGTGGGTACGAAAGTGAGATGAAATAGAACTGAACTAAACTTTAGAGATATAGCATGGAAATAGACTCTTTAGCCCTCCGAATCCTCGCCGACTAGCGATCACCCCATATACAAGCACCGCCCCACACACTAGAAACAATTTACAGTTTACAGAAGACAACAAACCTACAGACCTGTTTGTCTTTGGTATGTGGGAGGAAATCGGAGCACGCGGAGAAAAAACACACGGTCACAGGGAGAACATACAAACTCCACACTGACAGCACCCAGAGTCAGGATCGAACCTGGGTCTCTGGTGCTGTGAGCCAGCTACTCTACTGCTGCGCCACTGTGTGGGACTAGTATAAACGGGTAGACACAAAATGCTGGAGTAACTCGGCGGGTCAAACAGCATCTCTGTAGAAAAGGAATAGGTGACGTTTCTAGTCGGAGCCCTTCTTCAGACTAAATGATGGTCGGCAGTGACTCGGTGGGCCGAAGGACCTGTTGCCATGCTGAATCTTTCAATCAATACACCAATAAAGCATGAGCTTCATTCACCTCCTTGGGACCTTTAGCTTTATGCATCTTTTTACTAACCTTTATACAAACCTGTACATCTTTGGTGTGAGGCAGGTACACTGTTTTAGTATGTACAGACTGATCTGATGCATTAATAATGAATTTACAGACAAAGCAGTGAATGATGCTGGTATAATACAAGCTTCTCACACAAATGCTGCTTCATTCCTGAAACAAATTCACTCAATGGTGTCGGTAAGGACTCCAGGGAGACCTCCAAGCCATTATTACTGGTCTTCCCAAGCCAGGGGCCTCTTCAATGTCAGCTCCTCCTGGACTTGTTCAATAAAGAACAAAAATATGGAGCCGAGAAAAGGAGATTGAAGCAGGAGTCGACCACTTGACTACGCTCAGTTCAAGAACAGCCACATCCCAACAACTATCAAGCTCTTGAACACTGTAAACAGTAACAAAACTAAGAACTATGAACCATCTTGGTTCCACGAAGGGCTTTGGGCTTTTAGAACTAATATTTGCGTATTTAATTTATTGATTTTTAAAAAATGATCTTATTCATGAGTATTGAGTTGACAGGCCGATCATGCTACTGCAAGTAAGAATTTCATTATTCCATTGTCAGTACAGATGACAGTTCAACTCTCCTGTCTCTTAACTCTTCAATATCACCATGGTTGATCTTCACCAGGTCCCAACTCCCCTTCTATGTTAAGGGTGGCGCAGTGGCACAGCGGTGGAGTTGCTGCCTCATAGCGCCAGAGACCCGGGTTCAATCCTGACCCTGGGTGCTGTATTTATGGAGTGTGCACGTTCTCCCCGTGACTGTGTGGGTTTTCTCCGGGTGCTCCGGTTTCCTCCCACACTCCAAAGACACACAGACTTGTAGGTCAATTGGCTTCGGTAAAATTGTAAATTGTCCACAGTGTGTAGGATAGTGGTAGTGTATGGGATGAACGCTGGTTGGTGCGGACTCTGTGGGCCAAAGCGCCTGTTTCCACGCTATATCTCTGATCCAAAGTCTAAAGCCACTCTTCTTCAGTCTGATGGAGTGGGGGGTAGGGGTAGGGGAGAAAGCTGGACAAGAATGGTTGGGGCAGGACAGAGCTTGGCAAGTGATAGGTGGATACAGGTGAGGTGGGGGTTGCTTGGCAGACGGGTGGAGTAAGTGACAGCCTAGAGGTGAAAAGGAGAAAAAAGGATGTCAGATAAGGAGAGGTGGTGCAATGTAATGTGACATGTAAAGCTGGAGGGACGGACATGGGTGGAAGGGATCAGAAGGGAATGAGGGAGGTGAAAGAGGGAGATAAAGAGGAAATATGGGACTATGAGATAGGAGATATGTCACAATGGGGAAGGAAACATGGTGATCTAGCTTATTTTGCCAGAATATTAATTTTGTATCAACAGCACACTAAAAACACAAACCTTTCTCTTTCACCTTTTGATTCAGATTCAGCTGTTGTCGTTTTTTTACATGTTTATGCTGTGAAGGAATCGCGGAAATGTACCCTCCGTGTCTGTGCTGGTCTCAAACTGGATGGTTCAGATTCCTTCTCCCGTTCCCCACTCTAGGGTTGTACAGTCTTGTACTCCCGCCTCTGCCGGGGCTGAGTATCACCGAGTCAGAGTCCCACAGCACAGGAACGGGCTGATCACGGTGCAGTTTAATGCATGGAGGGTTTCGGGCAGCAAGTTCCTAAGGCCCAGTTCTCACTGAGTCGTATCACTTCTTATTGGGGGTGGAAGAGTGCAACCTTCACGTGGTCCGCCCTGTTTCGTCGAATGCAATCAAATCGGCGTGCACAATCAAATAGGATCAAATAGAACAAGTTGTCCTACAACTTTAGGCTGTGTACGCTGTACGCAAGTGGAAGAAGACTTCCTATTGTATACTGTGTTTAAGAAGGAACTGCAGATGCTGGAAAATCGAAGGTACACAAAAATGCTGGAGAAACTCAGCGGGTGCAGCAGCATCTATGGAGCGAAGGAAATAGGCAACGTTTCGGGCCGAAACCCTTCTTCAGTCGCTACACTGTTCCCTGCTGAATGGTCAACTTTCTGACTTCAAATTGCTACACAACTGGTGCTCCCTTATACAAAAACAATGTAATTCTAAATCATTTACATCCAAATGATTCTTTAATTTATATTACTAATTAGTTAAACGAATAATCAATTGGTTGAGTGACTAATCTGCTGTCCGGTTCATCAATTGTGTGGTTAATCTGTTTTCTGGTTAGTCCGTTGTCCAGTTAATTAGTTGATAAGCTAATCTGTTGACTGGTTAATGATAAGAATAGACACAAAATACTGGAGTAACTCAGGGGGTGAGGAAGCATCTCTGGAGAAAAAAGATGGGTGTTTCGGGTCGGGACCATTCTTCAATTTGATTCATCTGATTAACGTTGCCTGGTTAATCTGTTGTCCGAGCTAATGTGCTGTTCGATTAATTGATCGTTTGGTCAATTCATTGTGCGGATAATTGGTTTTGTGGCTAAACTGTTGGCTGACTGATCAGTTAGCTGGTCAATCAATAGTCTGAAGAAGGGTTTCGGCCCAAAACGTTGCCTATATTTCCTTCACTACATAGATGCTGCCGCACCCGCTGAGTTTCTCCAGCACTTTTGTCTCCCTTCGATTTTCCAGCATCTGCAGTTCCTTCTTAAACAGTCTTGTTAATTTGTCGTCTGTAATCATTGATGGCTTGGTCAACTCATGTGCTGCTCGATTGGGAAATCAGTGAATCAAATAAAATGCAAAACCAAAGTCCAGATTTTGGCCGGGGGGCCGGGGATAAATACACAGGCAGCAGGCAGAAGATAGGACCGTTGAATGAACTTTTATAACTTTGTCAGCACCAGAAACGTGGCGACTCACGTGCGCTGCCTAGGTGAGGTCTACCGGGTCATATGCAAAACAAAGCACTTCACTGTACCACAGAACATGTGACAATAAGTAGAATTGAGTCCCTCCACTGATTCTGTATGAAGGTCTCGACCCGAATCGCACCTATTCCTTTTCTCCAGAGATGCTGTCTGACCCGCTGATTACTCCAGCTTTTTGTGTCTATCTTAAGTTGCATTGATTGATTGATGAATTGATTGATTGATTGACATTGTACCATGGTACATGTGACAATATAGTATCATTGATTAGTCTGAAGAAGGGTCTTTACCTGAAAGGTCACCCATTCCTTCTCTCCAGAGATGCTGCTTGACCCGCTGAGTTACTCCACATTTTTGTGTCTAATTTCGGTTTAAACCAGCATCTGCAGTTCCTTTCTACGCGCCATTGATTAGTTGATTGATATAAAAAAGGTTTTTGACCGAAAATTGGCAATTCCCAGCGATGGCTAAAATTAGGCTTTTGGTGCTGCAGACTTTTGTACCTATGGGCCAGAAGCCCATCTAACAACCCCTTCGTGTCTGAGCTTTTAATTTGATGGTGTTTCACTTGCGGAGTGTTTGCTGGGGTCTGGCTGGGACTGCTGGAGATGCTGTAATCCACACTGCTCAACATGCCTTTGGTTTGAGGCAGAGCCCAGAACCACCCATGCTGACACCAGCATTTGTTGAGCCTCATTTTCAAAGTTCAAATAAGAAACAAATACAGAGGTCGGTCAGGAAGTCTGTTAACCAGTAATCTAATACGAAGGAAGGAAGGGCACAGGAAAAAGCTTTCAGTGCTTTCACCAGCTATATTCATCATCTTCTACCATCCAAACTCACCAGCCACACACTGCTTCACTCAACTAAACATCTTTCTTGAGAGAATAAATGCTTCCAGGTTCTCTCGAACAAGGGTCAAGGAAGCATCTGCTGCCAATTATCGGGGTGATGCTGGGCTGCTTTGGGCCGGTTGCCGCGGTAACCCAGTCACAAACAGGAAGTGGTGGGAAGGCTGGGTTGCGGGGGCCAGGCCGGAGGGGCCCGTGAACTTGACTGTGTCCCCAACTCCACTCGATACGAGGATGGCACCGCGCACTGCCCACGTGGAGCCTTCACCCTCTCCCCGTGACCGCATGGCGGTGTCATATGTGACAGCATCAGAATTAGGTCATTCGTCCCATCAAGTCCACGCCGCCATTCAATCGTGGCTCATCCATCTCCCCCTCCAATCCCGCTTTCCTCCCACATCCCGAAGACGTGCGGGTCGGTCGGGTTAATCGGCCGCTGTAAGTCGTTCCCCTTGTTGTAAGGTCATAAGGTCATAAGTGATAGAAGTAGAATTAGACCATTCGGCCCATCAAGTCAACTCCTCCATTCAATCGTGGCTGATCTATCTCGTCCTCCTAACCCCATTCTGCTGCCTTCTCCCCATAACCTCCGACACCCGTACTAATCAAGAACGAGTAAATGTGTGTCAAAATCTTGGGGAGGGGGGGTTAGTGGATGGTAATGGAGGGGTTGTTGTCACTGGCTACTTTTGACCAAACACAGCGGCCTTGCCAACAACACTTAAGGTGTGTGGATCTGGGGAGAACTTGGACCAGTTGTCTGTGATGGGAACGACTGCTTCCTGCCGTCCATGGGAATTGGGAGCCATGCACATCTGTGTCACAATGTGTCTATCGTGTCTGTCTCCACCACCACCCCTGGAATCAAGGGCTACAAGGTTAGTAAACGTTGTAAACTCCCTTCATGTGACAATAAAGTATTAATTCATTCATAGTACATGGAAGTGGCACAAAATCTCGGGGGAAAGAGCCCACGCCAGAGAGGGAGATGGTGAGAGGGAGAGATGTTTTTATATTTGGTGAAACTTGCAAATTGTTACAAATGACTTTTAATCTTTGGCATGCTAATACACCGATTTTTTCCTTTCCCAGGAGGTGACGAAATTCTTTCCTAAGGTCAGATAATTGTGGTCGCAGGGGCAGACAGTCCAATGTGGTGGTCACTACGGGCGCTTCACTCCTCCAGCCCAGATAATCATCTCTGCTGGTGTTGATGGATCACATTGGCACTCAAACTGCAGGCAAGAGAACAAGCACTGCTTCTCGTGAGAATATAACAGCAATTAAAAGGCACTGTAAAACAAAATCTCCAAAAAAGAAACTTTATTCAGAATGAAAAACTACACTTAAAACCAAAAAACAGTGCAGAACCTCTTCACACATTCGCAGTGTGTGTAGACGTGTCACACTCAGTAGTGTTCACACCTATCTTTACACAAAACACCCTTGCCACTCACGTGACCCCCGAGGGTGATATAGGTTTACAAGAATGATTCCGGGAATGAGTGGGTTTGCATATGATGCTCGTTTGATGTCACTGGGCCTCTACTCGCTGGAGTTTAGAAGGTTGAGGGGGGGCCTCACTGAAACTTACAGAGTAATGAAAGGCACAGATTGAGTGGATGTGGAAAGGATGTTTCCACTGGTGGGAGAGTCTAGGACCAGAGGTCATAGCCTCAGAATTAAAGGGTGCTCTTTTAGAAAGGTGAGGAAGAACTTCTTTAGTCAGAGGGGGTAGTTAATCTGTGGAACACATTGCCACAGAGGGCTGCGGGGGCCAAGTCAATGGATATTTTTAAGGCAGAGATAGACAAATTCTTGATTAGAATAGGTGTCAAGGGTTATGGGGAGAAGGCCGGAAAATGGGATTAGGAGGCAGCCATGATTGAATGGTGGAGTAGAGTAGATGGGCCGAATGGCCTAATTCTACTATAACGTGAACCCGTGTGATATCCACTCCCTTTTTTGAGTCAACTGTTGCATTTTCTAGTTTTCTCCCCCCCCCCCCCCCCCCCCCCCCAGTCTGATGCACGGTCTCGACCCAAAACGTCATTGTGGGTTTTCTCCGATTTCCTCCCACTCCCCAAAGACCTACAGGTTTGTAGGCTTATTGGTTTCAGTAAAATGGTAAATTGTCCCTAGTGTGTAGGATAGTGCTGGTGAATGGGGTGATCACTGGTCGGCGCGGACTCGGTGGGCCGAAGGGATTGTTTCCGTTTTCTATGACTACAACTCTTATAATACCCGTGATTTTAAAATGTAACTGAGTTTACAAAGGCCAGACTTTGCTGCGGCTTTTGCGCAGGTGCAGGTGAATGCATGCGCTGCAGAAATGTGCATGCACAGCAGGCCGTGGCCTTCTCTGGAGGCAGGAGTTGAACAGGGCCATTACAAGAGTAATCGGCCCGCATTGCAAGATAAGCATCAGTGAAGACACAGTTATTTCTCCCGGGAAGGTGTGATCACAAAAGCTACATGTTTGACATAGTTACCTATTATGCAGCCAGGGGCCCTCAGGTGAGGCTTCCTCTGTGAGAATGCTTTCATTACACTGGGAAGTGATGTGGGAGTCCCAGCCTTATACAGGCTCCTAAGCCTGAAGGGAGAGACGCCTTATTTGTTATGTCTATCGGAGAGCGAGTGGTGGCATAAAAGGCATCAAAAGGCTTCTCGAAATAGCACGGTGATAAGCCGCATATTCCTCCCCAGATTCAAATACAAAATACTTTGAAAACTCTTTTCAAAATGAGTAATTGCCTTCACGACCTGTTTTGCTCACTGTTTTGTTATACGCGGAGAGATAAGATAGGTTATCAGATCAAGTTGAGTAACGCCACATTCCCATGGTCATGGCTCCCAAGCTTTGGGTCACCATTGTATGACTTGGCTTATCGTCCGTTATCTGGGTCACTCGAAAATAAATAGCCTGCGCGTAATCAGGGTTCCTTTGGAGGGAGAATTATGGCAAAGAAGTTGAAGTTCCAGAACAACTACAAAAAGATTTGTCGTGAGTTAAGGAGTTTCGTTTAGTTTTAGAGAAACGGCGGGGAAACAGGCCCATTGGCCCACCGAGTTATTGCCGACCAGCGATTCCCCCGCACACTTACACCATCCTACACACACCAGGGACAATTCATAATTATACAAAGCCAATTGACCTACCAACCTATACGTCTTTGGAGTGTGAGGGGAACTGGAGCACCCGGAGAAAGCCCACGCAGGTCACAGAGAGAACATGCAAACTCCGTACAGACAGCACCCATAGTCAGGATGGAACCCAGGTCTCTGGCTCTGTAAGGCAGCAACTCTACCGCTGCACCACCGTCCCATCCAGAAGTAGGTGTAGCGGGAGTGTGGGGAGAATCAGGGTGACTCTGCATTCGTTGCTCCAAGGGGAAGCGTGGCTCGATGGTCTTGGGCAGGTTTGGAGGAGTCAGTGTCTGGGTGAGTGATGTGATGGATCTAACGGCCTATGTGGACAGGCCTCTTGTGGGGTTAGTGTCAGGACCACAGCATCAAGATATTGCCCGGATCCCACGAGCAGCAGAGTGGCGTAGCGCAGCGGGGAGAGCTGTTATCTCACAGCGCCAGAGACCTGGGTTCAATCCTGACCTCGGGTGCCATCTGGGTGTGGAGTTTGCACGTTCTCCCTGTGACCGCGTGGGTTTCCTCCGGTTGCTCCATTTCCCTCCCACAATCTAAAGATGTGAGGGTTTGTAGGTTGATTGGCCTTCTGTTAATTGCCCCTTGTGTGTAGGGAGTGGATGAGAAAGTGGGATAACATAGAACCAGTGTTAGTGGGTGATCGCTGGTCGGTGTGGACTCAATGGGCTGAAGGGCCTCCTTCCATGCTGTATCTTTCAATCAATTCAATCATAGTCCAAATGCAAATTACAACAGATGTAGTAGATCTGAAATTCAAAAAAATAAAAGAACATGCTGGAAACACTCAACAGGTTTGTCAGCATCTGTGGAAGCAGGAACCGTCCCATGAAAGTGGTGACACTAATAGACAGGGTAAAGAGGAACTCTGTCTTGCTTACCTCCATCGGATGGGGGATTGAGTACAGGAGTTGGGATGTCACATGGCAACTGAACAAGTCTTTGGTGAGAATAGACACAAAGTGCTGGAGTAACTCAGCGGGTCAGGCTGCATCTATGGAGATATGGAATAGGTGACTTTTCGGGTCGAGACCCTTCTTCTTTGGTGAGACCACTCTTGGGGTACTGTGTGCAATCCTGGTCACCCAGCCATGAGAAGAAGGATGTCATGAAGCTGGAACGGAGGCAGAAATGTTTCACGAAGATGTTACCAGGTCTTGAGTTATGAGGTGAGGCTGGATAGACTGGGATTTATTCCCCTGGAGTGAAGCAGGTTGGGGGGTGACTTTGTAGAGGTATATAAGGGGCATAGAATGGCATGGGACGACAGATGGCACAATGGGCTAAGTGTTCAGCTGGCGACCGGAAGGTGGCCGGTTCGAATCCCGCTTGGAGTGCATACTGTCGTTGTGTCCTTGGGCAAGACACTTCACCCACCTTTGCCTGTGTGTGAATGTGTGTGAGTGATTGGTGGTGGTCGGAGGGGCCGCAGGCGCAGATTGGCAGCCACGCTTCCGTCAGTCTGCCCCAGGGCAGCTGTGGCTACAGAAGTAGCTTACCACCACCGAGTGTGACTGAGGAGTGAATGAATAATGCGATGTAAAGCGCCTTGAGCATTAGAAAGGCGCTATATAAATCCCATCCATTATTATTATTATTAGAATGGGTGAATGGTCACAGTCTTATTTCCCAGGGTAAGGGGAGTCTAAAATTAGAGTTCATAGGTTTAAGATGGGAGGGGAAAGATTTAATAGGAACCTGAAGGGAAACCTTTTTCACACTGAGGGCAGTGGTTATAAGGAACGAGTTGCCACAAGGAGCTATAGATAGCTTCGGGTACAATAACATTCAAACATTCAAACAAAACTTGGACAGGTTCATGGATAGGATAGGTTTAATGGAAGGTACACAAAAATGCTAGAGAAACTCAGCGGGTGCAGCAGCATCTATGGAGCGAAGGAGATAGGCAATGTTTCGGGCCCGAAACGTTGCCTATCTCCTTCGCTCCATAGATGCTGCTGCACCCGCTGAGTTTCTCCAGCATTTTTGTGTACCTTCGATTTTCCAGCATCTGCAGTTCCTTCTTAAACACTAGGTTTAAAGGAATATGGGCTAAACACAGGCAAATTGGATAGACATCTTGGTCAGCATGGACGAGTGGGGCTGAAGGGCCAGTCCAGTGCAGGCCTCACCTGTGCCTTCCTTGACTCTGGATATGGCTCATCCCAAGTACCCCTGGCTGTCCCCCCTCACTGCCTTCTCTGCAGGATTGAGGATCTATCTGAGATTTGCCCCAGTGCCCACTCGACCCGGCGTCTTTCGCTTGACTGATCCATGCTTGCTCTTTTCATTG
This sequence comes from Amblyraja radiata, assembly GCF_010909765.2. Taxonomy (NCBI): domain Eukaryota; kingdom Metazoa; phylum Chordata; class Chondrichthyes; order Rajiformes; family Rajidae; genus Amblyraja; species Amblyraja radiata. The sequence continues at coordinate 18,921,079 of NC_045987.1, read as the reverse complement.
TTTTCAAATCCCTTCATGGTTCTTTAACCCCCCCCCCCCCCCCATACCCCCACTCCCACCCCCCCCCTTTCCCCATCCTCCACCCACACCCCACTCACCCAAGAGCCGGGAGTGTCTAATTGCCACATGCACCGGAATGGAACAATCAAATTCTTACCTGCTCCAGCTGTGCATGCACATTAACCTAACAACACAACTACTAAATATGCAATAAACAATAATATACTAATTTATCAGGTCCACAGACAATAGACAATAGGTGCAGGAGTAGGGCATTCGGCCCTTCGAGCCAGCACCGCCATTCACTGTGATCATGGCTGTTCATCCACAATCAGTACCCCGTTCCTGCCTTCTCCCCATATCCCTGGACTCTGCTATCTTTAAGAGCTCTATCTAACTCTCTCTTGAAAGCATCCACAGAATTAACCTCCACTGCCTTCTGAGGCAGAGAATTCCACCGGTTCACAACCCTCTGGGTGAAAAAGTTTTACCTCATCTCCGTTCTAAATGGTCTACCCCTTATTCTTAAATGGGTACTGGGTAACCAGATTATAATAGTGCAAAACAAAGTGCATCATGAAATTTAAACAGTGCCTGAATGATCGTTGCTGCGGTAGGATTGTGGTTAATGTTGGCCAGAGTTCACATGCTTGATGGTTGCTGGGAAGAAGGTGTTCTTGCACCTGGAGGTCACAGTTTCAGGCTCCTCTATATAATTTAGAAATACAGTCTGGAAACAGGCCATTAGGCCCATTGAGTCGGTGTTGACCATCGATCACCCATACACTAGTTCTACCCTGCACAGGAGGGACAATTTATAGAAGCCTATTAACCTACAAACCCATACATCTTTGGAACGTGAGGTGAAACCGGAGCACCCGGAAAAAACCCATGGGGAGAACGTACAAACTCCGTACAGACAGTGGCAGAAGTCAGGATCGAACCCGGATCTCTGGCGCTGTAAGGCAGCAAATCTACCGCTGCACCACTGTGCCACCCTGCATCCAAAGCCAACTCCTTTTATTTTCTTGCTGAGAGTGGGTTGTGCAGTGTTCAAGAGCAAGATGTTTGTAGGGAAGAGGCTGTTATTGAATCTGGAGGTCACGGTTCTCAGGCTCCTGTACCTCCTCCCTGATGGTAGTAATGAGATGAGAGTGTGGCCAGAGTGGTGTGGGTCTGTGATGGTGTTGGCCTCTTAGTCCAGACCTGAATGTTTTCTCGGTCTGAAGCTGACGGTCTGCTTCATTTGCTGAGTTGCTGTTAATGGATTTGAGCATCGTGGGAACATCCCAACTTCTCCAAAGGGATCGTAAGATTTCTGAGTGAGGATCTCATCTTGGACAATCCCAGCAGTGACTACAGAATCACAAGGAACTGCAGACGTTGAAATCTTGAGCGAAACACAAAGTGCTGGAGGAACTTATCAGGTCAAGCAGCATCTGTGGAGGGAATGGACAGCAACATTTTATGTTCATAATCATAGGAACAGAAAGTAGGCCATTCGGCCCATCCTGTCCACTCTGCCGTTCATTTGTGGCTGATCTATCTTTCCCTCTCAACCCATACTCCTGCCTTCTCCCCATAACCCTTGACACCGTTACCAATTAAGTGTCTGTCAATCTCCACCTTAAAAATACCCAAATGACTTGACCATCTGTGGCAATGAATTCCACTGATTCACCACCCTCTGACTAAAACATATCCTCCTCATCTCCTTTCATTGAAAAGATACGTCCTTTTATTCTGAGGCTATGCCCTCTGGTTCTAGACTCACCCGGGGGGGGGGGGGGGGGGGGGGGGGAGAGTGAAAGGGGTCGGGTAGCGGGAGAAATGGGTGCACACCTTGGCGGAGGAGGCACAGAAAAGATAGGATTCTCCTATTTAACATTCCTTCCATTGGGTTGTAAGCTAACCAACAAAATATGAGGTGCTGTTCCTCCAGTTTGCCTGTGGCTTCACTCTGCCAATGGAAAAGGCCCAGGCCAGAAAGGTCAGTAGGAGAATGGGAATGGGGGTTAAAATGTTATAGGAACTGGGAGATACTAACGGATATTGGGCTAATCAGACAGGATAGACGATGAATTTATTTCTAAAGAATATTTGTGGCCTCGACTCAAGTGAAAGCTTCACCAATACGTTTTATCTACTACTTGGACTTTTTCATAAATATTAATTGCAATTGCCATTTTAATGTAAGTCCTCCTGCATTCACGGAGCACACTCGTGGTGACGGATCTGAATAACATGAAACATCTTTATCCAGCTTACAGCAGTGACTCCCGGTGCAGAAGATACAGGCTCCGACATAAAAGCCAATTCAGTTCAAAGGGGAAGTTTTACGGTTCTTTGTTACCCGAGCAACAAAGCCCGGACTCGGAGATGAAAGCTAGCAGCTAATGCACTGGCTCTCTGTAAGATGGCTGAGACTTGAGCAAGTCCTTTGTGAGCAGATATTACAGAGTGGTCAAAAAGGCTTTTGGCACATTGGCCTTCATCAGTCAGAGTATTGAGTATAGATGTTGGGAGTTCATGTTGCAGTTGTGTAAGATGTTGGTGAGATCGCATTTAGAATATTGTGTTCAGTTCTGGGCACATTGTTACAGGAAAGATATTGTCAAGCTTGAAATGGTTCGGAGAAGATTTACGAGGTTATTGCCAGGACTAGAGGGTGTGAGCTACAGGGAGAGCTTGAGTAGGATGCGTCTTTATTCCATGGAGCGCAGGAGGATGAGGGGTGATCTTATAGGGGTGCATAAAATCATGAGAGGAATAGATCGGGTAGATGCACAGCGTCTTTTGCCCAGAGTAGGGGGATCGAGGACCAGAGGACATAGGTTCAAGGGGAAGATTTAATAGGGATCTGAGGGATACATTTTTCACACAGGGTGGAGGGTGTATGGAACAAGCTGCCAGAGGAGGTGGTTGAGGCTGGCACTATCCCAACGTTTAAGAAACAATTAGACAGGTACATGGATAGGACAGGTTTGGAGGGATATGGACCAAGCGCAGGCTGGTGGGACTAGTGTAGGTGGGACATGCTGAGTTACTCCAGCATTTTGTATCTTTCTTCGGTTTAAACCAGCATCTGCAGTTCTTTCCTACACACACGGCTTAAAGAGTACAGCAGCTTTCGAAGACTATCCAGTGTAGGAAACTAAAGGGCCTGTCCCACTTTCACGACCTAATTCACGACCTCTGCCGTGTTTGCCCTTGACACATACTCGCAGCATGGTCGTCACGAGGTCGTAGGTACTCGTGGCATCAAGTAGGTCGAGGCGTTTTTCTAGCCTGATGAAAAATGTCCACGAGTAAAAAAGGTTGTGAATTAAGTCGTGAAAGTGGGACAGGCCCTTAATGCAGGAAATAGTGCTTTCGGGACCCAAAGCATTTGGATTTGGTTGATTGGCATTGATGTTGGGAGTTTTGGGGAGTGAGGTTGGGAAGGAGCCTCCCTTGTAGATTTGGAGATTCCTCTTCTACATTGAAGCCAAAAGACCAATCTCATGGAAAGCCAGGTCCATCCCAAATGTACCCGATGAGATAGAGAATCAGCACCTCGATGCAATCACAACTAAAGGTCATCAATGTCTCCATTTCCTTAGAAGATTGAGGAGATAATGTTGATGAACACTGCAGATGCTGGTTTACACTGAAGATAGACACAAAAGGCTGGAGTAACTCAACGTGTCAGACAGCATCTCTGGAGAAAAGGAATAGGTGACATTTCGGGTCGTGGTCCTTCTTCAGACTGAAGAAGGGTCGAGACCCGAAATGTCACCTATTCAATTTCACCACAGTTGCTAACGGACCCACTGAGTGTCTCCAGCACTTTGTGTCTATCAACGAGTGGTACTTATTAACTGATTGTAATTTTCATTATGGTATATTATCCGTGTGTTGTTGTGTTTTCGGGCCTGTTGTGCTGCTGCAAGTAAGAGTTTCAATGTTCCATTGTCGGTGCGTATGGCAATGAAACACTCTTGACCCTTGGCCATGAAGAGGAGGGCCCAGTGTTATCTCCCCCTTGCACTGGAATAACAAGCGTTGGGCAGGGGGGGAGTCAGAGGCTCGGTCCCATCTCCAGTGAGCAGCTGGAGAAGATCGGAGAGGTTTCCTGCTCCCGCTCCGTGCAATATCACATTGCAGGCACTGTTAAAATGCTTGCACGTGAGGGCTGGGGTCTGGCCAGCAGGAACTCCCACGGGTGATTAATTCAGCTCTGTAGGTGGGCCAGCTTCCAGGGAAATGTTTCTTAACCCGATGCGAAAGGATTGTGGAACGCTGTTAAAATTAACGATCTTCTGCAATCGTTGCTCCGAAACGTGGATGTTGCAGCAGAGTGTATTTGAAGCCCGGGATGAGTCTGGGTATAACGTTTCATGCCTGCAGATAAAGAATTAAAATAACTGCAGACCACATCACTTCTAATCAACAATCTCGGCTGAGCTCACTTCATTGTGAACAGGCAGAATGAGCCGTCAGCAGTATTTAAGCTGTAAGCTGTAATTGATGGATAAGAGGATACAGCATGGACACAGGCCCTTCGGCCCACCGAGTCCACGCCAACCATCGATCAAACTAAGCACTGTGTTATCCCACTTTCCCATCCTCTCCCAAACACACGGGCGGCAATTTACAGAAGCCAATTAATCTACGAACCCGCACGTCTTTGGGATTTGGAAGGAAACTGGGTCACAGAGGGAACATGCAAACACCACACAGACAGCACCCGAGGTCAGGATGGAACCCGGCTCTCTGACACTGTGAGGCAGCGGCTTTATCTGCTGTGCCACCATGCCTTCTGGTTGTGAAAGCAGATACGATAATGGTTTTTAAGAGGCTTTTAGGTCGGCATCTGGATCTGCAGGGAACAGAGGGATATGGATTATGAGCAGGCAGAGATTAGTTTAATGTTGTACGCACATTGTGGGCTGAATGGCCTGTTCCTACACTGTGTTTTATACTTTTAGACCTTAGACTCGGAAATACAATGCTGATACAGGCCCTTCGGCCCACCAAGTCCGCTCCAACCAGCAATCACCCCTTACACTAACACTTACACACTAGGGGCAATTTACATTTTTTGCTGAAGCCAATTAACCTACAAACCTAATGTCTTTGGAGTGTGGGAGGAAACCGGAGTAAGCAGAAAAAAAACACATGAAGTCATAGGGAGAACGTACAAACACTGTACGGACAGCGCCCGTAGTCAGGATCGAACCCGGGTCTCTGGCGCTGTGAGGCAGCAGCTATACCACCGCGCTGCCTTTTATGGTCTGATCTGATGCCTGGTAATCATTAACAAATGGATACAGTCTACATACCAGTAGTTTAGTTATGAATAGTGTTACTGTGATTATCGTGTGAAATGAAACGTTACAGCAAGTGTATGGGGAGTGAGATGATGGGGATAAGTTGACAAAACTGACTTTGTTGACTTGCGGAGAAATCGGCCTCGGGAACGGGTCCGGGGCTCTGCGTGTAAAGGTGAACCTGAAACTTTTCCGCTGTATCTTTGCTTCACCTGACAATAATAAACCAATACCAACGTACTGGTCGTCCATATAGGCCTGAGATGAGGAAAATCTTTTTCGTCCAGAGAGTTGTGAATTTGTGGAATTCTCTGCCTCTCTGGGTGGAAAAAGGCACGTCCTTTGTGAGCATGTTATACAGATCCAAAGGTAGACAAAGGTGCTGGAGAAACTCAGTGGGTGCAGCAGCATCTATGGAGCGAAGGAAATAGGCAACGTTTCGGGCCCGAAACGTTGCCTATTTCCTTCGTTCCATAGATGCTGTTGCACCCGCTGAGTTTCTCCAGCACTTTTGTCTACCTTCGATTTTCCAGCATCTGCAGTTCCTTCTTATACAGAACCAAAATGGGTGTCAGATCAGAGGCCTCCTGGTCTCTGGACACTGGGCTGCTTCTCACTGAGGCCTGTAGTGTTGGCTTTTGGTGCAACGATGAAAGAAATAAAGTATTCCACCACGAGGAGAGGTCGGTCGAAGCGGGGTTGTTTCCTCTGGAACGTCAGAGTTTAGAGATGCAACGTGGAAACAGGCCCTTTGGTCCACCGAGTCCACGCCGACCAACATTCACCCGCGCACTGGTTCCAGCCTCCAAGCTGTCACTCCTCACTCCAAACAAATTACAGAGGCTAATGAGCCTAAAAATCTGCAAGTCTTTAGAATGTGGGAGGAAACCGGAGAGAACCCACACGGTCACGGGTAGAATGTACAAACGCTGCACAGATAGTCAAGATCGAATTCGGGCCTCTGGCGTTGTAAGGCAGCAACTCTACCGCTGCGCCACCATGGAGGTTGAAGAGAAAGCTGACAGAACTCTATAAAATCATGCGAGGCATAGATAGCCCGGACAGTTGGAGTCTTTTATTCCCACCGGGTAGAAATGTCAAAGACACGAGAGCTTAGCTTTAAAGTGAGTGGGGGAAAGTTTAACGGAGCATGGTTTTAACAGAGGGTGCCTGGAGTGGTGGTGGTGGAAGCAGATATGATAGTGGCATTTAAGAGGCTGTTAGATAGGTACATGCATATGCAGGGAATGGAAGGGGTAGTATCGCATGTAGGCAGAAGAAGATTGGTTTATCCTAGCGTCATGTTCAGCACAGACACCTTGGGCCGAAAGGCCTGTTCCTGTGCTGTAATGTTCTGTGACATTTGACATTCTATGAACAAACAAACCTGCACACAAAGTGATTGAAGTGTGGTAGGTTCTTCCCTTTTTATGCCCCTGTCCCACTTAGGAAACCTGAACGGAAACCTCTGGAGACTTTGTGCCCCACCCAAGGTTTCCGTGCGGTTCCCGGAGGTTCCCGGAGGTTTTTGTCAGTCTCCCTACCTGCTTCCACTACCTGCAACCTCCGGCAACCACCTGCAACCTCCGGGAACCGCACGGGAAACCTTGGGTGGGGCGCAAAGTCTCCAGAGGTTTCCGTTCAGGTTTCCTAAGTGGGACAGGGGCATAACTGTCAGCAATCCAGATCCCTGACTTCCAGAGAGACTGACATAATTACACAAGATGAGCAGATAATCAGATTGACTGACCAATGGAAAATTTCCAGCTTTGAACCAACTTATAGAGACGCATAAGAATAAATAAACATGTAGTTGCATTAATAATGACTGGAATTCATTGATTGAAAAATACAGCATGGAAACAGGCCCTTCAGTCCACTGAGTCCGCGCCGACCATTGATCACCATTCACGCTGGTATTAAGTTATCCCACTTTCTCATCCACTCCCTGCACACCAGGGGCAAGTTACAGAGGCCTACAAGCCTGCGCCTGTTTGGGGTGTGGGAGGAAATCAGAACACCCAGAGGAAATCCATGTGGTCACAGGGAAAACATGCAAACTCCACACAGGCAGCACCCGAGATCAGGACTGAGCCTGAGTCTCTGGTGTTGCGAGGCAGCAGCACTACCAGCTGCACCAGTGTGCCGCCAAGACTACTCCGGCAGCACCTCCCCAACACACGCCCTCCACCACCAGGAAAGACAAAGACAAGGAGCCCCACAAGGGGCAGACTTCCCTCCAAGTATCACATCCTCCTGACGCGGAAATATATTGTCACCTAAGCGGCACGGTGACACAGCGGTAGAGTTGCTGCCTTACAGCGCCAGGGACCCGGGTTCGATCCTGACCACGAGTGCTGTCTGTACGGAGTTTGTACAATCTCCCATTTGACCTGTGTGAGTTTTCTCCAGGATCTCCGGTTTCCACCCATACTCCAAAGACGTACAGGTTTGTAGGTTAACAGGCTTGACATGATTGTAAATTGTCCCCAGTGGGTGTAGGATAGTGTTAGTGTACGGGGATCGCTGGTCAGTGAGGACTCGGTGTACCGAAGGGCCTGTTTCCGCGCTATGTCTCTGAACTAAACTAAATTGAACCAGGTCTGAAACTGGAACTCTCTCCCCAACTATATCTTCACTAGGAGAAGCGCAGTGGTTCACGGAGATGACTGAAGAGTAACTAAGGAAGGGAAGTAAATGCTGGCCTTGCCTACGATGGCGATTGGATTGAAGTTATTATTTTGCGTTTCAAACATTAAACCTGCGTGACGGCAACGGAGGGGAAATTGTTTTCTCTGGTGAACAAAACATCCAAGATGGACGGGTGGACACAAAGTGCTGGGGTAACTCAGGCAGCATCTCTGGAGAGAAGGCATGGGTGATGTTTCAGGTCGAGACCCTTCTTCATCTCAGGAGAACAAGGTAGGTGACGTTTTGGGTCGGGACCCTTCTTCAGAGTCGGTGATGGGTTGGGGTATCAGATAACGTGGAAAGCAGGCAGGCAATGGAGTTAAGGTCTGGCACAATCGAACAGAAGAACAAACAGGGGCCTGAATCTTCTACTCCTGTTCGAAGCTATAACCCAGCAAACCAGAAGGTGGCAAATATTTTGCTGTTGTCGCCATCATAGTATTTCTGGGGAATTGCAAGTTTGAAGAACATACGTTCAAAGTGAGCAGAGTAAAGCAGACCTCCCTTGATGTTTTATTCCACTCAACACTGATGCGATGTAAAGTAGAGCATTAATTGACGATTAAAACACAAAGAGCTGGAGTAACTCAGCGGGTCAGGCAGCATCTCTGGAGAAAAAGGATGGGTCACGTTTCGGGGTGAGAGCCTTCATCAGAACTCAAGTTCCAGGTTCTGACCCAAAATGTTACCCATCCTTTTTCTCCAGAGATGCTGCCTGACCCGCTGAGTTACTCCAGCATTTTGTGTCTACCTTCAGTATAAACCAGTATCTGCAGTTCTCAAAGGGAATTAAAGGATGGCCTTGCCCGGATTGATAATAAATACCAAAATAGCAAAATAACAAACTATCTCAAATAAGGCAAGGTAGACACAAAACGCTGGAGTAACTCAACGGGAGAGGCAACATCTCTGGAGAAGGAATGGGTGATGTTTCGAGTCGAGACCCTTCTTCAGACAAATAAGGCAAATCATTCCCTTTCGATTCCTCCTTCTAAACGTTTCACCATCCATCCTTCGCCTATCATCTTAAAGCATTTATGAAAATGAATTATTTAAACGATTTCCATCGTCTCTCCCCAAATCTCATTCCCGGGTTGGCACCGGATTGCTTTCCTCAAATGGCACCGTGTGGTCCTGGGGATGTACAGTATTACCATCGATGAGTGGCCATGTAAATGCAGTGTCCCACAGCACAGTACTGCCCCTCTCACAGTCCTTGTGTCCTTGGGTTGTCCCGCCCTCTCCCCCTACACCCGGTTCCTTGTGTCTCCCCCTCGACCTTCCCTGTCCACACACTTGTCCCGTCTCCTGAGCTTCTCATGGAAGGAGGGAGTGAGAAAGGATGATGTGGGTGGAGGTTGATGACGTGGGTATCCCACTTTCTCATCCGCTCCCTGCACATTAGCGGCAATTCACAGAAGCCAATTAACCTACAAACCCGCACGTCTGTCTTTGGGATGTGGGAGGAAACCGGAGCATCCGGAGAAAACCCACGCAGTCACAGAGATAACGTGCAAACTCCGCACAGACAGCACCCGGAGGGCAGGATCGAACCCGGGCCTCTGCCAGCTGTGCCACTGTGTCGGCCTGCAGGGTGGCTAACTGTGGCAGTGCCTGTGTGAGTGTGGATGGTAAAATCATCCCCATGGCGAGACTGTGTGTCTGGGCCAGTGAGGGGATGTGTACAGGGGAACATCCCTGCCCACTTCACCAGCGAGGTGATGCCCGAGTGATGCCGAATCCTCCACGCTGCCACCTCCGATACTCTCCGCACGTGACCTCCGCCATTCGATCCTTCAGGTTTTATTTCCAAAAATAAATCCTTGTAATTAATTAATTTGCAAGAACAATAATCAGTCTTCGGAGCTGTGCTTCCGAGCTCAGACCTAATGACATCCTGTGTGTGGCTGAGTCCCAGACTCGCTGACCTCTCGGCCACCTCTGGGACCCGTTGACCTTCCACCCTCCCCCAACCTTTGACCTTGCATCCACCTCCAGGCCACCGTTCTCTTCCTGGTACTGACTGAGCTGATTCAATGGGGAATCTGCGTTGTTGCCCTGCCCTGTTGACTGGGTTCCCCGGGTCCTCCCTCTCTCTCTCTTCACCTTGTCTCTCTGGGTTCGCCCTCTCTCCCCACCTCATCGTCTCCCTGTGTTCTCCCTCTCTACCCTCTCCTTGTCTCCCTGTGTTCTCCCTCCCTCCCCACACCCTCATCTTCCGGATCTACCTGTGGTGATATAAATAATACTCCACAACTCCACTAACCCCAGATCACTTCTCCCATTAGAACATAAAACAGAGGAATAGGCCCTTCGGCCCACAACATCCATGGTGAACATGACGCCAAGTTAAACGCATCTCCTCTGCCTGCATGTGATCCATATCCCTCCATTCCCTGCATATCCAGGTGCCTATCTAAAAGCATCTTAAATGCTACTATCGCATCTGTCTCCACCGCCACCTCTGGCAGTACATTCCAGGCAGTCATCACACTCGCAGGCAGTAAAACCTTGCTCCTCACAACGCTTTTGAACATGTCCTCACCCATCTTAAAACTTTCCCCTCTCGTATTTGACGTTTCCATCCGGAGAAAAAGATTCTGACTGTCTACCTTATCTATTCCTCCCATCATTTTATAAAATTCTAACAGATTTCAAGCAACATGCTCCTATCAAGCGACATACAAAGCTAAACGGACTCTCTTTGATTAACCCATTCTCTTACAAATGCAGATAAATCCTAACATGAAGAATCCTCTCCAGTCTCTGGCCTACCGCCAATGCAAGCCTCACCAGGGCCTGCAATTCCTTATTTGCCTTTATATGCAAAGACGCATTAGCTAATCTCAAGTCCGCTTTTCTGTTTGTAGCTGGAGAGGATACAAAAATCTTCATCAAGACCCCCGTAACCTCCTCTCTTGCCTCTCTCAATAACCTGGGAAAGATCACATGAGGCTCTGGGGATTTATCCACCAAAACACTCTTCAAGAGACCCAACACCACCTTCTTCCTGATCTGAAACTGCCCTAGTCTTTTGGTATTCCGCACACTGAACTCATTATCCTCGATGTCCTTCTCCATGGTGAATAGATGCAAACGACTCATTCAGTACCTCATCCCCGCCCTCTAACAACAATCATAATTCTCTTCCTCATCCTTGGTCCAACCTTCTCCCTGGTTATCCTCTTGTATAAAAAATCTGGTTATTCTCTTTAATCCTATTTGTGAATGATCTTTCATGGCCCTCCTACATCTATTGCCTGAATTATTTCCTGATATCTTTTGATTCCTCAATGGCCCTTTCGGGGTGGGAGATTGCAACCATCACGTGGTCCACCCTGTTTTGACGAATGCAATCAACCCGGCGTGCACAATCTAAAAAGATCAAATAGAACAAGTTGTCCGACAACTTTAGGCTGTGCACGCCATACGCAAGAGGAAGAATGGCCCTTTCTAATTTAATCTTCCTAAACCTTACTGAGGCTTCCTTATTTTTTGACCAAATATTTGACCTCCTTTGGTCATCCAGGTTTCCCTTATCTTGCCATCCTTATCCCTTCTACTTACAGGAACCTGCTGGTCCTGAACTCTGATCAGATGACCTTTAAATGTCTCCCACAGGTCTGATGTGGACTTACCCAATAACAAACGCTCCCAATTTACGGTCAGAGAACTGGGAAGGGAGAGGGATTCAGAGAGAGGGGAAGCAAGGGTTGCTTGACGTTAGAGAAGTCAATGTTCATACCGCTGGGGTGTATTTGTTGCGTTGGTGCGTTAATACGCCCGTGAAGCTGCAGCAAGTAAGGATCGTTATGGTCCCAGGTCATAGGAACATTAAACGCCCCTGACTTGTTTTCTGGGCTTATGTTTGGTGATACTTGTACGTATCAAATGAAAATGGATGGCAGGCGTTTTAGACCAACTGTGGTCAGTCTATCGAAAATCATAACACACGGGTCTTAAAGGTAAACTTGGATTTGAAGAAGGAGCAGAGGCAGGGAGAGTGGAGGGGAATGATGTTCAAAGGGAACAGGGAGGGGAGGGTGAAGGTGGGTTCATTACTGAGACTGTTGGATGGATGTAACGGGGTGGCTGAGAGAGTCAAGAGTCAAGAGGGTTTGATTGTCACATGTCCCAGATAGAACAATGAAATTCTTATTTGCTAAGTACCTACTTGCTCCACTAGGGTGGAAGTGGGGCGAGTAAAGAAGCTGATGGAGGGGTAACTGGGAGCTGAGGGGCAACCAGCAACATGATCCATGGCCAAAATCTGAGGCCCAGGACAGAAAGGTCAGTGAGGGAATGGGAAGGGGAGTTCAAATGGTTAGCATGTGTAGGAATGAACTGCAGATATTGGTTGAAACGAAGATAGACACAAAAAACTGGAGTAACTCAGTGGGACCGTCAGCATCTCTGGAGAGAAGGAATGGGTGACGTTTCAATGTGATAGACACACAATGTGACACAGGAGTCTGAAGAAGGGTCTCGACCCGAAACATCACCCATTCCTTCTCTCTAGAGATGCTGCCTGTCACGCTGAGCTACTCTAGCTTTTTGTGTCTAAAATGGTTAGCAACTGGAAGATCGAGCAGGCCTTGTTTGAAAGCTGGTGACTGAATTGTTGATGAATGTATCAGAAATCTACTGTTCCCACCAGAAAGCACCCGAATTCTAGATGATGAGGAATTCTAAGCATCAAGAATTTTTCATGCTTGTAAGTTCATGAGTTATAGAAGCAGAATTAGGCCATTCGGCCCATCAAGTCTATGCCACCATTCAATCGTGGCTGACCGACCTTGCCTTTTCAACCCCATTCTCTTGCCTTCTCCCCACAGCCCAGAATGGGGATTGGATCTTTCTCTGGGAAGTTTGCCTTTAACAAGTCACCAGGTGGTGGATGTCTCCCTCTAGTGACGCTTCGCAATATTGCGGCCTGCAAAGACGCCAATCCAAATTAAATAAAAACTGCAGAATTTAGATGTTGGAAACAAAAGGAGCAAAAGCTGGACGAAGCATCTGTGAGGAGAGAACTGAAGTAATGCTTCACATTATTCAAGTAAATCAAGACATTAAATTGTTTTAGTGGGAAGAAACCGCAGGTGCTAGTTTTCACTGAAGATAAACACAAAATACTGGAGGAACTCACTGGTCTCGACCCGAAACGTCACTCATTCCTTCTCTCCAGAGATGGTGCCTGTCCCGCTGAGTTGCTCCATTGAATTGTTTCTCAGAACTAGGAAAGAGAGAACAGAAGTTAAATGTGCAGGGAGGCACAAGGAATTGCAGGTGCTAGCTTGCAAAAAAAGACACAACATACTGGAGTAACTCAGCAGGTCAGGCAACATCTCTGGAGAACATGAATAGGTGAAGTTTCAGGTTGGGACCCTTCTTCAGACTTAGAAGAAGTATCCTGACCCGAAACGTCAACTATCCATGTTCTCCAGAGATACGGCCTGATCTTCTGAATTACTTTGTCTCTTTTTTTTTGCAAGCTTGTATCTGCAGTTCCTTGTGTCTGCGTGGTGTTGATTTTTCATTGTCTCGTGTACCGAGATACAGGGAAAAGCTTTTGTTTTGCTTACTTTCCACAAATCAAATCATGCGTCTGATGAAGGGTTCTGACTCGAAATGTCACCTATCCATGTTCTCCAGGCATTCCGCCTGACCCATTGAGTTACTCCAGCACTTTGGGTCTCTTTTTTTATACAAGCCACATACAAGTGCCACAGGTTGTGCCAAAAAGAAAAATACCAGAGTGAAGATTGCAGTGTTACAGCTCTACAGTGTTTCAGTTACAAAGAAAAAGTGCAAGGCTGCCAATGAGGTAAGTTGGAAGATCGGGACTGCACCTTAACTCGTGGAATAACTGTTCAGTCGTCTGATAACAGCGGGGAAGAAGCTGTTCCTGAATCTGGTGGCATATGCTTCGATGTACTTTAACAATAACGTTCAATTTTGGATATGACGTCCAGAATGACTCCATTCAAACTATTTAGTTTAGTTTAGTTTATTATTGTCACGTGTACCCAGGTACGGTGAAAAGCTTTTTCTTGCGTGTTATCCAGTCAGCGGAAAGACGGTACATGGTTACAATCAAGTGTCCAGTTAGGGGATAAAGGGGATAGGGTTTAGTGCAAGATAAAGTTCAGCTCAGTCCAATTTTAAAGATAGTCCGAGGGTCTCCAATAAGGTGATAGTAGATCAGCACCGCTCTCTAGTTGGTGATAGGGTGTTTGCACTGCTGTCCTTGCTTTGTAGCAGATTGGATAGGTGAAATGATTTCTCGACTCTCCACCCCCCTTTCTCCCTCCTCCATCCCTCCTTCTCTCTTCCTCCCTCCCTCCCTCCTTCCCTCCCTCCCTCCCCCCATGCATCTTTAACCTGTTCCCTCTTTCCTAGTTCCGACGAACAGTTCAATTTATTGATTTACTTTACTGACCTGAATTCAAAAACACACAAATTCTAGTGGGCCAGCTACAGGCCTGTGTGTATATCATTGTGCCTGTACACCATTGTACCAGTCACCTGCTCTTTTACACGCTTTTACATCCTGCTGCAGAGATGTCTTTGGGTGATAACATTGCCTCCTTTGTAACCTTGCCTGACTTTGCCTGCCATCACTCGCTGTGCCATTCTCTGCTGAAGGAAGCACAGCGTGCAAATACAAGGCCAAATAACGCAGGTGCCGCCAACCAGGTTGATTCCAGCTGCCTCACAGAACCCCCTTGGTTAAGTCAACATCCCGCCCCCTCAGGGGATAGGGGGAGAAGGCAGATTGAATGGTCAAATTGAATGGCGGTGCTGGCTCGAAGGGCCGAATAACCTACTCCTGCACCTATTGTCTATTGTCTATTATGTATTGTCTAATGAACTCTCCACACTGACTCCAATACAAGAGCATTCCTCCTTAAATATAGACACCAAAACCACATATATCGAAGTAAAACTCCAGTAAACCATGGTTCAGACATCCCGGTGGTTCAGCCTGATGTGTCCTGATATTTTCGGGCTTCCAGATCTCCCCCCCCCCCCCCCCCCCCCCCACTCTACAATCAGCCTGAAGGAGGGTCCCAACCTGAAACCTCTCCATGTTCCCCAGAGATGGTGCCTGACCCGTTGAGTTACTCCAGCATTTGTGTCCACCAATGGTTCAGCACTTGGCTCAGAAGCGCCCCGTTTTCATGCTCCCTTTAAATGCATTAGTTGGGCTCGAGAATATATTCTGCTCCCTCGTTGATCTCCCAGTGGGAATAATGTTCATCAATGTGGAATACCGTCCAGTCCGGCCATTGTCCCGGGGGTAATTGGTAGAGTTCAATTCAATTCAATTCAATTTATTTGTCATTTGGACCCCTTGAGGTCCAAACGAAATGTCGTTTCTGCAGCCATACATTACAAAATAAAAAGACCCGAGACACAACACAGTTTACACAAACATCCATCACATCGCTGTGATGGAAGGCAAAAAAAACCGTATCTCTCCACTGCACTCTCCCCCCCGATGTCAGAGTCAGAGTCAAAGTCAAAGCCCCCGGCTGGCGATGGCGATTGTCCCGCGGCCATTAAAGCCACGCCGGGTGATGCAAGGTCGCACACCGGGTCTTGGTGTTAGAGCCCCCGGCGTGCGCTCGCAAAGTCCCGCGGCCATTCCAAGCCACGCGGGGCGATGGTGTAAGGCCCCGCTCAGGTGCTCTTCAACCCCGCAACTCGGGCGGGAGAAATCGCCGTTGCGGAAGCCCCGAAAAGCGGTCTCCCAGTAGGGACCCGCGGGCTCCCGGTGCCACCGTCCGCCAGACCCGCAGTTGCAGCCTCCGAAACTCCGGAGGTCGGGTGGCAGCAGCGCTCCACCACCGCTCCACCTGCTCCGAACTCAGCCAGCCCCGTGATGGTGAGTAGTCGGCAGCTCCACAACTGGAGCCCCAGGTCGTTCCTGTCGGAGGCCGCTCTACGTTGCAGCCCCAAACGACAACGGAGACCCGACAAAGAAAAGGTCGGGTCTCCCGTGCAGGGGAAAGATTTTAAAGTTACCCCCCCCCCCCCCCCCCCCCCCCACCCCCCCCCCCCCCCACACACACATACCCCAACAAAAAAAATAACAAAAACTACATAAAAACAAGACAAAAAATAATAAAAACACAGACGGACTGCAGAGGCCGCTGCTGACGAGAGTCGCGCCGCCCACCAAGTTTTTGTACTGTTATGATTACCTTGTATTTTTGGTTGTTAATGCATTATTATTGTTGATTAATTATACATTTATCTGCGAGGGAGCAACAAGGGAGAGAGAGATGGCCAAGAATGTGATGGAATAGTCAGCAAGGGACAGCCTCGGAGACAATGGCTTCAGCAGCAGCTGAGCTAATGCATGGAGGGCGAAACCCGGCTGTAAGTGGGTGTTAAGTGGTGATTGGAGAGGGTGTGGGGGTATCAGGTTAAGTTTCTGTTTATCGAACCTGCAGTAGAACTCGTTCAGGTCGTTGGTCAGCTGACAACTGTTCAAGGAGCGGGTGTTTTCCTCTTGTAGCTTGTGATTACTTGCAAGCCCTTCCACACTGAAGAAGAGTCATTTGCTGAGAACTTGCTCCTCAACTTCTCAGAGTACCTTTCCTTGGCAGCTCTGATTCCTCTTCTCAGCTTGTACTTGGCCTGCCTGTAGAGGTCTGCATCCCCGCTCCTGTAGGATCTAACCTTGCAAGCGTCAAAATGCCTAAAGTCAAGTCAACACCTTGTGAAAAACTGAACGATTTGGTGAGAGTGTACGGGAGTGATATATTCTCTACAGACAACTGTGGGCTGTTTTGCAAAGCATGTGAGAAAGCAGTGAATCATGAGAAGAACTATTTAGTCTCCCAGCATGTACAGGCAGCTAAACACATCGGCGGCAGAGAAACTGAAGGTAAGCTTGGCTCCTCACAACATTTACTGCTGGCTCCAGTCGCAAATCTGATTTTCGAGTGATCTGTGCAAAGCATTCATTGATGCTGGAATTCCAGTGTAGAAATTGAAAAACAAATCTCTCAGAGTTTTTTTAGAGAAATACACAGAGGAACATATACCGAGCGAGTCATTATTACAGAAAAATTATGTTGACAGCAACTTCAACATTGTTGTGCAGAAAATTAGAGATGAAGTTGCACGCAACAAAATATGGATCTCAATAGACAAGACAACCGATGCTGTGGGGAGATATGTTGTCAATGTGGTCATCGGTATACTGGAGGCAGTTCAACCATCAAAGTAGCATTTGTTGACATTGGAAGTATTGGAGAAATCAAACAGCTCAACTATTGCTCAGTTGTTTACATCTTCACTTGCTGTACTTTGGCCAGAAGGTATAAAACACGAAAATGTTCTTCTGTTTGTGACTGATGCAGCTCAATACATGAATAAAGCTGCTTAAACTTTAAGTTTTATTCCCCAAAATGTTGCAGTAGACATGTTTAGTTCACAGACTCCATAGAATTGCCGAGCACATACGTAGATTGTTTCGAAATGTCGATCGCCTAGTTTCCAATGTCAAGAAAATCTTCCTCAAAGCACCGTCACGTGTGCAGTTGTTCAAGGAAATGGCACCTGCGATTCCGCTACCTCCTCAGCCCGTTTTGACTAGGTGGGGTACATGGCTCTCTGCTGTACTCTATTATGCTGCAAAATTTGAAAAAATAAAATAATTCATCAACTGGTTTGAAGAAGAAAAATCTGCTGCAGTCAGTATCGTCAGTGAAATCATGCAGAAAAAGTCCCTCCACCGCGATCTTGTGTATATTGCTTTCAATTTTGCAAACTTCCCACAAGCTATCACTTCCCTTGAGAAACGTGGCGAAACATTAGTGAATAACTTGCAGGTTTTCAACAAAGTAACTGACGATATTCGTAAAGTTCCTGGCGATGTTGGTAAAGACTTACAAGGAAAATGTGAGAGAGTGATTTTAGCTAACAAAGATCTTGAAGAAATACTAAACATAGCTAACTTTCTCAAAGGTTGTTGTAATGCACAAGATATCAACATGAATATCTAGTCTGTAGCTTGTTTTGGGTATGCACCAGTGACCTCAGCTGGGGTAAAAATAAGTTTTTCACATCTGAAGCGTATTCTGTCTGACAGACAGCATAGTTTAACACCAGATAATTTGAAAAAAATGCTAGTAATTATGTGCAACCAGGCAACTTTGGTCATTTAATATTGTATACCTTTATAATTATAATTTTTAACCATATTTTGGTGGTGGAAATAAATGCCTTTTTTTGCTTTTCTTGTCATTAAATGCATTATTTGTGCCTTTTTTGTAATTTTATTATGCCTTTTTGCCTGCCTATTTCAGAGATTTTTAGCGTCTGAACATCCTGGCTCTAGTCATTACATATTAGGTTACAGCAGCCTTAATGTGTATTTCTCTGAGCAGTTATTTTCATGACATCAGTCAACCACTAGAGGGTCCCCAAGGAGCAGGACGACTACAATCAGCATATGCACCAGAAGGCAAGGGAACCAACATAACAGCAACAAGATGCTGGTTATGCGAGGACATGAGGCTCCTGAAACTATAACACTCTCTGTTATGGGAAGATGTACACACTAACAGATTCAAGGATGTACTCAAAACCTGCTGGAAGACATCTAAGTAGAAACAAGGAACTGCAGATGCTGAAATCTTTCACGTTGTGCTTTTTGGTTTAGATTTCACACATCTCCATCATGGACCCCACACATCTCCATCATGGACCCCACACATCTCCATCATGGACCCCACACATCTCCATCATGGACCCCACACATCTCCATCATGGACTGTTCACTCTGCTGCCCTCGGGCAAAAGGTATTGCAGTATAAGGAGCAGAACGGCCAGGTTTTGCAACAGCTTCTTCCCCCGAGCCATCAGACTCTTGAATTCCATATAATGTGCCGCCACCATTATCTATTTTATCTTTTTATCCATTTTATCCTTTTGTTATTTTATGTTGCACAGTGAGCCAGATGCATCGAAATTTCGTTCAGACGGTGTATTTTTGAATGACAATAGTCTTTGATTGTTTTGATGATGATGATTTCAGTCTGGATGTGCACCTATCTCTCCAGCCCCTCTTCCCCCATCTCCTTCCACCTATATCCCTTACTAGTAGGCCTCCTTCGGTCATGAATGACAATGGGTGATGCATCCTAGTTTGCAGGTGATGTGTGGTCGGATGCAAGCCTGGGCGATGTCATGTGGAGGACAGGCTGTTGCCCATGCAGCACGTCCCCCCCTCTCCATGTCGCTGATCGATCCAAAGGACAGTTGGCACCAGCGCCGTCGCAGGAGCTGCCAGAGCGAGGTTGTAGACAACGATGAACTGCCTTAGGGGCTCCGACACCGGATTTTCTTGAGGTTTACTCCTGAAGCCTTTTCCATGACTGGATACGGCCACAAGGCAGAAGAGGTTTTAAATCAGAGTTTTCCCTCTCCTAGATGGACTGCCTTCCCAGGCTGATGAGCCCCATCTGCCCGAGACTCATGGGGGTGGGAGCGTCTACCTTCCCGTGCAGGTCTATAGCACCTGCCCACTGCCCAGATCCCTTACTTTAGCCTCAGTTTTCACCTCTACTTATCTCAAAACATTCTGTGTCCTTTTTTATCACTGGCTTTCCTCCAACAGCTTTCTCCACCCCCCCCCCCCCCCTCCATCTGTCTGAAGAAGGATCCTGATCCGAAACGTCACCTATCCGTGACCTCCAGAGATGCCATCTACGAGTTCGGTATTCCAACTGCCCAGGTTAAAGGTCACTGCATAAACATTGCTGTGGACCCATTTCATCCATTTTTCCAGCTTTGATTCTTCTGGGTAAGAAAATACAGCTTTCAAACTATGAATTAGTTGTATTTCTGGTTCCTTTGTTAAAAGCTAAGATTGTTTTGTAGTTTTTATTGCTTTATGCTTCGGTGAGTGAGCGAGGTCGGGGGTCCATGGTCTCTGGCGCTGCGGGTGCTGTTGAGTAGCTGCTGGGCCGTCCCCATCCCCTCCCGTGTGACCCGTCCCTGTCGTTGGCGACCGGAGGTGTCGGGTCGGGCTTGCAGCCGGCGCGGGTAGGAGGTGCTGGCACCGGTTCCCTGTGGGGCCGTTCCCCGGCCTGTGGGCCGCCGCTGTTCCGGGCTGCTGTCTCGTCGGTGCGGCTGTTGGTTGGCCCGGCGGGACAGTCAGAGTTGAGCTGGGGTTGGCGCTTCTTCTCCATGCTGGCTGTGGGCTGTTGCTGCCCCCCCCCCCCAGGCGGGAATGGGACCCTCCCGGGGGGGGGGGGGGTGGGGGGAGACGGGGACGGTCCAGTGGTGGTTCGGCAGCGCTTGCGGCGCCGGGTACCCGGGTTCGATCCTGGCTGCTGAGAATATCTCTCTGCTGGGCCAGTCTCCCCCACCCCGTCTCCCACTCGCATCTGCCCCCTCTATCTCGCTGTTACACCCTGCTCTCCCGCTACCTGGCAACCCTGTTCCTCAGATTCAATATTTTTTTACACGTAAATCATGAATAAAGATAAGAATGTAAACACAGTTTATACAGTTTGCGTTTTGTTCGCTTTTTCTTTATGGTGAATGACTTTTGACAAATCCCATGATTTCTTGCGTTTATTGGAATACCGAACTCGCTTGTTACTGAGTTACTCCTGTGGTTTTGTTGGAAAATCTCTTAATATCCGCACTGAATCCCTGGGTAGGTCTGGCTCATGACACTTCAAAGTGGAGGCAGAGTCTTTGGGATGGTGTGTTCTGATGCGCCCAGGGAACACAGAATTGGTGGAAGAGGCTGATGAAAGATATGAGAATGAAGTGAAATAAATTTTAAAAGATAGAAAAATTGATGATGTGAGAAGAAAATTTGTAAAGATATTCACCTCAAAATAAAACCGCATTACACCTTGGAGATTGTTTCTATGAAAGCATTTTATTCTGTTTTTAGTTGGAAAAATCAGGGGAGAGCGCGAACGCAGTCCCCCACTACCACAAATTTTGCAGTCGAGTATCCCGCATTTGGGGACATCGCAGGCGTCAGCACACCCGAAGTGCAATGGGTTAGCCTCGTCCTGGGAGAACCTCCTGGGTGATCAAGGTCTCTCCCCTGCCAGGTAAGTATGCTTGAAATTCATCGCTCACACACTACCAATGACTACCACTACTCTTTTAGGTTATGGCGCGGTAGAATTTTATTATCTTAAGGCTTCGGTTGTTACTACCGGCCTAGACGATGAGCGATCTTCATTATTTCCTTTTGCCATTCATGTATTTGTATACTTTCATGCTTATCTTTCGCACCACTTATTTGCATATTTTCCTTAAAAGGAAGCAGCGTTTGCCGAGCGCCAACTTGGAATGACCAGATCTGGCCGCTGGGTGTCAGGTTGCATCAGCAAACAGCCTTTCATTCACCAACGTGGCTGCGATTCCGATCCATAGCATTGATCGCACTGTGACTCTGAGCCCCACCAGGTGACACAGAGCTGGGGTCGTGTGGTATCAGGGCTCTCAGCCAGGATTTTGCCATAAATGCCATGTGCCTTTTTTGATGATTTCAGGAAGATAATGCCCTTTTTCACAAATGAGTGCCTAAATCAGCCTCTTTTTTGCAACAATGTAACTTACAAGAAAATTTACACCACTAGGGCGAAACCGGGCTGTAAGTGGGTGTTAAGTGGTGATTGGAAAGGGGTGTGTGGGAAAGTGTCCAGTCTTTGCAAATTGGAGTCCTGCTTTAAGTAGGTGTGAAGTGGTGATTGGGGAGGAGTAGGTGGGGAAATGTCCAGTCTTTTCAAACTGGAGTCAGGCTGTGAGTAGGTGTGAAGTGTTGGTTGGGGTTACCAGGGTTAAGTTTCTGTTTATCGAAACTGTAGAACTCGTTCAGGTCGTTGGTCAGCTGATGATTGTCCAAGGAGCGGGTGTTTTCCTCTTGTAGCTTGTGATTTCTTGCAAGCCCTTCCACACTGAAGAAGCGTCATTTGCTGAGAATTTGCTCCTCAACTTTATTGTACCTTTCCTTGGCAGCTCTGATTCCTCTTCTTAGCTTGTACTTGGCCTGCCTGTAGAGGTCTGCATCCCCGCTCCTGTAGGATCTACCCCAGCACAAGTGTCAAAATGCCTAAAGTCAAGTCAATGCCTTGTAAAAAATGGAACGATTACGGAGAGTCGGTTTGTCAAGGAAGACTCTTTCTTCAATTCTACCTATCACTCTACTCAACAACGTACCTCGTGACTGCCAATCACCCCCCCCCCCCCCCCCGGACACTTATTATTATTTATTCAAATCATTTGCTATGTCGCTCTTCCAGGGAGATGCTAAATGCATTTTGTTGTCTCTGTACTGTACACTGACAATGACAATTAAAATTGAATCTGAATCTGAATCTGAATCTCTAACTTCTACAGGTGCACAGAAGAGAGCATGCTGACCGGTTGCATCGTGGCTTGGTTCGGCAATTTGAGCGCCCTGGAGAGGAAAAGACTGCAAAAAGTAGTAAACACTGCCCAGTCCATCTTCGGCTCTGACCTTCCTTCCATCGAGGGGATTTATCTCAGTCGCTGCCTCAATAAGGCTGGCAGTATCATCAAAGACCATCCTGGCCACACACTCATCTCCCTGCTACCTTCAGGTAGAAGGTACAGGAGCCTGAAGACTGCAACAACCAGGTTCAGGAATAGCTACTTCCCCACAGCCATCAGGCTATTAAACCTGGCTTGGACAAAACTGATTATTAATAACCACTTTCTGCTATTTGCACTTTATCAGTTTATTTATTCATGTGTGTATATATTTATATTATGGTATATGGACACATTTATCTGTTTTGTAGTAAATGCCTACTATTTTCTGTGTGCTTAAGCAAAGCAAGAATTTCATTGTCCTATACAAGGACACATGACAATAAACTCACTTGAGGACTTGAACTTGAACGATTTGGTGACAGTGTACGGGAGTGATATATTCTCTACAGACAACTGTGTGCATGTGAGAAAGCAGTGAACCATGAGAAAAAATATTTCATCTCCATGCATTCATGAAGAGTGATCTTTGCAACGCATTCATTGATGCTGGAATTCCACTGTGGAAATTGGAAAACAAATCTCTCAGAGGTTTTTTAGGGAAATACACAGAGGAACATATACCAAGCGAGTCATCATTACGGAAAAATTATGTTGACAGCAACTTCAACATTGTTGCACAGAAAATTAGAGATGAAGTTGCATGCAACAAAATATGGATCTCAAAAGATGAGATAACTGATGCTGTGGGTAGATTTGGTGCCAATGTGGTCATTGGTACACTAGAGGCAGGTCAACCATCAAAGGAGTATTTCTTGACATCGGAAGTATTGGAGAAGTCAAAGAGCTGAATTATTGCCCAGTTGTTCACGTCTTCACTTGCTGTACTTTGTAATTAAAGTTCCTGGCGATGAAGGTACAGACATACAAGGAAAATGTGAGAGGATGATTTTTACTAACACAGATATTGAAGAAATACAAAACATAGCTAAAGTTCTCAAAAGTAGTTGTGATGCACAAGATGTCGACATGAATGTAAAGTTTGTAGCTTGTTTCAGGGATGCACCAGTGATCTCAGCTGGGGTAGAAAGATGTTTTTCCACAACTGTAGCATATTCTGTCTGACAGACGGCATAGTTTAACACCAGATAATTTGAAAAAATGCTGGTAGTTATGTGCAACCAGGCAACTTTGGTCATTTAATGTAGTATACCTTTATAATTATCATTTTTAACCATATATTGGTGGTGGAAATAAATGCCTTTTTATGTCTCTTTTGTCAATAACTGCCTTTTCGTTCCTTTTTTGTAATTTTACTATGCCTTTTTGCCTGCCTATTTCAGAGATTTTTAGAGCCTAAACATCCTGGCTCTACATATGACAGACGCGGAATGAATGTGCAGGAGTACAGGAGGCCTATACCTATTGAAAATAGGTACAGCGCCTTGGGAGCTGTCAGGGCAGACGACATGTCAAGTTTGTGTGGCTGCCTGGGCTGCGACTCCAACCCTAGTGTTGAAGCTCAACAGGGAAGAGTGACATCGGGCAGAGCCATAGTGGTGGTCGACTCGATAGTCAGAGGTGCGGACAGGAGATTGTGCGGAAACAGGCGAGAGTCCAGTATGGTGTGCTGCCTCCCTGGTGCCAAGGGTCCAGGATGTCTCGGAGCAGCTGCACGGCATCCTCGAGAGGGAGGGGAAGCAGCCGGAGGTTGTTGTGCATGTTGGCACAAACAATATAGGTATGAAGAGGAAGGAGGTACTGCAACACGAGTTTAGGGAATTAGGTGAGAGATTGAAAAGCAGGACCTCCAGGGTAGTGATCTCAGGATTGCTTCCAGTACCTCGTGCTAGTGAAGGTAAGAACAGGAAGACAGGGGAAATGAATGTGTGTCTGAGGAGTTGGCGCAGGGAGCTGGGATTTAGATTTCTGGATCACTGGGATCTCTTCTTGGGCAGGGATGACCTGTACAAAAGGGACGGGTTGCACCTTAACAGGAGTGGTACCAGCCTCCTGCACGGAAGAGTTTAAACTAGGTTATAGAAGCATATAAAATTATAAACGGACAGCATAAGCTAGATGCAGAATAAATGTTCCCAATGTTGGGGGAGTCCAGAACCACAGGCCACAGTCTAAGAATTAAAACTGAGATGAGAAAAAAACTTTTTCACCCAGAGAGTTGTGAATTTGTGAAATTCTCTTCCACAGAAGGCAGTGGAGGCCATTTCACTGGATACATTTAAAAGAGAGTTAGATAGAGCTCTAGGGCTAGCAGAATCAAGGGGTATGGGGAGAAGGCAGGCACGGGTTACTGATTGTGGATGACCAGCCATGATCACAATGAATGGCTGTGCTGGCTCGAAGGGCCGAATGGCCTTCTCCTGCACCTATCTTCTATGTTTCTAATTCCCGTGTGTAGGAACTGAAGATGCTGGTTTAAACCGAAGATAGTCACAAAAAGCTGGAGTCTCAGCAGGTCAGACCGCATCTCTGGAGGAAAGGAATGGGTGACATTGTATTGCGGATGGAGTGAACCCATTCACAAGCTCTCCATCTGCCCACCGTCTCCGATCTCCTGCCCAGTTTGAAGAACCCACAGGACCAGAGTGGAATCAGTTGCTCCTCCAATTTGAGGGACTGCCTAAGAATATGTGGACAATTTTTATATCGATAACTGGCTTGGAACTTTATTCAAGGTTTATACACAAGGAACATGTGCAGAAACTTGTCACGTGCAGCACACCTATTAAACATCCAGGTTCCTACACACACATCCTTAATACCCTTGCCATTTCCCAGTCACACTGAATCATTCTTACCTTGGATTCTGAGCAAAGCTTTTTTTTTTTTTTTTTTTTTTTAATTGTTCACAGGCAGCGAACCAAATATTTTAAACATTTATGGGCCGCTGGCCAAATGTTTACTCCTGACAGTTGTAAGCTTGGTTCAGTGAATGAATCGTGACAAAATAAGTTTGAAGGTGTGGCATGCAACAAGGTGAGGAGTCCTGAAGGCAGGTTTGAGTTTCCCATTTCAGATTCAGATTCACATTTATTGTCGCATGTACCAGTTAAGGTACAGTGATATTTGAGTTACCAAAATATCAATTAAAAGAACACAACACAATTAAAAAGAACGATGGAACTTAACATAAACATTCACCAGTGATCACTGTGATGGAAGGCAATAACGTTCAGTCAGTTTTCCTCCCTTTGTTCACCCGTGTTTTGTTTACCCATTTCCTCTACCACACAATATTAGTGTGTGTGTGTGTGTGAAGTTTGTATGTTCTCCATGTGACTGCATGGACTTCCTCCGGGTGATCCAATTTCCTCCCACATTCCAGAGATGCAGGTTTGTAGGTTAATTGGCTTCTGTAAATTGACCCTTGTGTGTAGGAGTGGATTCGGTGGGCCTGTTTCAACAATGTATCTCTAAACTAAACTCCTCAGCACAACACTCGCAACTCCAAACGCTGAGTTACTCCAGCTTTTTGTGTTTATCTTCGATTTTATCTTCGATTTAAACCAGCATCTGCGGTTCTTTCCTGCACATGTGTTCATTGGTGCTTACAGATTACCTCAGCATCAGTGGTTACTTATCTCCTGCGTCCTTGGCACAGCGCCCTAGTCTTGCGGTCAGTTCGGAGTAGTACGTGGGGACAGAAGCGGAGGGGTGGCTATGGGTGGTTGCAGGGCCACAGGTCATGGTGTGGGGACGGGAAGACCTATCAGCTGGATGAGCGGCTGGATGAGCGAGCACATGGAACGCAGTCCAACGTTGGCCCGCAGAGATGACCATGAAGCAACCATCAGCTGGGCAAGGCTGACCCCCACATCATCGATATCCCGGGATGGGAGATTGCAACCTTCACGTGGTCCGCCCCGTTTCAACTAATGCAATCAACCTGGTGTGCACAATCAAATAGAACAAGTTGTCCTACAACTTTAGGCTGTGCACGCCATACGCAAGAAGATCGATATCCCCATTCACTCGCAGTGCCACCAGGACACTGGGCCATAAAGTGAGAAAATAAGAAATGCGTATCATCTTACTGCCAAGATCAGATTTGATAAGTGCAAAGGAATGTGGCACCTCTGCTTTCTATCTCCATGTCAGAGGCTGTGGATATGACTCGTTTGATAAGGAAGGAAAACTGGAGAGAATCTGTTAAGTAAGTTCAGAGAAAAACTCTGAATTGTAAAGTATAAAAGCAAACCCATTTATTTCACTTTCTTTTTTATTAGATTAGGAGACAATGAGAAACAAAGGTACATTCTCTTTATAAATGTAACTACATAAAATGCAATGCAGTCAGTCTCAACAAGCAATGTAGTAAAAGTTCAAATTGATATTTTAAACATCACAGAATTGTGGTTCTACAAAAGATCCTGACAAATGTTGAGCAAGCAAACAGCTTGTTAAAACAGCCTATAAAATCTCAGCTGCCATGCTAATAATTCACTGAACTGTGTGTACAATGTACAGTTAACGTTGGGTCTTAGATTAACACAAACTACAGACAAATAACGCTACATAACCGGGCTTCAGTGTGACTTGCAGAAAGAAATTAAAGTTTTTTGGGGGGTAAAGTTACAAAATGGCTTACATTTTTTTCAGGTTTAGAATGTAAACGAGTTGAATGGCATAAAGCAAAATTCATCACAAGTTACTATATTGCAAGTAAGCACCCAGGAACCGTGGAGGAACTGAGGAGGTAGAAATATGCAGAACCGAGGCAGGATTCAACATGCTCCCTCAACTGGAGAACCAGGGGCATCTCTACAAGCAAAAGTGACACAAGCCTCTGTTACATCCAGGACCCATTGAAGAAGTGGTTAGAAAAGTAACAATCTGGTTTAGCTGTGATTTATTAAAAATTTAGAAGAGGCCAGAAAGCAGATATTATTATAATGATCAGATTCAGAAAAACGATGAGAATATAAATTATTTACAGTGCTACAGTAAAATCCACAAATCTATTTTAGCTAGTCAAAAACAAAATAGGTTTTCATTATTTGCAAACCTCTGTACGGGTGAGGGGTTCTAACTATAGATTTAGCTGGGCTTCCTCCAGTGCATAGCCTGACACTTCACTGCTGACGGAACCATTCCTATGCTGGTTAGCGTGTAGGGGTGGCTCCAGTCGCGATGACTGAGGGGTGGTTGGAGAGGGGAGGAGTGGACACTTGACAAGTCTAAACTCACAGGGTCACAACTGGGGACTACAAAAATCACCTTGGTCCAAATAAGTGTGTGCTGGTCTGATTATTATTCTCAGCACACTCTCAGCAATGTAAATAAAAATAAGCGCCTCCTCAAATCAGCAGTTCAGATAAGTAATTCAGAGGCAGGCTACTTGGGAGAATTGGCTCTGGTAACACACTAAGCCCTACCTCACGAGGAACTGGCTCTGTGACTGCCGGTTAGTCAACGTCCAGGTCGCTATCATCACTGTGAGACACTGAGGCACTCTGGATGGAGGTGGGTGACACCACGTCCTTCTCCGGCAGCACACCGTACTCCCGCAAAAACGCCTCCAGGTCCACCGCGAAAAAGTCATATCCCAGTTGGTCAGTGATGCGTACGAAGTTACCGATCAGGTCGCCGCACTTGTAGACCAGCAGAGCAGGCAGGGCGTTGTCGGTGAACCTGGCGCTGGCTCCAATCACCGAGCTGCGCACCTTGCAGAACTTCACAAGCGGGTAATCGGAGGCCAAGCAGAGCAGGCACCCATTCATGGCGTCGCAGCCGGCCAGGTCGTCCTCGTATATGTGAACGACGATGAGAGTGTTCTTCTCCTCCTTGTCGATGGTGTCCAGGAAGTCCTGGGAGCTGGTCAGCTCATAGATCTGTTCAAAGCGCTTCCCACTGTACAGATGCTCCCTCATCTCCTCCATCCGCTGCTTGCGGTACTGCTCCAGGAACATTTCATCGTCATGTTCATGCAACATGTTGCACTCTTTGATCGTCATCTACAAAGAGAGGCAGCAAGACATTAGCTTCCATAGACCATAGAAAAGGACCAGTCACTGACCCACAATCTCCATGCCGAACATGATGCCAAGATAGATACATCTTATCTGCCTGCACGTGATCCACATCCCTCCATTCCCCGCATAACCCTGTGCCTATCTAAAATCCGCTTAAAAATCACTATCATATTTGCCTCCACCACCACCTGTGGCAGCGCGTTCCAGGCACCGACCACCCTCTGTATAGAAAAAAACTTTCCCCACACATCTCCCTTAAAGTTTGTCCTCCAATCTTAAAGTTATGCCCACTAATTCTTTCCGCACTGGGGAAACAAGGTTCCGACTGTCTACCTATCCGCCTCTCATTACTTTGTATATTCTATCAAGTTTCCCCTCAATCTCTGGCGCTCAGGAGAATATAATCCAAGTCTGCCCAACCTTTCCTCGTAACTAATATCCTCTAATCCAAGCAGCATTCTGGTAAATATCCAGGCAGCATCATTTCAATTCATAACCCCTTGAATATGGCTGAATTCAAGACATACTTTTTGCAGGTTTCAGCCGCATAACAACGCAAGTAATAACATCAAAAAAAACTTGCCAAACCTCAACCAATTTCTTTTGACATTCGGTTACATTTTACGATAGAATACAACTTCAGATACTAGTTTAAACCGAAGATAGATACAAAACGTTGGAGTAACTCAGGGGGTCAGGCAGCATCTCTGGAGAAAAGGAACAGGTGACATTTCAGTTCGAGACCCTTCTTCAGTCCAGCTGATCTAGTTAAATGTAGATTAATCCTCCTCATTTAGTCCTCCTTTAAATCAGAGTTTGATTTCTACAGTGACCTGTCACTAGGGTAAATGTCTGCATTAACACTTGGCGCCCACTTCTATTGACAGGGGTAGAACGTGACCGCGGATGTGGACTCCTGCTTGGACGATCAAGCAGCTTGTACAATGCTGACCTTGCTGTTGATTTTCTCCTGGACCACTCTCTGCCTCTGCAGTTCCTTCTGATCATCCAAGTGAGACCTGCAGCTCATCGAGAGCTTCTTGATGAGCCGATGGACCTCCCGACGTTGCTCTGCTCGCTGCTCGTTTTCCAGCTGCTTGAACCGACGCCAGTCATTTATGACCCCTTTAGGACCTGTGCAAAGAGGGGCCGACACAAGGCAAGGGGTTTAACCAAAGAACAGCAATCATGGCTGGATGGCAAGACTGGAGAAAGCTTTACTAAAGCACTACAATTCACAAGCCGTCAGGAGGGTATTATCATATTGTATGCTCGAATGTAGCTCCGTTATTTCAGGTGGCCCATGAACTCTGAAAATAGTTCAGAAAATTCATTTTAGATCAATGTACAATCTAAGATAATGTTATTAAAATACAAGCATGCTTTCTCCAAAGTTGGGTATTTCATTAGTGTGCAAATTTATTTGCAAAATAAAGTGAGCATGATGTACTTCAATGAGAAACAATGAGCTGCGGTGAGAGCCAGTAACCACACATTTGGTTGATCCCATTTATCTGACAAGTTCAAGAGGCTTGCAGCAATACCCAGCACATAAACTGTTTAATTTTAAACGTGCCATGTTTAATCAAACACCAAAGAATATGTTGCAATGTTTTTGATTAATAAAATGAAAGCTCTTCTAAAGATGGAGAAAAGTAGCTTCTGTTTTATATGTCAAATCAACAAGTTGTACAGGTAGTGGAGGCACATACAATAAGGGGTAGGGGGTGCTGCTCTGACAGCAGCCATGTCAGCAGTGCGTCAGTTTTTTCAACTTTTTAAAATTTTTTAGTATGTTTTAAAGTGTGTATTTAATGGTTCTTTGTGTGTCTTGTGTGGGAGGTGGTGTGGGGGGGTGAGGGGGAAACCGCTTCGGTCGCCTCCTCCATGGAGAGGCGACTTTTTCCAGGTCGCCTCCCCCGTGGCCTAACATCAAGGATCGGCGCGGCCTTTCCCGGAGATGCGCCCGGGGCTTCAGCGGCGGACACAGCGTGGACTCTCGGCATGGAGCGGGTGAGCCCTCGCTGGAGGGGAGCGCTCCGTTTCGCTGGCCCGGGGCAGCCGGCAGCCTGAAGTCGCAGCCTGAAGCCGCGGTCTGCAGAGCTCCAGCTGGTGCGGCGTCTACAGCCCGGGATCCCTCGTGGTGGACCCGGGGGAAGAAGAAGCCATCACTGCCGGCCCGCGGCCAACTTCTACCGCGGGGCCGGCATGGACTTACCATCACCCCTGGAGGGGAGCTTCGACTGCCGGCCCTGCAGTCTACGGTGCTTCTGGCTGCGGCGGAGACTTTAAATCTCGACCGCCGGCCTGCGGCCTACAACAATCTAAAGCCGCGGTCTCCGGTGAGGAAGAGCCGATCCTGGACTGACTCTGGTCTCTGGTCCTGTCCACGGGGGGGAAATGGAGGAGGACTGGCCAAATTTTGTGCCTTCCACCACAGTGATGAATGCTGTGGTGGATGTTTGTGTTACATTTTGTGTGTTCTTTATTATTGTATCGCTGCTGACAACCCAAAATTCCACCAGCCTGGCTGTGTGGTCATTAAAAAATA
Source organism: Amblyraja radiata (assembly GCF_010909765.2). Classification (NCBI taxonomy): domain Eukaryota; kingdom Metazoa; phylum Chordata; class Chondrichthyes; order Rajiformes; family Rajidae; genus Amblyraja; species Amblyraja radiata. The sequence continues at coordinate 18,890,030 of NC_045987.1, read as the reverse complement.
CAATACAATAAGAGACTTTTGCATAGGCATATGGATGTGCAGTGAGTGGATGGATATGGATTATGTGCAGGCAGATAAGAGTTGGTCTTGACATCATGTTCAGTAGAGATATTGTGGGCTGAAGGGTCTGTTCCTGTGCTGTTCTATGCTCTATGAACACCAGATGAAAGTTTAGAGTATGGGGAAACAAACAATATTTTACAACCAATTAATAAAATTATGGCTCATCTGTACTGCATACTTAGCCTTTAAACAACTAAGTATGCTGTACAGTTCAATCAACTCTTGAGCACTCAGTCAATGTTTTGGTCACGCAGACCAGAGTACAAGCAATGCATTCAGTTTATACAGCCTTATACATATGCACCAGGTGACTGTAAATGGTGTAAAGCAAATGCATAGATCAACTTGACACAAAACGTGGAGGTGTGGTGAACCATGAGGACTTCAAGAAATGCTGACTGTTTCTCCTGTCACAAACACAGCCTGACCTGCTGAGTGCTTCCAAGACCTGCAGGCTTTGATCTTCCTGGGATCACTGGCAGTCTGATGGAATGGGAGCAGCTGAGAAACATGATATTAGATTTTGGCAAGATTAAATAGCAGTAATAAACTAGAGGGCATAAATTGAAAAGAGATACGTGAACAAAAATCTGGAGGTATGTGCGCATAACCTGTGGAAATAGAAGTGAGGATAGGTTGGCTTGTTTCCCTGGAGCAGAGGAGGGTGAGGGGTGGTCTGATGGAAATATGCAAGTTTATGATAGGCACAGAAATAGTAGATAGACAAAATCATTTTGGCCACAGTAGGGGTGTCGAAAACAAGAGAACATATTTAAGGTGAGAGGGAGGAAATTTAAAGGGGATCTGAGAGGAAAGTTCCCACACAGAGTGCTTGATGTCTGGAATGAGGGAGGAAGGTTCAAATACAATGACTATATTTAAGAGAGATGTAGAATGACATGAGGCAAGGCATGGAAAGATAGAGCCCAAAAGCAGGTAAATGGGATTAGTGTGATGAGCAACAAAGTTAGCATGGATGTGATGGGCTGAAGGGCCAGTTTCTGTGTGCAACAATGCAATGCCTCCGAAACTTTATCAAGAAACGAATTGCTGGCCAAGAATACAACAACTAGGATATCACGGTAGGTTTAACAAAACGCAGGGCCAGTCGCAACTAGTGAGCTGTGTCCAATTCTGAGTGGCACACACGAGGAAGGACTGAAAGGTTTTACACAGGGTGCAGGAGAAATTTAACAAATGATTCTGGGGATGAGGGACTGGATTGATGGTGGATACATCAGACATTTGTTCTCCTTGAAGGGTGGTAAAGAGAAGCATTTAAAATCACCAAGTTTTAAGGATTATCACCAAGAACTTTCCTCCAATGGGAAGGCTTAAGAGCCAGAACAGAGACACAAGAGATACAAATCCCCTTCTATCTCCTTCCTTCCCATCTTGCAGGGTAGGGCTAAGTCCAGGCAAGCAATAGTGATTGGGGACTTTGTAATCAGGGACACAGACTGCAGCCACAAGTGAGACACCAGGAAATTAAAACTCTGGGCATCTTAGATCAACAGAATCCAGACAACTTCAGATAATGGCCCGACTCATGAGATCTGTGTCCAGGTGGTGCAGCTCTAATCGCTACATTTACTGATGCTGCAGGGCGGAAGATAGCTGGGTTGGTAGAATCCCCTAGGGAAAGTCACTGATCTATCTGTGGCACACCAGTGAACCTGGTCCCTGGGTGCTGGCTTGGAGTGAGGAATCTCCCATCTTTAGCGTGCACCTGGTCTCCTCCAGCAATACAGACCCTGTTGAGTGTTTCCGGGGCAGTTGCCCAAATGACTGGAACGAGCCTCAGGCTGAACGAGACACCAGGAAGGGGTTGATCCCACACTTGGTCTGTGGGGATGGAGAAGTAGAATCACTGCAAGAGTTGCCCTATCTTCCAACATACGTCCAGACCATTCTTTCAGCTGTTGAAGGAAAAATCTCCAGTCGTAGAAACAACACTGCATCCATTTTGAAATTGTCTTCTGATATCTGAATCAGTTTTGTCTTCCTGATCTGTAGTATTTGTTCTAAATTAAGATTTTTTTTAAAATACCTAATTCAGGTCCCACCCAGAACTGCATAAACCTCAACAATTCTACAGCTATTCCGCATTCTATTATGATAAAATGTAGTAACAAGGAACTGCAGATGCTGGTTTACCAAGGAAAGACAGAAAATGCTGGAGTAACTCAGCGTGTCAGCAGCATTCCCGGAGAACATAGATAAGTGATGTTTTGGGTCATGATCTAAGAATAGTTTCTCTGCAAATTCTCTAATTCTTCTCTGTACAGTGGCACAATGACACAGCTGGTAGAGCTGCTGCCTCACCAGCACCAGAGACCCGGGAATGATTCGGACCGCGGGGGCTGTCGGTGAGGAGTTTGCACGTTCTCCGTGACCACGTGGGTTTCCTCTGGGTGCTCCGAGTACCTCCTATATCCCAAGGATGTGCGGGTTTGTAGGTTAACTGGTCTCCTCTATACATTGCCCCTACTGTGCAGCGAGTGGATGAGAAAATGGGATAACACAGTAGTGTGAATGTGTGATCAATGATCAGCGTGGACTCAGTGGACTGAAGGGTCTGTTTCCATGTTGTATTTTTAAATCAATCAATTCTCCCAGTTCTAATGAAAGGTCATTGATCTGAAACATGAAAATTAAAAAAAGAAGAAATGCTGCTAATACTCAGTCTCTACGGCTGCATCTTTGGAAAGAGCGTATTTGGGTTTAAAACCCTAATCATATCAAAGACCTGAAAAACGATATCCCTCTTCTCCCAACCATTGATATCCAGAGTATTTCCACAATTCTCTTTTTTTATTTTTGCATCATTGTATTTGATGGAAATCCATTCATGGAAATTCAATATAATGTTTTGAATAATTACTTAGACGTGACACGTACATTTTTTTACACATTTTGACGGTAATCTGCATTGGTTGATGTTTGAACTAGCTGCATGGGATATACCAAAATGAAAGATTTAAAGATGAGTGTTACAACCAGTAAATGAGCGTTACAACCAGTAAGTGTACACTGCACACTTCTATTCCCAAATTCTCTCCAGTACCTGTGTTAATGGCTCTTCGCTCCCGGACCTCCGCACCCACAGGAATCACAGGATCTTTGATGGTCTTTTGTTGATTGTCATCACGATCGCTGTCTTCATCATCGCTGCTGCTGTAGTAGTATTGCAGCTTTTCTCCAAGGATCTTATCATCCAAGGTAGTCATTGTGGCTAGTAGTTCAGACCAAACGTGCCAAAAATTAACTGGAAAGCAAAAGCAGGACACCAGATTAATTCAGGATACCAATTTGTTTAAATATTTATGCTCCTTCTTCCTGATACAACAATATTTGACTCCGGCATTCACTGAGGGGTATTTATTATTTACCGAGTTTCATTCTGATAAATAATTAAACTTGTTCTCCTTGCCACAATTTAGTTGAATAAACTGAATAGCAGTTACATTTTGTGTAGAAAGGAACTGCAGATGCTGGTTTACACTGAAGATAGACTTAAAATGCTGGAATAACTTAGCAGGTTGTGCAGCATCTCTGGAGAAATGAAATAGGCGACGTTTTGGGTCGAGTCAGGGGAGAGGGAAACTAGAGGTATGAAAAGATTCTGCATTAATCGAAGCGGACTCAGATGACCAAGGAAAGGTGGAGCACACAATGGTCCATTGTTGGCAGTGGAAGAAATGATGACAAAGGGATATGGATGCGAACGGTGGAACCGGCAGGACAACTAGGGTGGAGAAGGGCTTGTCTGATTAGCAGCGATCGCGATAGACAGGAGCGATCTTTTCTGTAATTTCTGTAGTTAATATAGAAGAAATTGTGATTAAATTTCATGTAGAACTCGTGGAGTTTTAGAGTGTTCGCTAGTTTAATTACTCTGACAAGTTACCAAAATTTGTACTCTTGCATTCTTATAATCGAAATTCAGAAAATATCATAACCATTTTAATTATGCAAATGCCTAGTAGATTCAGATTACACTTTTGATTAAAGCTGAGACAAGTTCCATTTTAAAATAAGTTAGAGATCGGTTTCACCCTTGTCCATAACAATGAAACTCTTCAATTTTTTGCTCTTAATACATCTTATGAACAGGTCTCCTCAAATTTCCTGAGTCAGCATTAAATTCAAGGACCAAACCAGAGGCAGGGCACTCACCAGCAAGTCAGCAACACATTGCGCATCAAATAAAGTGCTGGATGAACTCAGCAGGTCAGGCTGTATCGGAGGAGGGATTGGACAGACGACATTTCAGGTCGGGAACTTCTTCAGACCAAAGGAACCGACCAGAGACTTCATCTGTTCATTCCCTCCGCAGATGCTGCATGACCCGCTAAGTTCCTCCAGCGCTTTTATTTTTGCTCCAGATTAGAGCAGCTTGTGTCAACAGTGCATTATGTTGTGGGGCCCTTCGGAAAAGAGATGAGTGGCTCTGATGCTCTGTACATAGAATGTATTAACCTGATGACACCAAATTCTATTGATAACACCATGAATAAATAGACTTGACGACATTATGAATGTAAAGCAAGCCATGCTCTGTTTGTAATTCTAGGATATATTTATGAATAAAGTTTATTTTTGACATAAATAAAACATGCAGTAGAATGTTCAAATACGATAATCTCTCATATTAGATGATCAAATCTATAAACATGACCACCCACTAGTAATCAGCACAGGGTGAATTCAACTTTCCTGAGAGTTCCTGCTAAATGTGATCCTTTCTGGATCTTCAAAAATACAGCAAAAAGTAATCTGGTTCTGTCACACACTGTCCTTGGGGATCATGGCCGAAGCCTCCTCGTGGCGATCCCTGGAAGCGACGACGTGATGCACTCTGTGACGCGTCGGGCGACATTTCTGTCAACATGTTAGATGACAACAACAGCGAGCTACATCGTCTGACACTCGAGCGAGCGAACACACTGTCCTTAAAAAGCTTTTGGATCCAATTTCATTTAAAAATTACTAATAAAGTTTTGTGCCCAATGTAATTAGCCCATTTCAATATAACTAAATAATTTTAATTTATTTAAAATCAGATTACACGTAAATGGAAGACCGACACCTTAATCAAAAATGGTCTGACAAACCGATTTTCAAATGCATGAATGCTTACTTCCTCATGCCAAGAAATAGCGATACAAAAAATACATTGTAAGGTGCTGGCAATGACAATAGTAAATGGTGTGTTTCTAGTTTGAAACATTCAATTGGGAGGAAACTGCTCACAAATCCAGCATCACTGGGCGGCAGTTGCTGCTTTACAGCGACAGAGGCCCGGCTTCGATCCTAACTATGGGTCCTTGTCTGTACAGAGTTTGTACGTTCTCCCTGTGACTGTGTGGGCTTTCCCCGGGAGCTCTGGTTTTCGCCCACACTCTAAAGACATACCACGCCAGTTTCCGGTGAACACGTCCACCCTTCTTTCCAGACGACACACCACGCCACTCCACCCCCGTCTCCTGGTAACATGCCCACCCTTCTCTCCGGGTGACACACAGTGCCCGTCTCCGGGTGATACATCACACCTGCTTATGTTCCATTCTGTAAAAGTTGCACTTTTTACTCAGAATCTGATCAAACTGAAACCGAGTGATGCGCAGACATCTCTGGTGTTTGGACGTAGAGCCACTGAAGTAACTTCTGCACCACACTGAAGCAGCTTTGCATCAGCTTTGATTATGGATACGTGTGCATTGGAAGTATCAGAACCTGAGTTCAGATTGAATTCCATCTGCACAACTTAAAACAATTCCTCTGCCCCGTCTTCATGCTGTAATTATCAGCACACCTTCCAGAGATTCTGCAGCTGTGGATTTAAATTCACTTCAGGGAATTACGCTGAGAATCCAGACCGGAATTTCAATGCAGTTCTGACAGAGTGCTGCACTGTCAGACTTGCCTTCTGCAATGATCGACCACACTGGAGTAAGGATACTGCGTTGTGTAGTTATGCTGTTACTCAGTATGTTGCAGATCCACTGAATGAGGGCTGATGGAATAAAACGACATTCCAGACCTCAGTTATGAATAGCTAAACGTGCATAAGTCCTACTAAACCATTGAAAAATATCAACGTGTTTATTTCTGCAAATTGTAACTATTATTTTGAATTTCTGTCAAATCCTTCTTATATAATGGCAATGCCTAATCGTTTATTTGCTTCTCAAATGGAAGACTGTTCAGGTACCAATGTTCAATTTCTCAGCTTTTCAGGAAAGCAGCCAAACAATCAAAGCCTTGATTGTACCTTACTTTGAACCCATATCGAATAGCAGGGGTTGGTAAAATGAATGGAGTGAAACACGACCAATGAAATAATTATTGGTTCCTAAAATACCTGTGGTATGGATAATAGTGGGAAAAAGCTGTGCAATCTAATCTAGTAACCGATCAAAAAAATGACTTCTCTCTTATTCACCTGCATAACTTCCAATCACTGCACATCGACTGAGCTCTCTACTGTTACCATACATATTTCACTGCAGTTTAACAAGGGCATTACTGATTGCAAATTGCAGGCCATAGCTACCAATGTCATAAACCATTGCACTGGGCCAAATACAATGCCTTTTGAAACATTTCACAGTCAAATCACAAAAACCCCATTCCTACCAGTCTTCAAGTTCCACAGTTGGCGAGGTGGGTCTGCGAATCGGGACCAAAGTAGGACTGAACCAAAGCCCTGAAATCCACGAGGAAACAAACGGGTGAAGAGTCAGAGGTACAATCACCTGAAACAATGGTTCACTCGTTCTCGTGTCTTTAGAAAAGGTTTTAATTGGAGCATCAATGACAAAAACAAATTACACTCTACAAACTATTAATAAAACATTTCCATCTATTTTGTTTTGATGGAAAATAATTAAATGCTGATGTGCACACAACTGTAATACAGGTAGTTAATTGGCCTATACGTAATGCAACTCAGTGGAGGGGAGCTTAATTTCAAGCACAACACTTGGTAATACAGCTATTAATAAATGAGCAGTAAACAATCTGCCGGATGAACTCAGCTGGACAGGCAACATCTGCGGAGGGAAATAAACAGTTGACGTTTCGGGTCAAGAACCTTCCTCAGGACCAAAAATATTGACTGTCCATTTCTCTCCATAGATTCTGCCCGATTCACTGAATACCTGCAGCAGATTGTGTTCTGCTCAAGTTTGCTGCATCCACAGTCTCTTGCATCTCCAGCTGTAAATAAATGTCCAGGAACTGTACATCAGAAAGTACAACTCCAGAGCCAACAAGATCATGGGAGACCCCTTCCACCCCAGCAACGGACTGTTCCAGCTGCTACGGTCAGGCAAACGCCTCCGTTGCCATGCTGTGAAAATGGAGAGGATGAGAAGGAGTTTCTTCCCGGAGGCCATTAGGACTGTAAACTCCTATCTCTCCAGGGACTAACTTTACTGAACCTTTTTACTGTTGTGTGGTGTCTTTTTTTAAATTGCTGTTGTTTTCTTTTTTTTCTCCCACAAATATGTAATATGTGAATATGTGATTCTGTTCCATATAACCATATAACATATAACAATTACAGCACGGAAACAGGCCATCTCGACCCTTCTAGTCCGTGCCGAACACGTATTCTCCCCTAGTCCCATATACCTGCGCTCAGACCATAACCCTCCATTCCTTTCCCGTCCATATAACTATCCAATTTATTTTTAAATGATAAAAACGAACCTGCCTCCACCACCTTCACTGGAAGCTCATTCCACACAGCCACCACTCTCTGAGTAAAGAAGTTCCCCCTCATGTTACCCCTAAACTTCAGTCCCTTAATTCTCAAGTCATGTCCCCTTGTTTGAATCTTCCCTACTCTCAGTGGGAAAAGCTTATCCACGTCAACTCTGTCTATCCCTCTCATCATTTTAAAGACCTCTATCGTCCCCCCCTTAACCTTCTGCGCTCCAAAGAATAAAGCCCTAACTTGTTCAACCTTTCTCTGTAACTTAGTTGCTGAAACCCAGGCAACATTCTAGTAAATCTCCTCTGTACTCTCTCTATTTTGTTGACATCCTTCCTATAATTAGGCGACCAAAATTGTACACCATACTCCAGAATTGGCCTCACCAATGCCTTGTACAATTTTAACATTACATCCCAACTTCTATACTCAATGCTCTGATTTATAAAGGCCAGCCCACCAAAAGCTTTCTTTACCACCCTATCTACATGAGATTCTACTTTCAGGGAACTGTGCACAGTTATTCCCAGATCCCTCTGTTCACCTGCATTCTTCAATTCCCTACCATTTACCATGTACGTCCTATTTTGATTTGTCCTGCCAAGATGTAGCACCTCATACTTATCAGCATTAAACTCCATCTGCCATCTTTCAGCCCATTCTTCCAACTGGCATAAATCTCTCTGTAAACTTTGAAAATCTACTTCATTATCCACAACCCCACCTATCTTAGTATCATCTGCATACTTACTAATGCAATTTACCACACCATCATCCAGATCATTGATGTACATGACAAACAACAGTGGACCCAACACAGATCCCTGTGGCACCCCACTAGTCACTGGCCTCCAACCTGACAAACAACCATCCACCATTACTCTCTGGCATCTCCCATTCAGCCACTGTTGAATCCATCTTGCTACTCCACCATTAATACCCAACCATTGAACCTTCTTAACCAACCTTCCATGAGGAACCTTGTCAAAGGCCTTACTGAAGTCCATATATATATAACATCCACTGCTTTACCCTCATCAATTTCCCGAGTAACCTCTTCAAAAAATTCAAGAAGATTAGTCAAACATGACCTTCCAGGCACAAATCCATGTTGACTGTTCCTAATGAGACCCTGTTTATCCAGATGCTTATATATATTATCTCTAAGTACCCTTTCCATTAATTTGCCCACCACTGACGTCAAACTAACAGGTCTATAATTGCTAGGTTTACTCTTAGACCCCTTTTTAAACAATGGAACAACATGCGCAGTACGCCAATCCTCCGGTACTATTCCCGTTTCTAATGACATTTGAAATATTTCTGTCATAGCCCCTGCATATTCTACACTAACTTCCCTCAATGTCCTAGGGAATATCCTGTCTGGACCTGGAGACTTATCCACTTTTATATTTCTCAAAAGTGTCAGTAGTTCCTCTTCTTTGAATCTCATAGTTTCCATAGCTACTCTACTTGTTTCCCTTACCTCACATAATTCAATATCCTTCTCCATGGTGAATACCGAAGAAAAGAAATTGTTCAATATCTCCCCCATCTCTTTTGGCTCTGCAGATAGCTGTCCACTCTGACTCTCTAATGGACCAATTTTATCCCTCGTTATCCTTTTGCTATTAATATAGCTGTAGAAACCCTTTGGATTTACTTTCACCATTCTGTTTTGTAGTTTTTTTGCACAATCCGCAAACATTACCACTTTTCATTTTGCTGCACATCTCGTATGTGTAGGTGACGAATAGACTTGACTTGACTTGATTAAGAACACTGGAAAGATTATAGGCACAAAAAGCTGGAGTAACTCAGGGGGATAGGCAGCATCTCTGGAGCAAAGGAATAGGTGACGTTTTGGGTCGAGACCCTTCTTCAGAACTGACCTTTCTCTCGACCCGAAACGTCACCTATTCCTTTTTTCCCCCCAGAGATGCAGCCTGTCCCGCTGAGTTGCTCCAGCTTTCTGCGTCTATATTTACTTCAAATCAGCATCCGCAGTTCCTTCCTACACACTGGAAAGATTATCTCGTATACAAAGCAGCAAATATTTTTTGAGACTATAACTGCAAGTGAGCAACCCTAGCAAAGGTTAATGCGAGAAATCTCAGCATATACTCTGTAGCGTGCATCTAAGGTTGGGTGCAAACACCAAGAGGAAAACACAGGAAAAAACAAATGACTAGGCATCCTGATGCTAAACAGAAAAACTGTCACCTGCTCCTTGAGCATGGGAACAATAATCTTAGAAAACAGTCATAAGAAGTAATCCTTACGGAAGCTGATTTCACATCCGTATTGTAGATGTTTCTGACGTATGTACAAGTCAATTAGCTATTGAACATCTTGTTCTCATCCATATTGCCCATTAATGCAGTTGGACAACCATGTAGCTTGTTGCAGGAAAAATTAAAAGTCCTGAAATTAGTCATTTTGTTGACATTAACATTAGTTTTCTGGTCTTCTATAGTGAAGATATTTTTCTTGCTTTTCCACAGTTAAGTATAAATAGATATAGAATGAACATATAATTAATTATTCTTGGTAGAAACCTAAAAATTGCAATGTTTTTCTGGCTTAAAGACAGCAGGCATTTTATGCCGAATTAAACGCTATACCTCACAGAACTGAGAAACAATCTTGGCTGGCTGATGTTTTGAACAGCAGACTGATTTTCCCAAAGTAAGCATTCTCTAGTCTTTCTACAATGCAAACACAACAACACCAAGGGAGGAGAAAGGTTCCTGATTAGTAAACATAACATTCCCCTTTCGACCAATTTACTTTCTAAATTGAAATAGCAAAGTTTAATATTTACTCACTAATTGTCACTAAGAATGTTTCCTAGATCCAGTCTCCTGTTCTTCCCTCTTTGCTCTGTGAACTTGAACTCCACTACCTCATTGTCGGAATTCAGTGAAAAAAAGACCAAATGCTGAACAAAATGTCAGCATCTCAAAATGCATTAGCTTGAGATGCATTTGGAGGACGATTATCATTTAATTTGGCAGAGCGAGACCGATTAGAGGACAGGGACACAAATCCTTCCATCAACGCACAGATGGCCAGGATTAAGGTAAACCTTCAAAGCATTTTAATATCTGACTGAGCTCTTATATAAATTGTCAGGAGCAGCCTTGCTGTCAAACGCAGAGAACAAAGACCAATCAAAATATGCAAGCAAGCATGCCATACAACCAATGTCTCATACATCACTTTACAAGCTACAAGCTAGCATTTTAACTGAAACTACAAGAAACTAAGCAGGGCAATACTAAATAGTGCAACAAAAGCAGCACAGATTGGAAGAAAAAACTTAGAAAATGCTGGAGTAACTCAGCAGACCAGGCAGCATTTCTTGAGAACATTGGGAGGAGACATTTCGGGTTAGGACCCTTCTTCAGAACCGAAATGTCACCATTCCATGTCCTGACTCGAAATGTAACATATCCATATTCTCAACAATACTGCCTGAGTTACCAAGTACTTTGTGTCTTTTCTTGTAAACCAACACCTGCAGTTCCTTCCATCTACATATTGGAAAAACTCAGGTAGTCAAATAGAATCTGTGGAATGTGAAAGCAGTTGAACATTTTGGGCCAGGGACTCTTCCTATGACCCTATTATTTATTTTCTGTTCCTGCTGAACAATATTGGTACAGTAGTTTAGAGATACAGAATGGAATCAACCCATTTGGCCTACACTGGCCATCGATCACCCGTTCACATCGTTCTGTTATCCCACTTTCTCTCCCACTCCCTGCACACTCAGGGCAAATTGTACAGAGGCCAATTAACCTACAAACCGGCAGATATTTTAGATGTGGGAGGAAACCCGAGCACCCAGAAGAAACCCATGCGGTCACAGGAAGAAAACATCAAACTCAACACATTCCATACCTAAAGTCAGGATTGAATGTGGGTCTCTGGTGCTGAGAGGCAGCAGCTCTACCAGCTGTGAGAATTAGTATAGTGATATGGGTCACCTACTTAATCATTGTGATCAATTTGCTATGTGATTATGGAAAGCAATATAGTGTTGAATTCACTACCAATGGGAAAGGAGAGTGAAGAATATAGAATACTAGACTAAGTGGGACCCGTTGGGTCCCAGCATCACACGGGAGGCAACACAGCTTTAGCATTTCCAAACCAAAGGCAACACAGCTTTAGCATTTCCAAACCAAAGGCAACACAGCTTTAGCATTTCCAAACCAAAGGCAACACAGCTTTAGCATTTCCAAACCAAAGGCAACGCAGCTTTAGCATTTCCAAACTATATTTTCAAACCACATTAAGGGCACTGACAGTTCAGTAAAAATCACTCACAGTTTAGTAGACATGCGTTCAGTGTTATTCACAGACTGAGAGACGTGACCCTCTCGCTCCCCAATCTTGCAGACCCTGACTGAGGCACTCAACACTTCAGGGTTTTATAGTCCCTCCGGAAGGGATGTGGTCTTCAGGAGAAAGAATCTCAACATTTTTAAAACACTGATAACTCTTTTATTTTTCATTGATGGGAAAAATCCTCTTGGATTTTGCAGTGGAGGGGGACTCCGAGTAAGATGGCCAAAAATCACAGCCGTAAGTGGCAGCGTTTAAAAAAAAATCAATATACAGAACACCAGGAAGTGGTCAAGATCAGACTTTTAGATAGATAGATAGTTAACACCAGTGAAAGATTCATCCCAAATACAAGAAACTCATACCAACACCCAATGAGTTATCTCACAGAGGATCCAGTCTCATTAATAGGAAGAATGGAAAAGAACAATATACACGGTCAAGGAGCAAGAACGAGGGACTGAATTGATCACACAAGAAATTGCAGATGCTGGTTAGTATACAAAAAGACATAGTTTTAAGCTGAGAGGAGCAAAGTTTAAAGAAGATGTGCAAGGCACGTTTTCTTTACACAGGGAGTAGTGATACCTGAAAAACAGCTGCCATAGGTGGCACTGAAAGCAGGTATGATGGTGGTGTTTAAGAGGCTGTTAGACAGTATGGATCACGTGCAGGCAGATATTAGTTTAACTTAGCATCATGTTCAGCACAGACATGGTGGGCCGAAAGGTCTGTTCCTGTGTTGTACTTTTTAAGGTTCCAATAGGGTACAGGGAGAGAAATGGGGGAATTAAATGGATTGCTTGAAAAGCATTCCTAATTCAAATGTCAAATATCTCCCTTTGACATCTCCTATGTCAAAGGGAGACATGAAAACTTGGTAAGCTGTAGATTGGTGTACAAAGCAAAATGTTTGATTGCCCATAATATCCAGAAGCAGCATTTGAGAACGCACACTTCAAATGAACATCTTCTTCTAGCTAATAAATCAGCCCCAATCCAGGGCATTTAAAATAACATTATAAAATGTAGCATCTGCAGAATTTTACTTTGCAATAAAATAGTAAAAATTGTCAGCTCTATGACCTGCAAATGAATGCAGTGATCAGTGAAAGAAAGTAAGTTGTAGAAAACAAAAAGTGCAAAATACACGATCTCTTTGGTGTTGTTGTTGAAGTCCGTGGGACACTCTGGGCAAATCCCAGGTGCCGTCACATATCACGATTCACTAAACGTTATTCTCAGTGCAAAGGACAAACATGTTTAATGATAACACTTCCTTCAGCTCACTGGTGCCTAATTATTTTTATCTTTCAAGAATGGTTTGAGCTCCCCGCCTTCATATATCTTTACAGTTAGTTATTCTACGATTATTGAATGTAACCCTTGATTCTTGGAATAGTTTAAGTTTATTATCACGTGAATTGAGGTACAGTGAAAAGCTTTTATTGCAAGCTAACCAGTCAGCAAAAAGACTATACATGATTACAATGAAGCCATCCACAATGCTCAGATACATGAGAGGGAATAACGTTTAGCACAAGACAAAGTCCAGTAAAGTCCGATTAAATAGTCCAATGATGTAGCTCAGGACCGCTCTCTAGTTGTTGATAGATTGATTCAGTTGTCTGATAACAGTCGGGAAGAAACTGTGAATCTTCACACTTCTATACCGCTGATGGGAGAGGGGAGAAAAGGGAGTGACCAGAGTGAGATTTGTCCTTGATTATGCTGCTGGCCTTGTCGAGGCAGCATGAAGTGTAAATGCAGTCAATGGAAGGGAGGATGGTTTGTGTGATGGTCTGGGCTGCGTCCACAATTCTCTGTAATTTCTTGCAGTCTTGAATGGAGCTGTTCCGAAAACATGCTGTGATGCATCACGATAAAATGCTTTCTACGATGCATCTGTAGAAGTTGGTGAGGGTTGTTGGGAGCATGCTGAACTTCCTAAGCTTTCTCAGGAAGTAAAGACGTTGGTGTGCTTTCTTGGCCATTGCTTCGATATGGATGGTCCAGGACAAATTGCTGGTGACATTTACTCCGAGGAATTTGAAGCTTTCCATGCAATAATGAATGGAGCATAGGGCAAATTAAACCTGGGTGCATACCAGCTTGAAAAATCTCCAAGATGACACTGTCAAGTTGGTAAATAGAGTGTAGGTTTGATGAAGCAGATCTGGGCGATATGGATGGATACTGGAATCTCACGCAGAAGAGGACACAAGCGCGCAATTTGAGCAACAGCATTTGCAAATGGAAAGGGAAGCCACAAACATATCACCTTCATCACATCAGCTCACTGTGAACAGGCTTTACAGAGGAGGTCCTTCACAAACAGCAAGAACGTCCATCTTCAAAGATAACAATCCCAATAATGCGGAGGAAAACTTTAAGTATGACTGCATAATAGAAACTGCTGACTGCCATAAGCAGCTGCACCATGTGAAGAGTGGGTGCAGGCCTGTGAACAACTTTCACTGTAAACAACATGAACTCATCATGCCCAAATCCAACGCCAGTAACACCCTTCCATCTCACCTTCCCACTGCCACTCAATGCCCAGAGCTGTATACTGAGGACCCAGTGAGGGTGTATTATTTGTTTTAATTGTTGCAATTTAAAATATAATTACTTAGGAACCAACAAATTAGCAGTAGGTCACTCGGTGCATCAAACCCGCTCAGCCATTTAATAAAGGCACAAGAAACTATCTTTGTTTAATAAAATCACCACTTTTCCCCACTCCATCCTGGTGCGCACCCATTTCTCCTACTTTTCCCCAACATTGCTGTCCCCACCCTCCTTCCTTTAATATTCTTTCTGCCAGTTTTACATTTCACTCTTCTTCTCTGTTTTTCATCTCTTGCCTTTGTCCACCCATCTGCCAATCATTCCCCCTCTCCTATCTCCAGCAATCACTTGCCAGGCTTTAATCCCCAATCAGTCTGAAAAAGAGTCCTGGCACACAACATCATTAGTTCAGTCCCTCCACAGATGCTGCCTGACCCACTGAGTTACTCCAGCACTTTATTTTTTCTTCACTGTTCTTTTTCAGCCATTCAATAAAATTGTGGCCAATCTGATCGTAACATCAACGCTTCCTTCCCACATGTCCCTATAACTTCTCACCCCTTGTTAACTAAACATGTGGAGGACCTTGCAAGGGAGAGGGGAAAGCTACACTTAGGGAATTGGGATGGGCAAGTAACTGAACATAGAAAAGTACAGAAGATAAACACAAAAAGCTGGAGTAACTCAGTGGGGTAGGCAGCATCTCTGGAGAGAAGGAATGGGTGATGTTTCGGGATGATCCAAGATACACTAATCTCTTCCACCTGCGCATGATCCATACCCCTCCATTCCGTGCATATCCATGTGCCTGTCTTAAATGCCACCATCGGCCGTATCTGCCTTTGCCACCACCCCTAGCAGCATGCCCCAGCATGACCACTCTGTGTAAAAATAAAACTTGTTCTGCATATCTCCTTTAAACTTTGCCCCTCTCACCCTCAAAGATATGCACACTAATCTTTGACATTTCCACCCTGAGAAAAGGTAAAGAAAATCAAGTGAGAAATTAAGAAGGGCATTTTGTTTAAGAATCTGTTTAGAAGTTATGAGATTGCCCACTCAGAATACAAACCACATCCAAGCTTTGTCTCATTGCTCCTTCGGCCTTTTGCATGCAATATAATAACATGCAAAAATATGAACATTCACCACCCAGGGAATAACATGCAAAATAAAGTTGTTTCCTCATCCCAAGTACAAGCAAACAACCGAGATTCCACAGGGACATCTGCCTACTCACTCCATCTGAGCACACCTGTTTGCAGCAGGACCTGGCGTTATTGCTCCATATGCTCAGGAGTGTCCTGTTAATTTATTTAATTCATTAAGGTTTGGCACCAGTGGGAAGGTCAGTATGTAATTCATACCAGGTGCTGATGAAATCGTTGCAATGCCAGAATATTTCAGTTAAGAATCAAATCTGCAACAGATGAAGACCATTACAATAAAAGAGCGGATAGAGAGGCTAATGCATCTCTTTCACACACTCCCTTGCCAGAGGTGCTGGCACATACACCTACTCCCATTAATTAATGGAACTCCCAACCTTAATTTTACCTAAATCCATTATTCCTTTAATGTACTTTAGTTTTTATTTTCAGAAGATCATAAGTGATGGTAGTAGAATTAGAACAATTTGGCCCATCAAGTCTACTCCGCCATGGCTAATCCATGTCTCCACCCCTAACCCCATTCTCCTGCCTTCTCCCCATAACCTCTGTCATCCATACTAATCAATAATTTATCTTTCTCTGCCTTAAGTATATCCATTGACTTTGCCTCCACAGCCTTTTGTGGCACAGAATTCCACAGATTCATCACTCTCCGGCCAAAGTGCACTGCACTGATTCACTGTTCTGCTGTTTAGCGCTTCTTATTGCATTTATTATCACTGTATGTATAATTTTACTCTGTGTAGGAAGGAACTGCAGATGCTGGTTTACACCGAAGACATACATAAAGTACTGGAGTTACTCAGCGGGATAGGCAGCATCTCTGGATAGAAGGAACGGGTGATATTTCAGGTTGAGACCTTTCTTCAGACTGAGAGTCATGGGAGAGGGAGACACAGAGATGAGGAAGGGTAAGGTGTGAAAATGAAATATCAAAGGGGATGAAGCTCAAGGAAAATGTAAAAGAGATCTTTGTTAGCTTGGGGAAGGTGGCAATGAAGCAAACAGAGATAAGATTTAATCAGGGGGACAATCATACTGGTCGGCGAACTAGGATGAGGGATGCTGAGAGTTACTCCAGCATTTTGTGTCTATCTATAGTTTTACTCTACAATCTTCATATGAAAAAATAATTTCATTGCACCCTAATATGACAATAAACAAACTGAATATTATAAGGGAGGTTGTCAAGGAATAACTGAAGGGTCTCGACCCAAAATGTCACCCATTCCTTAGTATCTTCAGTGTCAAAGGGTAAAGCAGTCAGCATAGAGACAGGCAGAGAAACGGTATGTTGCTCATGATATCAGCATCCGCACTTTCTAGTGCCTCCATGGACGGTTCCTGTGCAGGACTGCTCTAATGTTCTACTTATACCCCAGTCACAATGAATCAGAACTGATGCAATTTAAAAAAAAGAGCAGCAATGACAAAAACCTGAAACAAAGACTGAAGATGCTGCTAAAATGCAGCAGACGTGGAGAGCCCGAGATAAAACCAGGGGGGGGGGTGTAAGAATGAACTGCAGATACTGGTTTAAACCGAAGATAGACACATAATGCTGGAGTAACTCAGCGGGACAGGCAGCATTTCTGCAGAGAAGGAATGGCTGACGTTTCGGGTCGAGACCCTTCCTCAGACCAAACCAGGGGGTGTCGACCGGAAACGTCAGCTGCTGACCGGAAACGCTGGCCGTTGCACCCTCTCCAGAGGCTGCCCGACCCGCTGAGTATCCCCGGCACCGCTGGCCTTTACCCCCCAGAGCTACAGGTGACCCCGGTTATCGCCGCGGATAGTGGGATCGCACCGTGCACACCAGCCTCTCACAAGACCACGGCTCGCTCGGCCTTCGGGGCCGCAGCGCCCGACGCCATGGCCGGGCCCGCCTCACGGGCGGCCGTTCACTCAGGCCCCGGACGGGCCAGGGCCATGCAATCGGCTTGGTTTAGCTTCACTTCCCTCCCTTTCCCTCCATCCGTCTGTCCAGACCCCACTCACCCGTCTCCGCTCCTCCGCCGTTAACCGCCTCTCATAGTGGGGCACCCTCCCCGTCCAATCACACGCCGGGGAGCAGCGGGCCCGCCCACCGGACACCCCCGCTGGCCAATCACACGTCGGGCTACAAATGACCCGCCCACCGGACACCCCCGCTGGCCAATCACACGTCGGGCTATAAATGACCCGCCCACCGGACACCCCCGCTGGCCAATCACACGTCGGGCTACAAATGACCCGCCCACCGGATACCCCCGCTGGCCAATCACACGTCGGGCTACAAATAACCCGCCCACCGGACACCCCCGCTGGCCAATCACACGTCGGGCTAGAAATTACCCGCCCACCGGACACCCCCGCTGGCCAATCACACGTCGGGCTACAAATGACCCGCCCACCGGACACCCCCGCTGGCCAATCACACGTCGGGCTACAAATGACCCGCCCCCGGACACCCCGCCGCTGGCCAATCACACATCGGAGAGCTACGAATCCTCCTGATGGACAAACGCACTGGCCAATCACACGCCGGGTAACGACGGTCCCGCCTGATGGACCGCCGTGCTAGCCAATCACAAGCCCGCAAATAACGCTCCCGCCCACAGAACAACCCCCCCCGGTCCACCCAATCTCAGGGCTGGAGAGCAGCGGGCCCGCCCACCGGACACCACTACTGGCCAATCACACGCCGTCTGCAACTGTCATAGTAACCAATCGGGGCCGCACGGGGGGGGGGCGGGTCTCTGACGTCAACGCTCCACTCCCCCCGCGGGGTGTGTGTGTGTGGGTGTGGGTGGGTGGTGAGGGGGCGGGGCCTCGGGCTGCAGCAGATGGTCACACTTCACCTGGACATGCGGCTTAGTGTTGTATGTTGAGGTTGGATAGGCTAGGTGTTTTCTCTTTGGAGGCTGAGGAATGACCCTATCGGGTGTCGAAACCAGGAACTGCAGATGCTGGTTTACACAAAATAACACAAAATGCTGGAGTAGCTCAGCGGGTCAGGCAGCATCTCTGGGGGAAATGGATAGGTGACATTTTGGATAGGCTGACCCTTCTTCAGACTATCTTTGGTGTAATCAGCATCTGCAGTTCATTTATATTCCATATTGGAAATAGATACTCTTTTTTAGGCCTCCCTCGGTCATGACTGACCATGGGTGATGCATCCTAGTTTGCAGGTGATGTGTGGTCGGATGCAAGCCGGGGCGATGTCATATGGAGGACATGCTGTTGCCCATGCAGCACGTCCCCCCTCTCCACATCGCTGATCGATCCAAAGGAACAGCAGGGCCGTTACAGTTTGGCACCAGCGCCGTCGAAAGGAGCTGCCAGAGCGAGGTTGCAGACAACGACGAACTGCCTTAGGGGCTCCGACTCCGGATTTTCTTGAGGTTTACTCCAGGAGCCTTTTCCATGATTGGATATGGCCACAAGGCAGTGGCGGTGTTAAATCAGAGTTTTCCATCTCCTAGATGGACTGCCTTCCCAGGCTGACGAGCCCCATCTGCCCGAGACTCGTGGGGGTGGGAGTTTCTACCTTCCCGTGCAGGTTTATAGCACCTGCCCACTATAAAGATACTCTTTATTTCTTTAATAAATAGTCATGAAACACAAAACAGGCCATTCAGCCCAGTCGTCCCTACTGTCCAAGTTACCTAACTGAGTCAGCCCTGCTTGCCTAAACCTGGCCCATATCCATCCAAAATTTTACCATCCATGTATCTTTCCAAGTGTCTTTTAAATGTCATAATTGTAGCTAGACAGAGCTCTTAAAGATAGCGGGGTCAAGGGATATGGGGAGAAGGCAGGAACGGGGTACTGATTGTGGATGATCAGCCATGATCACATTGAATGGCGGTGCTGGCTCGAGGGGCCGAATGGCCTACTCTTGCACCTATTGTCTATTGCCTATTGTCTATTGTCTATCTTTACTATTTCCTCTGGCAGTTTATTCCATACACACTATCATCTGTGTGGAAAAATTTGTCCCTCATGCCCCTTTTAAATCTCTCCCCTCTCACCTTAAAGTTATGTCCATTACTTTTATCCTTCGTATTGCTGGGGAAAAGACTCTGACCATTCGCCTTATCTATGCCTCTCGTGATTTTATAAACCTCTATAGGATCACAAGTTATAGGAGTAGAATTAGGCCATTCGGCCCATCGAGTCAACTCTGCCATTCAGTCAAGACACTTCTCTGCCTCCTAATCCCATTCCCATAGTCATCAAAAATTTCACCCTGGGATAAAGGTTCTGAGTGTCTACTCTATCCATACTCTCAGAATTTTATATACTTCTATCAGGACGCAACCTCTGATAAATCAAATCAAGTCCGTCAAACCTTTGCTTGAATCTAATGCTCCTATTCCAGGTAGCATTCTGTTAAACCTCTTCGGCACCCTCGCCATAGCCTCCACATCTTTTCTGTAATGGGACGAATAGAAACAAATGCAATACTCAAAATACGGCCTAACCAAAGTCTTAGAGATCTGCTTTGTCACTTCCTAATTCTGACATTCAATGTCCCAACGAATTAAGGCTAACATACCATATGCCTTTTAGCCACTTGTTAATCGACGTGTTGCCACTTTCAGGACCCCAAGGTCTCTCTGCACATCAATGTAGCTAACGGTTTGCCATTAACGGCATACTTTCCCCTTTCATTTCACCTTCCAAAGTGCAACACCTCACACTTGCTCGGATTTAACTGCATCTGCCATTTCTCTGCCCATAGAATGAAAGAGCTAATAGTCAAATCTAATAGTCAAATCTAAAATGGAGTCATTCTTCTGCAAAAGCATGATCCAGTAGAGCAAAAGAATGGCTCTGTGCCAAAACTGAATGACTTTGTAAATTATATGGAGGACAATATGGAGGACAGGTTGTCTTTTTAATAAAGAAATTAAGATGGAATCCTGTAGTAATAACATGTGCTTCTTTCAAGGCCATAAAGAAGCCAAGATTGAAATAAAATAGCTGACGCTCCAGAGATAAGTAATAACTTGTTATTGGATGAGCTTGATTTTGACCCAGCTTTCCTATATTCTGAAAGGCTACATAATCTTTCAGTTATGCCATGTACAGACTTGGTGAGAGTCTTTTACTGATAATAAAAACGTATAATTGTGCTAACTTGCCTTTGTTCTGTGAGTGGAGCCCGAGAAGCACTGAGCAACGTTTGTGCTCATTGTAGATCTTTGCCACTCCCCTTCTGACGAATCAATAAAAGATTGCCATGATTACCTTCAACAATTTTGGTGCTATCTGCTTTTTAAGAAACAAACTTTGACAATATCTGTAAATAATCTATATCCCGCTGAATACTTTGACATCCTTCCGCACTGGCGACAACTCCACCAATCTTACTGTCGGCTACAAATTGACTCGCCAACCTATTATCATTATGTGGATAATAAGAAGGATCACCTCCCATCCTTCGATGCTTCAGAGAAAAAAGTCAATCTAGTTTCACCTTATAACTCAAAACCTGCAGAATTGGTAATATCACCATAAATCTTTTATTGCATCTCTTACAGTTTAATGACATATTTTCTATAGCAGAGTGTCCAGAACTTCAAATGTGGCCTTACCAATGTCTTGTACAGATATCCAAACACTTGTACTGAAAATCTTAACCATCCCCAGTACCTTGTGTTTTCTTTCTAAACCCAGGTTTAGTTACATCCGGAGTTTGCATTCAGTTCTGAACAGCACTCTAAAGGTTTTGAAGAGAATGCAGAAGAGATTTGCAAAGATAACCAACATTTCCATTGGTGAGGCCGCACTTGGAGTTTTGTGTCCAGTTGGGTTCACCCTACTATGGGAAATATGTTATTAAATTGGAAAGAGTGCAGAGAAGATTTACAAAGATGTTGCCAGGACTCAAGGGTCTGAGCTCTTGTGTGAAGTTGGGCAGGCTAGGACTATATTCCTTGGAGCGCAGGAGGCTGAGTGGTGGACCTTATAGAGGTGTATAAAATCATGAGGGGATACAATACAATACAATACAAATTTATTGTCATTTGAGCCCCAGTGAGACTCAAACAAAATTTTGTTTCCACAGCCATACAAACAAAAACAATGTCCTACAGACATACACACAATTAAGTTCACACAAACATCCATCACAGTGAACCCACTGTGTTGGAAGGCAAACTCTTTTCTCTCCCCTGCTCTCAATTTCTCTCCCGATGTCCAAGCCCCAGGCGGGTGATGCTAAGTCCCACGGCCATTTTAGGCCGTGCCGGGCGATTTACGGCCCCGCTCCCGGTCTAGAAGTCTCGAAGTTGGAGCCCCCGGCGGGCGCTGTAATGTCCCACGGCCATGAAGCCGTGCCGGGCGATGTATGACCCCGCTCCGGGTCGTTCCAACCCCGCGACACGGGCTGGAGAAGTCGCGTTGCGGGAGCTCCGGGAAGCGGTCTCTCTCTCCCCCCGGACCCGCGAGCTCCCGATGTCCCAGTCCACCGGACCTGCGGCTGCGTTGCTGGAGCCTCCGAGCCCCAGGAGTCGAGTTGCAGCAGCGAGTCACCACCGCTCCCCACGCACCGAGGCCGGCCAGCCCCACGATGGTGAGTAGTTCGCAGATCCGCAGTCTCCCGAGCCCCCGGGTCATTCAGGTTGGAGGCCGCTCCACGGTGCTAGGCCCCAACGACAACGGAGACCCGACAGGGAAAAGGTCGGGTCTCCCGAACAGGGAAGAGATTTAAAACGGTTTCCCCCTCCCCCCCCCCGCCCCCCACATATACACATTTAATAGGTGGGTTGAATGCAAATTTCCCCCGGGATCGGGGGATTCAAAACTAGAAGACATAGGTTTGTGATAGGGGAAAAATTTAATTTGAGCCTGAGAGGCAACATTTTCACTCAAAGCGAGGTGGGTATATGGAATGAGAGCTGCCAGACGGGGTAGTTGAGGCACGTGCAATAACAGCAGTTAAAAGGCATTTGGACATGTACATGGATAGGAAAGGTTTAGATGGATATGTGCAAGATGCGGGCAAATGGAACTAGTTTAGTTTATTATTGTCTCGTGTACTTGGGTACAGCAAGAGATGTTTTGTTGCGTGCCATCCAGTCAGCGAAATGACTATACATGATTCTAATCAAGCCATCCACAGTAGACAGATACAGGATGAAGGGTATAATGTTTAGTGCAAGATAAGGCCCACTAAAGGCCGATTAAAGATAGTTTGAAGGTAGTATAGTTAGTGTAAGAAATGTTGCGGTTGACATATAGATTTAAAAGAGTGAAGCAATTGTAATGTATGATAGCAGATCCACTTCTGGGACAAACAAGCAAAGAGTTGCTTTAGCACCATCTTGATAGAGGCTTGATAGGATGAGCTTAGATGGGATCTTGGTTGGTATGGATGAGGGGCTGAAGGGCCTTTTGCCATGCAGTAAGACTATGACTAGGGATGAAGTTTAGTTATATGCAGTTGGAATCTTCTCCTTGGAACAGAGGAGGTTGAGATGTGAGTGAGAGATGTTAACTCAGGGAGGGCGTAAACAAAGTGGACACAGTACCTGTTCCTGTTGGTGGAGAGGTTCAAGAGCAAGTGGACGTGGAATGAAGGGGTTCAGCAAAGGAACTGAAAGCAGCATAAGGACAGAATTTCTCCACAGCGAGTGGGTGGTGACTGGGATGTAGGACCGGGAGAGAAACGGAGACAGGCTCAAGTACCAATATAGAAGGTAGGACATTTTCAGGACCATGGAAAGCAGACAGGGGAGTGGGATCATGAGCAAAAAACAACCTGAGAGAAGAACACAGTGGGTCAGGCATCATCTGTGGAGTTGCAACGTTTCCGTTCAGGACCCTTCTTCAGAATCGGATCGGCGGATTGCTACTATTGCGCAGAGCTAGTATTGACAGTGGGCAGAAAGGCCTGTGGCCATGCTGTAATCACTCTGTGGTCATGGGAAAGTAGAACATTGAAGTGAGGAGCAGTTGAAATGGAAAAGGGATGTTCAGGTCTTTTCGATCTTGTGTCTTCTGACTGTTGAATTAAGATCAGTCTGAAGAAGGGGTACAGCTTGAACCGTCATCTGTTCACTTCCTTCCAAAGATGCTGCCTGATCCGCTCTCCACACTTTTGTATTTTGCTCCAGATTCCAGCACCTGCAGTCTCTTGTGTCTCCATCAATTTACTCCCTCCTGAATTCAACTTGGGTGGCTCTGCTCACTGAACTCATTCAAGCTCAATTATATGACCAATGCTTGGAGAACATTTGACAAAAAAAATCAATGTCAGCATGATCGACACAAAATGCTGGAGTAACTCAGTGGGTCAGGCAGCATCTCTGGATAAAATGTTTGGGTGACGTTTCAGGTCAGAACTCTTCTTCAGAAGGAACCCTTCAACAATGTCGGCATGATCCTGGCCCTGGATGATTTGTTCATTGTACATAGAAACATAGACCAGTGAAGCACAAGAACAGGCTCTTCAATGCCCACAATGTCAATGCCGAACACGATGCCAAATTAAAATTATTTTCTCTGTCTGCATGTGGTCCGTATCCCTACATATTCATGTGCCTATCTTTAAGCTTCTTAGATCCCACTATCATATCTGCCTCCACCACCACCCGTGGCAGCACCCATCATGTTACATCATGTGTAAATAGCTTGTCCTGCACATCTCTTTTAAACTTTGTCCCTCTCATCTTAGAGATATGCCCTTCAGTCATTAACATATTCACCCTGGGAAAGTGGTTCTGACTACCCTATTTATACCTCTCATAATTCTATATAATTCTATCAGGTATTTTTATGTAGGAAAGGCCTCTGTTATTAAACCACACCTTGTGATGCGTGGGTCTCAAAAAGGAAGAGAGGAGTCCGGTGTTTTGAGAGGCACCTTTAATTATGTTCCTCCCGGTTGTAGGAAGTCCAAACGAGAGAAAGATGGCACCCAAACCCCTGCCTTTAAACCCTCTGGTTAAGGGCCGCCTCCGGACTGAACCACTCCCGTGCCGAGGGGTTCGACAGCTATGATGGCGCGACCCTTGGGAGCCGCCACAGGACCCCCCCCCCCCCCCCCAGAACCAGAGGCACGAAACGCACCGGTGGGCGCACGACCCGGCTGGCCCGCGTGCGGAAGTCAGCAGATCGTGGGGCTTGCGGAGGCATAGGTGGAGGGACAGGTCGAGGGAATGGTCGAGGGACCGGCGGGAGGACAGTTGGAGTGACAGGCGGAGGGAGCCGTGAAGGGGGGCGCCCTCGAGGCTGAGGTTGGGCAACCAGCACCGGCTGGTCAATGTACAGGTGCGCCGGCTTCAACCGGTCAATCGACATGGCCTCCGGCCGGCCCCCCATGTCCAGGACAAAAGTCGTCTGCCCATGTTCCAGCACCCGGAACGGGCCCTCGTACAGCCTCTGGAGTGGCGTCCGGTGGGCATCACGGCGCAGGAAAATGTATGGGCAGTCCCTGAGGGCTGATGGCACATGCGGGCGAAATGTCCTATGGCGGGACGTCGGGACGGGTGCGAGCCTGCCAACTCGGTCGCGAAGGCGCTTTAGGGTGGATGAGGGTGTTCCCTGCTGCCCCGGCGTCGACGGCACGAACTTCCCGAGTGGCGACCCATACACGAGCTCCGCCGATGATGAGGCCAAGTCCTCTTTAGGAGCAGTCCGGATGCCCAGCATGACCCACAGCAACTCGTCCATCCAGTCCGGGCCGGAGAGTCGCGCCTTCAGCGCTGCCTTTAGCTGCCGGTGTAATCTGTCCACCAGACCGTTAGCTTGCGGGTGGTAAGCCGTGGTGTGGTGTAGCCGCACCCCCAGCAAACGAGCCATGGCTGACCACAGCTTGGAGGTGAACTGTGGAGATGTGCGCCGGCACCCCGAAGCGAGCAATCCAGTGCGCGGACAACGCACGAGCGCATGTAGCCGTTGAAGTATCGGCCAGCGGAATGGCCTCCGGCCACCGCGTGAAGCGGTCCACCTCCGCCACAACCTCATCATTGCCCCCCCCCCCCCCAATACGTGGGCACCCCATTGAAGTTGGGAAGAACACGTTACAAAGAGCTAATTGTTCCATTTGTTGGTCACTCTACATTTCACTGCATTGGTGCTAATGTGATTCAGTCGAGGAGCAAATCCACCCACGGTCTCTCTACATCCAATGCCAGTAATGGGATCTTGAATGTGATTATGTTCCTCCCACGGGTCTCACTCCGCTAACTGCAACCAGTTCAAGTGGACGCTTACTGAAAAAACATTTCAGTTCCCCTCAGATTATCATACATTTGCTGCTTATAATGGATCCATGATTCGATGGATAAGATAAACAGGATTCACGGCAAAAGCACACTGTATATTGAGCAGAGTCGGGAGCTCGTCCCGACAAAATGCGCGTCAACTCTATATTAACTGATGGCCCAGGATTTGCAGATTGTGGTAAAGGAATGATTCCCGCCAGTGACTGGAGAACGATCCCCAGAAACATCGTGGTCTTTGTGGTGGCTAAACCCCAGGCTGAATCCACTACCTCCAAATATTCAATGAACAACGTCCCAGCCTTAATGTTGCAATTGCAGAAAATGCTGCAAATGCTCAGCAGGCCAGGCAGCCTCTGCACAGAGAGAAACAGAGCTAACATTTTCAGGTCAAAAATCCTTCCTCTCACCAAGGTTATTTTCTATTTTTTGTTTCAGGTTTCCAGCATTTCAATATTTTTTTTTCACATCAAGAGTGCAGCACCTTATTCTGCACCACTGACTTCCATCAGAGGTAGGGACCACAAACAGTGTTTTAAATGCAAATTAAATAAAATCACTGCCGCTATAAAAAGCTGAGACAGCTCCACTCTGTTTCATTATTCTGCATAATGTATTCAACTCTTGCCTTATGAATGGCACTGCACATCTCTATCTAAGTCCGTAACAATAAAGCCAGTTCAGGCAAGAACCTCTCTGACTGATCTATAAAGGCAGAATTTACATTTTCAAGATATTATGCAGACGCCTTATTCCTAATTGCCCAGCTTTCATTTTCTATAACTTTGTTTGAAATTATCTGTGAAAATTTTAAGATATTCACAGTCGACTGCAAATCAAAATTCATTGTTTTTTAAAACAAGCTGGGTTCCATTAATCGGTGGCATGGTAACTGAGAATTTCTGCTTCAGACTCTTTACAAACATTTTAATTGCTTTTGATCATTTTTTTCAATTAAAAATTCAAAATATGTGATGTGCCTGCTCGGCTCTAGAGGTCTTCCTGTAGTTTGAGGTGAACTAAAAGTTGCTTTGATCAGTTGGATCAAAAAGACTGGGTGATGGGGCTCTATTTCACACGGTGTGTATTTCGTCCTGCTCTCCCCTTCACTGAAGTGTGCGGTAGCTGAGCAGAAGAGGCAGCGGAAAATCAAGGTAGGTGATCACCGAGATCCCAAAATCCAGTTATTTTTGTGTACCCCACTCAATAGTCCCCGAGTCCATCAGTGGGAGTTAATGCTGGCAGTTCACCCGCTGTAAACAGATCGTTCTTAACGCAGGAAGAACCAGCCTGAATGCAGCCGAACAGCCACATGGGCAGAATCTGAAGAAGGGTCTCGACCCGAAACAACACCCATTACTTCTCTCCAGACATGCTGCCTGTCCCACTGAGCTACTCCAGCATTTTGTGTCCAACAGCCACATGTAGTCGGGTAAGTGCAAGGTGTTTAATCTTTACTTGATTTTACTAACTGAAGCTTGAACTCAGGATTAGATGAAAAGTTATACTTTATAATCCACGAACCTATCTCCAATGATGTGTTATTAGTAAATCATTCCATTCTTTTTTTTATCTTAACATTTGTGTTTTTTTTCCTCTTTCTCTCTTACTTCCTATCTTTAAAAAAAACTGGAAGCAGAATCAATCCACAATTGATAATATTAATAATGTACGACTGATATACATGAAATGTTTATAATATGTGTTTGCTCTAATAAAAATATTTTAAAAACATTTTTAATCCGGATTCAAATAGATTTAATTTTACTTTCCCTCTCACCGACACTACATCTGCAATTGTTTTGAGTTTTAATATTTTATTTTGTATTTGATGATTATCCTGAAAAAAAAGACACAATGTGCTGGACTAACTCAGCAGGTCAGACAGCATCTCTGGAGAACATGGAGAGGTGACGTTTCGGGTCAGGACCCTTCTTCAAACGAAGTTTTTTTCTATAACTATAATGTTTGAAATTATCTGTGAAATTTTAAATATATTCATAAAGAAGGGTCCTGATGGAAGTGTTACCTACCCATGATCTCCAGGGATGATAACCCAGCACTTTAAATAAATATAAATTTCTTTATTTATGTAGCACATTTTTAGTCAACTTGCATTGACCCCAAAGTGCTTCACATAATTACATCCACACAAGATACTTTGTATCTTCCTTTGTAAACCAACCTCTGCAGTTCCTTGTGCCTACATGATTATCCTGTGTTTAACTGCTAAGACTTTAGATCGTTTTGGCAGCCAGCTCAGCTGAAGACCACAGATCATAAGACATAGGAGCAGATTTGGCCACTCAGCCCATCGAGGCTGTTCCACCATTCGATCTATTTTCCCTCTCAACCCATTCTCCTGCCTTCTCCCCGTAACTCCTGACACCCTTACTAATCAAGAGCCTATTGATTAACCAGCAAAGGAATTGTTTGGAGTCTAGCGAATTGTTCCCAGGACCCTCCACCAGCCTCCCAGCTTCACACCCGCTATAGACAATACACCTCACGCAATGGAACTGGAATACACACCGTGCAATGGAAGGGTTTTGGGGTAAATTAGCTGACAACTGATGGGACGGTGTTAGGGGATCATTCTCTATGTTTTGTTTAGTTTAGTTTAGAGATACAGCATTGAAACAGGCCCTTCGGCCCAGCGAGTCCATGCTGACTAACGATCACCCGTACACTGTTTCTATCCTACACACCAGGGACAATTTTACAGAAGGCAATTAACCTACAAAACTGCACGTCTTTGGAGCATGAGAGGAACCAGGATTACCTTGAGAAAACCCGCGTGGTCACAGGGAGAATGTACAGATTCTGTACGGGCAGCATGCATGGTCAGGATCAAGCCCATGTCTCAGCCGCTGCAACTTTACCACTGTGCCACCGTGATGCCATCAGGGTCGGAAATAGATTGGGGGGGGGGGGGGGGTTTGGCGGCAGAGTGTGAGAATCAGAGCCTGGATTTGGGAGCATTGTCCTGAAACCACTCTAAATGCGGAGGGATTTAGAACGAGCTGCAGGCCAATGGGACTGGCCTCCACACCAACTTGTTTGTCATGGACAGTGCGGGAAAGAGCCTGTTTCCGTGCTCTACAGCTCTATGACAATGATTCTATGCTACTCCGGACCCAGCCTTTGTGTCTCAAGAGTTATTTATTGTTGGAAGGTTTTCAGATGAGTCACTTGATATTAAAGTGTTATTTTGATCCAGACTGTTTGAAATGAAAGTCAACAGAGCAGTAGCGTGTTGTTGGACTGTGTGTTAGGAAATCGAGTGTGAGAAAGGAAGAAAGGCTTTCTCTACAAAACAGTGGATAAAATCTTGTTGCCTGGTAACCGTGCGATTTGCAGCTTTGCCATTTTACTACATGCAAATAGGGAAAATCAAACAAAACGACAATTCCAGTTTATTCTGATATCAAACCTTTTAGGGCATTGGAAGGTTGGGTCAATGGTCACAATGAAATGACCACTCTCTCTCCATTTTGTTTTATATTTAATTTTTCTTCCCTCCGTATCTGATTAAACATCTGCACCCCTTCCACCTCTAGCCTTATCACTATCTCCAGCGATCTCCAAAGCACTCCGCCTCACCGGTAACGAGAGTCAACAGTGTTTTATGGCCAGATGTGCCAAACAGAACAATGACATTTTTACTTGCAGCAACATGACATATATATTGTTTACACATTCTGTTCCGCTGTTGCGTCCCTCATATATATAGGGACATATATATATATATGGACATATATTATTATTTATTTTTTATATTTTTATAAAACTATTATTTTTTGTTTATATATAACAAACAATAATAGTGCAAAAAATACAAAACCAATGCCAATCCCAAGACCAAGTCTAGGTAGTGGAATTTAATTTAATTGAATACATTTTAATTATCCAAGCAATTAGTATACATGCAAGGAATTTGCCTTGGTGCTTTGCTCACAAGTAACAACACGATATACAGTAAACAATTAAGAATAAAACATTATAATTTAAACATGTGAAGAATGAAATATAATACCAGAGCAAAACTGTACCAGATTTTTCAGATTTTTGGGAAATAATGGTTCCAAGGAACTTAGTTCAGGACTTATTTAAAGGTTGTTTATTTAAAGAACGGAGACGAGGAAACACTTTTTCTCACAGAGAGTTGTAAGTCTGTGGAATTCTCTGCCTCAGAGGGCGGTGGAGGCCGGTTCTCTTGATACTTTCAAGAGAGCTAGATAGGGCTCTTAAAGATAGCGGAGTCAGGAGATATGGGGAGAAGGCAGGAAAGGGGTACTGATTGTGGATGATCAGCCATGATCACATTGAATGGAGGTGCTGGCTCGAAGGGCCGAATGGCCTACTCCTGCACCTATCGTCTATTGTCTATTGTTGTTGTGTTTAATAACCTGATGCCTGTAGGGAAGAAGCTGGATGTTACAGTTTTCAGACTCCTCCATCTTCTTCCCGATGGCAGGTGTGAAATATGTGTGTGGCTAGGGTGGTGTGGGTCTCTGATGTTGTTGGCTGCCTGTTTGAGGCAGCGACTCCTATAAATCCCTTCGAGGTGGGGAGGTCAGTACCCGTGATGGACTGGTTAACCTAGTTTAACCAACCTTGTCATTTTGTTTAAGAGATAAATACATTACATTTACTGGTCCCTCCTTATCTACCAGCCAAATCCTCAGAGACCCCGTGAGACTAGTCGAACATGATCTTCACAAATCATGTTGATGCTGCTCAATTTCATAACTCTTTAAAAAAATTAACACCTCGGTCAATATTCTATAAAGGAACCAATGCTATAGGAAAGATGACATGTTGCTGGGAAGGATACAGAGAAGAATTTCAAGGATATTGCCAGGATTTCTGTGCCTGAACTATGCAAAGAGATTGGGCAGGCTAGGGCTTTATTCCTTGGAGCGCAGGAGGCTGAGGGGGTGATTTTATGAGGGGAATAGATAGGATGAATGCACTGTGTCTTTTGCCAGAGTAAGGGAATCAAGAACTAGAGGGCATAGATTTAAGGTGAGTGATGGAATATTTAAAAGGAACCTGAGGGCAAATTTGTTCACTAAGAGGTTGGAACGAGCTGCCAGCTGCTGTATTTGAAGCAGGAACAATAACACGATTTAATAAGGTTTGGACAGGTACATGTTTTTAGAGAAGATTTAGTGGGACATGGGCCAAGTGCGGGTAAATGGAACTAACTTAGATGGGCATCTTGGTCAACATGGACAAGTTGGGCCAGAGGACCTGTTCCCACGCTGTCAGTCGGTCAGTCAATTTTATTTGTACAGCGCATTTAAAAACAACTCACGTTGACCAAAGTGCTGTACATCAGTGCAGATACTAATGTGCTACATACAATGGTACACAAAGACCTAACAATACATATAACAATATGTATGATTCTAATTCAACATGAAGAGAATATCCGTCTAAGAGCAAAAAACAAACAGCTGGAGGAACTCTGAGGGCCAGGCAGCATCTGTGGAGGGTGGAAGGTAGAGAGAGAGAGGTGAGGGGAAGGGGTGGATCTGGGTGAGGAGGGAGCCATTGGCGACTGATTCAAGATTCCAGCTTCTGCAGTCCTTTTGTCCCCCATGGGCACAGCCTGACTGCTGAATGGTTCCAGCAGTTTTCATTCCAGATTTCCAGCTTCTGCAGTATTTTGGTGAGGCCTTGGTGAGACCACACCTGGAGTATTGCGTACAGTTTTGGTCTCCTAATCTGAGGAAAGACATTCTTGCCATAGAGGGAGTACAGAGAAGGTTCACCAGACTGATTCCTGGGATGGCAGGACTTTCATATGAAGAAAGACCGGATAGACTGGGCTTGTACTCGCTAGAATTTAGAAGATTGAGGGGGGATCTTATAGAAACTTACAAAATTCTTAAGGGTACACAAAAATGCTGGAGAAACTCAGCGGGTGCAGCAGCATCTATGGAGCAAAGGAAATAGGCAATGTTTCGGGCCGAAACCCTTCTTAAGGGGTTGGACAGGCTAGATGCAGGAAGATTGCTCCCGATGTTGGGGAAGTCCAGAACAAGGGGTCACAGTTTAAGGATAAGGGGGAAGTCCTTTAGGACCGAGATGAGAATTTTTTTTTCACCCAGAGAGTGGTGAATCTGTGGAATTCTCTGCCACAGAAGGTAGTTGAGGCCAGTTCATTGGCTATATTTAAGAGGGAGTTAGATGTGGCCCTTGGTGCTAAAGGGATCAGGGGGTATGGAGAGAAGGCAGGTACAGGATACTGAGTTGGATGATCAGCCATGATCATATTGAATGGCGAGCAGGTTCGAAGGGCCGAATGGCCTACTCCTGCACCTATTTTCTATGTTTCTATGTTTAGGTAGACAAAAGTGCTGGAGAAACTCAACGGGTGCGGCAGCATCTATGGAGCGAAGGAAATGGGCAACGTTTCGGGCCGAAACCCTTCTTCAGACTTCTTCAGACAGTATTTGATGTCTGTTAAGAGCTCCAGGAATTGTACTTGCAGTACTGTTTAGTACCCAGCAGAGGGGGGCATTGGTACTTTTTTCTTCACAGGAATGAAAAGCTCCAGTTTCCTTCCACATCTCAAAGACGTGCAGGTTTGTAGTTCAATTGGCTTTTGTAAATTGTCGCTAATGTGTAGGATAGAACTAGTGTATGGGTGATCGTTGGTCGGTGTGGACTCGGTGGCCAAATGGGCTTGTTTCCACGATGTACCTCTAAACTAAACTAAACTAAAGATATGGGGCAAACATGAGGAAAATGGGGTTAGCTTAGATGGGACACCTTGGTTGACTTGGATGAGTTGGGATGTGAAGGGCCTGTTTCCATGCTGGGTGACTGATGCCGAACTCGCACACCTCTATCCATTTACAAGAGGGTGCTGATTCAACAACCAGGAATTTCCTGACTTTATACCAGTTATTCGTTTCACAAATGCCTTCATCCTTTCTTTGGGCAGGCTCCGGGATGGTAATGGATGCTACCTCTATGGAGCATTGAAACCCAGTGTCCCACACACTGTGTGGTTGGCCAGTCTCCCGGTGCTGGGTGAGTGGAAGTCTTCTCACGCTGTCAGTTGTGTCATGTGTGCTGACATACATTTAAAAAAAAATGTGTTTGAGCATTATCCAGTCAAATGAGTGCAACCAAGCCATGCACAGGGACAACAGGCAGTGCATGGAGGAAAACACCAGCGTCAGAGACCCGGGTTCGATTCTCACCCCCGACCCGGTGCTGTCTGTGTGGAGTTTGCATCTTGTTCCTGTGACCACATGGGTTTCCTCCGTTTTTCCCCCCACATCTCAAAGACGTGCGGGTTTGAAGATTAACTGGCCTCTGTAAATCAACCCCCCCCCCCCCCCCCCCCCCCCCCCAGAAGGTGCAGTGAGTGGATGAGAAAGTGGGATAACACAGGTAATTGGTGGTCGGTGTCGACTCAGTGGGCTGAAGGGCCTGTTACCATGCTGCAACTCTAAACTAATCTAAACTAAACCAAACCAGAATGCAGAACACAGTGATATGGGATTATAGTACAACAGCTGCAGGAAAAGCCCAAGGCGACAGTGACAGGTAGAATGGAAGATCAGGCCTACACCTTATCTTGAACGGCCACAGTGGTGCAGCGGTGGAGTCGCTGCCTTACAGCGCTTGCAGCGCCGGAGACCCGTGTTCGATCCTGACTATGGGTGCTGTCTGTACGGAGTTTGTACGTTCTCCCCGTGACCCGCATGGGTTTTCTCCGAGATCTTCTGTTTCATTGGTTGAAATTAAATTTCAAGTTTAATTGGCTTGGCGTATGTGTAAATTGTCCCCAGTGTGTGTAGGAGAGTGTTAATGTGTAGAGATCCCTGGTTGGTGCGGAATCAGTGGACTGTTTCCGCGCTGTATCTCTAAACTAAACTAAACCTTAGCTTAAGGAAGGACCATTCAGTGGTCTGGTAACAGCGGGGAAGAAGCTGTTCTTGAATCTGGTGATATGTGCTTTCAAGCTTTTGTACCTTCTGCCCAGCAGGCAAGGGGAGAAGAGGGAATGAGCGGGATGTGAGTGACCCTTGATTATGTTGGCTGATTTCCCGAGGAAACATGAAGTGTAGATGGAGTCAATGGGGGAGGCTGAATTGTGTAAGAGACTGTTGAAGACACGGGAAAGCGGTGGGGGCGCTTCAATGGCGGCAGCCCTGTCAGCAGCGCGTTAGTTTTTTCAACTTTTTTTAGTATGTTTTAAAGTATGTTTTTAATGGTTCTTTGTGTGTTTTGTGTGGGGGGGTGTTGTGGGGGGGTGAGGGGGAAACCGTTTTGGCCGCCTCCTCCATGGAGAGGCGACTTTTTCCAGGTCGCCTCCCCCGTGGCCTAACAGCAAGGATCGGGCGGCCTTTCCCGGAGACGCGCCCGGGGTTTCAGCGGCGGGCGCAGCGTGGACTCTCGGCGTGGAGCGGGTGAGCCCTCGCTGGAGGGGAGCGTTCCGTTTCGCTGGCCCGGGGCAGCCGGCAGCCTGAAACCGCGGTCTGCACAGTTCCAGCTAGCGTGGCGTCTGCAGCCCGGGATCCCTCGTGGGGGACCCGGGGGAAGAAGAAGCCATCACTGCCGGCCCGCGGCCAACTTCTACCGTGGGCGCGGTGGCGACTTACCATCACCCCTGGAGGGGGGCTTCGACCGCCGGCCCTGCGGTCTGCAGTGCTTCTGGCTGCGGCGCGGCGGGAACTTTAAACTTTAAATCTTCGACCGCCGGCCTACACCAACTTAAAGCCGCGGTCTCCGGTGGGGAAGAGCCGACTCTGGACTTACCTGGACTTGTACCTTGTCCTTTTACCATCTGGACGCCCGCAGCAACGGCTGCGGAGGGTTGAGGTCCCGACCACGGGGGAAAATGGAGGAGGACTGGCCAAATTGTGTGCCTTCCACCACAGTCATGAATGCTGTGGTGGATGTTTATGTTAAATTTTTATTGTGTTTTTGTGTGTGTTCTTTATAATTGTATCACTTGCACTTATGTGCAATGTGACAAATAAACCGTCTTGTATTGTATTGTATTGTATTGTATTGTATTGGTCTCAAATAGGGTTGAAATTCGTCACCTGCTGATCCTTCTGAATCCAATTTTACAATAACGTTTCTTAGCTCGTCATTTTGTGAGTGAGTGGTTGTTTTTGCATCCAAGGCGTTTCAGATCAAGACCCATCCTTTGCTGATTAGCAGATAGGTGGACAAAGGCTGGAGATGAAAAGGAGACGAAAGGGTATCAGATAAAGAGAGAGGATGAGCGAAATGAAAAGCCAGAGGGACGGATGTGGGTGGGAGTGGACGAGAAGGGGAAAGATGAGGGGGGGGGGGGGGGGGGGGGGGGGGAAAGAAAATTGTGGTCTCGGGGTTCTGATATGAGAGTACAGAGCAAGGGAAAGGAGGAGGGTAACTGGAGCGGTGAGAAATGAAGAATAGAATAGTTTCTTTATTGTCATTGTAACATGAACCATGTACAACAAAATTGTAAAATGTCAGCCAGTCAGTGCACCATTCAAACATTTCTAAAAGCTAACGATACATACAAGGTAAAATATTTAAAAAAAGATAAACAACTAAAATAAATATCATGAAAATAGCACGCATAAACACCCAGCCCTACATCCTTCTGTCGATTTCACAGTCTCTTAGTATGTATCGCCCCTGCGTTCCTTGGCGGCTACATTTAGTGCCTTTATAGCAGAAGGAAGAAATGGGAGTGCACTGGGCTCTGTACACTGTGGGTGCCTTGATTATAATCATGTATAGCCTTTCCTCAGTCTGGATAGCATCAGGCAACGACAAAGCCTTTCATTGTACCTCAGTATGCGTGACGATAGACTGAACTAAACGAATGTTCTGATTATTTGACATTCATTACCTCTCTTTCAGCCCCTCTGGCCGCAGAGTTCCCCTTCCACAGAGTAATGGGACCACAGTCCAAGACTCAGAGCTCAGACACATCCATTGAGCGACAGTCTTCAGTCCCCACTCTGCCTGTGATCTCGGAGCTTGAAGTCACATCCTCGGGGAGACCGCTTACGGTGGCAACACTGCCAGTGGAGAGGGCAGGCCCTCCTCCTGCCATGTCTACAGTGAAATCCTTTCGCCATCATCGGAAGACCACAATGAGACCCCCTCCAGCATCGACAGCCAACACTCCCCCAATATCAGCAACCGCTGCAGTTGTCAAACCTCTACCTCGTCCCGAGCTGCGTTCCACTCCAATCACCTCTGCTCCAATGCCGACCAGAGTGAGTGTCGCAGAGCTGGCCAGCCAGGCTACCTCTACGCTGAAGGTCCACCAGCCTGCGGGCACTGTTGGGATTGTCCCTCTGCCGTCGCTGAGGAGCAACCTACACCCCTCGACCAGGGCTGCTGTAGAACCAACCGTTCGCAACGTCAGTTACACCGAGTGGCAACCGTTTCAGCCATCAGAGGCCACCAGCGGGACACTTATAAGGTCAGTCCTTTTAATCATAAGTGGAACCAAGGTATGGGTTGGAGACAGGCAACCCCTTGCCCCTGAGCAGGGAGGTGCAGGGTCAGATTCTGGTGCTCAGATGAGGGGCGGCACGGTGGCGCAGCGGTAGAGTTGCTGCCTTACAGCTTCAGAGACCCGGGTTCAATCCTGACCACGGGTGCTGTCTGCACGGAGTGTGTACATTCTCCCTGTGACCACAGGGTCACAGTTTAAGAATAAGGGCTAGGCCATTTAGGGCTGGGATGAGGAAAGAGTTTTTCACCCAGAGGGTTGTGAATCTGTGGAATTCTCTGCCACAGAAGGCAGTGGAGGCCAATTCACTGGATGTTTTCAAGAGAAGGTTAGATTTAGCTCTTAGGGCCAAAGGAATCAAAGGATATGGGGAAAAAGCAGGAACGGGGTACTGATTTTGGATGATCAGCCTTGGTCATATTGAATGGCGGTGCTGGCTTGAAGGGCCGAATGGCCTAGTCCTACACCTATTTTTCTATGTTTCTATGTTAAATCAGGCCTTACTCTACCCCAAAGGTAAAAGTAAAGGGCTTGTGATGGGGATGGTGCCTTGGTGTTCCGACTAATATCAGAATGACTAAAACCGATTGGAGATGCAGGAGACAGCTAGAATAGTAAGATTAAACGAGAACGTACCAGTTTGAAGTTTGATCTGTATTTTATGAGGAGTTACGATGAGGGATTACGTGAAGAAGCCCGCCAGGCGCATGCGTGTCATTCTTCAAAGCAGCGGTGTGGAATCACAGATAACTGTAATGACTAAACATAGTAAGATTAGAGAAGAGGTACCAGTTAGGTATATGATCTGGGTGGGAGCGGAGGGCACTTAATCCCTCATTGTAACTCCTCATAAAATACAGATCAAACTTCAAACTGGTAAGTTCTCGTTTAATCTTACTATTTTACTTCGGAGTCACGTGAGTGGCTACGTGAAGATTTTAAAGCTCTGTGATTTCATGCCGTGGAACGAGTCCATGCATCACGTCTGCCTTGACTGTTGGGAGGATTGTGTTAACATAATTTGGACATGAATTCGACATTGAAATCATAACATTTTTAACACAAGTTTATAACCCCTTTATATGGGGTTAAATTAATTTACAGAACTTAAATTGTTTCTGCAAATGTTCCAGGTTTCATTACTGGTTTATTACAAATAATTGGAATGTTTTTCCCCTCCAGACCATCCTGCTGCCTTGAGGATTTGGTCCATTGGTACATCCAACTGTATCGCTGCCGATGTAGCTGCAGCCCTGGTGGAAAGAGATTTTTAAAATTTTAGTATCCATCCCAGCCTGTGTTTAGCAACTGTTTCAGCCATCTTGAGATGGTCTGGACCGTCACTCTTGGTGTGGTTGCTAGTGGCTGATAAAAAAAATGTGCCTTTTCATTGCCTCTTAGGATATTCGTTTTCTCCATGTGTAACGACAGATGTTTTATTATACACAGACGGTCATCTGTTGGGTATGACCTAATTGTATATAGAGGCCTGCTGATCCCTTTTTCTGTTCTGCTTACTATCTCATAAATATGAAACGTAATATTTTCCGTTGAGAAAGTCATGTTGTCCAGTCTTGTTTTGCAGTGACTGTATCCTCTGTGCCGTGACCAATACCATTAGCATGACCGTTTTAATGTCAGTCTGTGTAAGGACAGAACTGTTGCTGGAGACCAATTCCTGAGCATCTTCAGGATTATACTCACATCCCATATATGGGAGTATCTGGTACTCCTCATAGGCTTTGTACCAGTGGGTCAGTCCCAACAGTGTAATGGTCTGTCCCCTGCCATAGGTAAGTCGATAGGGCACTTCTGGCGCAGTTGATGGCACTGTAACTGAGCCCCTCATCGTAGTGGAGGCCTGCCAGATATTCCAGAACAGATGGGATGTTCATGTCTCTGATTCCATGTTTGATACCACTGGGAACCATGGTTGTGTAGGCCAATCGGGTACTACCAATTCCAGATGCAGAGTCTGTTGTATTTCCTTAATACCCAACTGATGAGGCAGGAAAGGAGGGAATGCGTAAATAAACAATTTCCCCTCCCCTCCAATGCAGCAAAAAATGCACCTGTCGCCGCTGCCCCAGGGTCTGGTTCCTGTGTAACATAACTTGATAACTGGGACCTGGTGTCTGCCACTGAATTTAGTCTTCCTGGTAGATAAGTGGTTGATATCCAAATATCTTTCTGGAGACACCATTGCCAATTTGTATGGCCAGATTGTCACATGATGTCGATTTGTTTCCACCCTGTGGTTAATGTACGCTACCACGGTGGTATTGGTATTGGTGGCTCCGCACCAATTGTACTGGCATCAGTTTGTAGTACCATGGAAAAGGTTACTGACAATGCTTGGATAGGAACAAGGCCAGAGTTATCTATCCACCATTTTAGTTCCATTTTAGCCTGATTGGTAGTTTCACAGATCTGTCAAAGTGACCTGCATAATTTAGAGTGCTTGTTTTTTGCTCTCTGTATGTTTTGGTAATGTAGAGGTCCAAATTGTGTGGCTGGAAAGGCAGCCATCATTATGCCAATTACTTTGGCTACCAATCTGATGGATGGTTTGCTGATGTCAGTGAGGTTTTTATAAGCCTCTATTAAATCTGTAGCCGTTCCCTTAGGCAGAGTCACCGACATGTGAACTGAGTCAATGGTGAAACCCCAGGTAGTCCATAGTAGTGGAAGACGTTAGTTTAGATTTAACTGGATGAAATGAATCCCAGTTCCCCAAATAACTTTTTTGTGGCTGTTAGTTTGTTTGGCCAATTCCAAAGTTTTTGCACATAATGAGTATGTCATCTAAATATGCCATGACCATGTGTGTACGTTTCCGTAGAAACGCTTGGGCTGGTTTCCAAATTTTTTTGTGAACAGCCTGTGCTGATGATAACCCATTTGGCAGTGCTTTATACTGCTTGAGTTGTCCCATCCAGTTGAATTTAAGTAACATCTGTGGTCACCTCGTATAGGCACTGAATAGTAAGCATCTTTTAAAATGATGCTGGCCATTGAAGTAACCTTTGGGAATTAATTGTTAAGCAGTAACAAAGGTATCTATTTTGTTAGATCTATGATGATGCGATGACCATCATCTTTTGTTTATCTATTGGACACAAATTTTAATGGTTCGTGTTGAGTTTTCTCAATTACACCTTTTATGTAAAGCCGCTTCAGTTCAGCTTGCGCTTTTGATTTCCTTTATCAGAAAGCACGAACATTCGGTTCAGTATATGTTGAACTGGAGGGCTGTACGTGTATAAACTCTGTTGTATATCCCTGGATGCTGCTTAAGATGTAGATATCGGTTGTTATCATGCGCCATGCATTCAGAAGAGAGAGTTATCTCCACCCAATCTCCGTGCCCACTGTTTGTAGGGAACCAGACCCACCTACCTCTATAGTTACCAGTGGCAGGTTTACCTTTTTGTAGGTTCTTCGCTGTTGTAGCGCTGGGGTCTGGATTTACGGTTTGGTTGGCGTTGGAGGTCCCGCATCTTCCGAGAAGGCCGGTCTGGGCCATGGCTTAAAAGACTCATGTTTTTGAGTACCGGCCCTTCGAGCTTTCACCAGTTTTGCTGGTGGGTGCGTGGGGGTGCTAGGTTCCAGTAGGTTCTCTTGTTCCTGCACCCCTCTTCCAGGTCAGCCCAGAACTGACCCGCAGTGCTTCCTTCTGATGAGGTAGAAGCACTGTGCAGCCCTCAAAGAGGTACTGCTGTGGGTTATCATAGGGCCCACAGTGACCCGACTCCATGTCCCGGAGTCTGTCACATTGGAGCAAAGCTCCATACACCGCTTCTTCCCGCTCCAGCGCTCTCGGGCGCTGGCCGCCGGCGGTGATTCAAAGTCGGACTCCTCTGAGTCCACGACCTAGTTTGTTTTATGTCTAGCCTTTCCGCCCGGCCGCGTGGATCTGGCCGGTGCGGAGGCGACATCGGGCACAACTGATCCCACTACGGGTGATCCAAGTGCCGCTGGCTGCTGCTGGCTGCCCGCTGCTCCACGGTCCTCCTTCTCCAGCTTTGTCCTTACTGTCCTTCCGTGTAGTGGATATGGCCGGTGTGGAGGACATCTGTGCACAGCTGATTCCATCTAGCCACCAGCTTTGTCGCAGCCCGTATTTTCCTGCACCTGCAATCAGCATAGAAATGCAAAAAAAAAAAAGACCGCAGCACTTACCTGCGGGTCCATTGCTACGGGTGAGCGTCATTCTGACCCGTCTGCTGCCGTTAATGACTGTCAAAGTCAACGGCCCCATTTGAATGGTCTCCCGCCCGGCCGTGGTGGTCTGGCCGGCGCGGGACCAAAAGTCGGCACTGCTCTCCTTATAACGGGAGATAAACGTGCCTTTGGCTGCTGCTGCCGGCTGCCTGTGACTCTGCTGTCTCCCCCAGCCAGCTTCACTAGCAGCACTTGTGGACACTCCTTTGTCCAGCTTCCCCTCCTGTACAGACCCAGCGCGGGGAAACATTAGTCTTGCTCCCTCTCCCGCCCGGCTCGGTGCGGGAGCGAGTCGGGAGCGAAAGTCGGGCACAGCTATTCCCATTACGGGAGCCGACTCCGGCCGCAGCTGTAGTCCCCTGTTGCGCTTACTCCACCTGGTTTAGCCACGGCAGGAGCGCAATCTCCTTTTGTCCCCTAATATTAAAAAGGGGACAGAGCACAAATACAACCCACTGTCTTTGTGGGTTGTTGGCTCCGATTTCCACCACCCGTTTGGGGTGAAGTTTGGCACTCGCTCCCGTTAATGGGAGATGGTGGTGCCGACGTCCGTTGCTGGCTGCCTGCTGCTGTTCAGCGGCAGCTCGGGAGCCTTCCTGCAATGAAGAAAAAGGTAAGGAAATCTCTTACCTGTGTTGCTGGTTCTCAACCTGCCGTTCGGGAGGAACGTCCTTCCTCCCGCTGTGATTTCCGCAGCCCACGGACCCCTGTAGCGTCGGTCCTTGGGGCTGTTGTCCGAGTTTGTCGGACTGACGGCTCCGGAGGCTCCCTTGTCGGCGTTCTCTACCGGTGCTGAATTCGCACGGACTCCCGCTAAGGGAGACTGTCGTGCCACCGGCCGTTGCTGGCTGCCTGCTGCTTGCAGACTCCTCCCCCGCCAGCTTTCAACAGCCTTCTGTAGAAAAAAGGTAAGTATAGAACGATGTTCCCTTACCTTCTGTTTCAGGTTCGAAACCCTGCCGTTCGGGAGAAACGTCCTTCCTCCCGACAATGACGAGTTGCAATGCGCGTAGCGCAATGATGCGCCTGGCGGGCTTCTTCACGTAGTCACTCACGTGACTCCGAAGTAAAATCTTGAGCAAAGCACAAATGTGCTGGAGGAACTCAGAAGATTAGGCACCTTTTGTGGAGGGAATGAACAGAATCTGAAGAAGAGTTCTGCTCCTTCAAAGATAACGCCAGTGTGTGGCGATTCTGGGGGTGCTAGTCCCAGAGGAGAATCGCCTATCATCTACAATCTCCCCATTCTTTCAAATCTCTTTTCCACATGTAAATCCATTTCTAGCTCCACTATTAATATTCTCTTTGATCTTCTTTCGGGTCGGGCGATCTTGGGAAATTATATTCTAAACTCTGGTATCTTTCTCTTCTTATTGTACTTAGGACTTTAGACGTACAGGGTGGAAACAGGTCCATCGGCCGACCAGAGATAACCCCGTACACACTAGCACTAACCTACACACTAGGGACAATTTACAATTAGAAGCCGATTAATCTACAAACCTGTACGTCTTTGGAGTGTGGGAGGAAACAGGAGAAAATGCACCTGGTCATGGGGAGAACGTACAAGCTCCGTACAGACAGCACCCGACCTATTAGGACGTCCGTCTACGACAACCTACGACCACACAGGCAACAACCGAAGTCAACCTACGACCTCTGCAACAAGCTACGACCCTGTCGGCAACAACTGAAGACAATTCAGTCGCCGGTACCTGTCGCCGGTTGACGTAGTTTGACGTAGGTAGTCGCCAATGGAAATCACCAAAGTCAGCACCATTGACAACCTGCATCACCTGGCGACAACCTACGACTGCACCTACGTCAGGAGAAGTCAAGCTACGCTCATTGGCGTCAACAAACTGTCGCCAACATTTTTTGAACATGTTGAAAATCCAGCGGCGACCATTAAGACGCTACGGCTCTTCAGGTGACTGAGGAGACTACTCACGACCATACGGGCGACACCCCGGCGACCATTTGGCGACAGCCTAGTCGCCTGTTGTCGCCTGAAAAACAGTCTAAGTGGAACAGGCCATAAGGTAGCAACTCTACTGCTGCACCATTGTGTCGGGGCTGATCGTACTCGCGTATAGTATTATCCAATTTGATTTGATAGCACATGAACAAAAGCTTTTCACTGCACCTCGCTATTCAGGACACTAATAAACCTGAACCTAACCCTAAACCTAAAACATTGTCCGTGCACAGATGCTGCCTGAACCACTGAGTCCCTCCAGCACATTGTGTTTTGGCCAAAAGGATGATCAAGTCTTGAGCTCAGCTGCCTGCAGGGATAATGAGTTGCATAAACCAACTGTTGTTTTTCCTCACGGAGAGAAATGACTTCACTTCAGAAGTATTTTGATGTCAGCAGAGAGTTATGGGACATTCAGTTGTTAGATTTAATTATGGGATAATAGCCATTTCCTAAAGAATAAACCTCTTCTGCTCTCTACTAATTTCTGCACAAGCCTCTTGCTCGACTGGCAATGAAGCTTCTCGTGGGCTGTCTATTTAAACCAGATATGCAATGGTATTGTTTTAGGATTGATGTATTTGTTCTGCCAAGATTGAGTTCCTCAGTAGCGGCAGAGTCTCCATTCTGCCACACCGGCTGAGCACAATGGATAACTCATTGCCCTCGGATCCGGAGGCTGTGGGAATAGGTCACAAAATCCTGGCAGGAACACTGATTTAACACCGAGGGATCGTGCTGCTGGCAGTTCTGTGATGTCCATGCCATCCTTTCTCTGGAACATTAGACTCTTCTCTGAAATGTCAGAGGTTGAGGAGAGATATAAAAATATAAAATTATGAGAGGCATGTATAGGGCAGGCAGCCAGAACCTTTTTAGTTTAAATTGTTTTAGAGATACAGTGCGGGAACAGGCCCGCCGAGTCTGCGCCAACACACTGGGAACAATTTACAATTATACCAAGCCAATTAGCCTACAAACATGTAT
Source organism: Amblyraja radiata (assembly GCF_010909765.2). Taxonomy (NCBI): domain Eukaryota; kingdom Metazoa; phylum Chordata; class Chondrichthyes; order Rajiformes; family Rajidae; genus Amblyraja; species Amblyraja radiata. The sequence goes on along the minus strand of NC_045987.1, from coordinate 18,846,250 downwards.
GTCTTTGCATATGTGGGAGGAAACCCACGCAGGTCACTGCGAGAACATACAAACTCCATACAGACAGCACCCATAGTTAGGATCGAACACGGGTCTCTGGCGTTGTAAGGCAGCAACTCTACCGCTGCACCACCGTGCTGCCCCTTTTTCCCAAGGTGGAAATGCCAAATATTGGCTGGTATAGCTTTTAAGGTTGAAAGGGCAACTTTTAAAGGAGTTGTGGAGAGCAGGTTTTTTACGCAGAGAGTGGTGGATGTCTTGAATGCACTGCCAGTGGTGGTGGTGGTGGAAGCAGATCCAATAGCGGGATAAAGAGGCTTTTAGATAGGCACATGGATAAGCAGGGGGGTGGAGGCATATGGATCAAGTGCAGGCAGAGGAGATTGGTTTAACTTGGAATCATATTGATGACCTGTTCCTGTGTTGCACTGTTCTATGTTTTGCTCTCTCCTGCAGCAATATTGTGTGGTACTATTTTAATGAAGAGCGAATGGCATTATCCCTCAATCACTGACACAAAACTTGATCATTTTGTCCTTGTCTTGGCGTTAGATACAAAGTGCTGGAGCAACTCAGCAGGTCAGGCAGCATCTCTGGAGAGAAAGAGTACGTGACCATTTGGGTCGGAACCTTCCTTCAGACTGAAAATTGAGTGTGGGATAGGGGGAGAATAAACTGGTGGTGATAACAGACAAAAACAAATTAGTCACCAACAGTTGACCTCAGGAAGGGTGGAGTCCGTAATCGGCCATTGTTGGCTGCAGAAGGTGTGATGACGAGAGGAATACAAGGATGCAATCAATTGAACTGTCGGACGGCCAGGGAAGGGGAGGAGGGGATAGAGGGGAGGGGATGCAGGAGTTACTTGAAATTAGAGAAATCAACGTTAATACCGCTGGGTTGTAATGTGCCCAAGCAAAATATTATAATAATAATAATAAATTTTATTTATGGGCGCCTTTCAAGAGTCTCAAGAACACCTTACAAAAATTTAGCAGGTAGAGGAAAAACATGTAAGGGGAATGAAATAAATAGTAGAGACATGACTAGTACACAAATTAAAGACAGAATTCAATTCAAAACACAATATGACGCGATTCATGCACAGATGAAAGGGAGGGGGACGTGGGGCTAAGGATAGGCAGAGGTGAAGAGATGGGTCTTAAGGCGGGACTGAAGATGGTGAGGGACACGTAATAGCGGATCAGTTGGGGGAGGGAGTTCCAGAGCCTGGAGCTGCCCTGGAGAAGGCTCTGTCCCCAAAACTGCGGAGGTTGGACTTGTGGATGGAGAGGAGACCGGCTGATGTGGATCTGAGGGACCGTGAGGGTTGGTAGGGGGAGAGGAGGTCAGTGAGATATGGGGGGGCCTAATGGTGGAGGGCTTTGTAGGTGAGGACCAGGATTTTGTAGGTGATCCGGTGGGAGATGGGAAGCCAGTGAAGTTGTTTGAGGACTGGAGTGATGTAATGCCAGGATTTGGTGTGGGTGATGAGTCTGGCGGCTGCGTTCTGGACCAGTTGGAGTCGGTTGATGTAGGTGGAGCTGATGCCAAGGAGAAGTGAGTTGCAATAGTCCAGTCGGGAAGAGATGAAGGCATGGATGAGTCTTTCAGCAGCGGGAGGTGTGAGAGAAGGTCTGAGTTTGCCGATGTTGCGGAGATGAAAGAAGGAGGTTTTAATGACATGGCGGATGTGAGGCTCAAGGGAGAGGGTGGAATCAAAGATCACGCCAAGGTTGTGGGCCTGGGGAGATGGGGAGACAGTGGTGCCGTCGATGGTGAGAGTGGGGTTATTGATTTTGCTGAGTGTGGATTTGGAGCCTATGAGGAGGAATTCTGTCTTATCGCTGTTGAGTTTGAGGAAGTTATGTTGCATCCAGGTTTTTATAGCTAAAATATGAAGTGATAGTCCCCCAATTTGCGTGTGGCCTCACTCTGACAGTGGAGGAGGCCCAGGACAATATGGGAATGGGAAGGGGAGTTAAAGTGTTTGGCAACCGGGAGATTGCATAGGACAAGGCGGAACGGGCGTAAGTGTTCAGCAAAGCGATCGCCAAGTCTACGCTAGGTCTCGCTAACACATATAAGGAACAATGGATACAGTCGATATTGGAGAAGGTGCAAGTAAACCTCTGCCTCACCTGAAAGGACTGTTGAGGTCCCAGAATGGAGTTGAGGAAGGAGGTATATTTTTGTATATTTTCTACATCTCGTTGGCGGCATGCTGGAAGGCAGATGGTTGGATGTGAGGTTCTTTGAGATGGCCTAGTCACTAAAGGGTTAGATAAAAATATGAGGTGTTTGAGAGGCAACTGTATGCAAAGTGCAGCATTATTTCACACTCTTCACTGTTGGAACAGCAACTATGATGAAGGAAGCCAGACAGGTCTATGGCTGTGGTTCACGACTCTGCTCCGCCACACCCTGCTTTGGCCCTGACTTCATCTGGTAGATTTGATCGACTGTCAAAGTCTGTCAGAGTTGATTTAGATGTGTGGACTGGGAACAGCGCCAAGGGTGTTCTTGGCTTCAGGAACACTTTCATTTAACATCACACCTCGGAGGCAGCACCTCCAAGGTTGCCGCACCTCCTCAGTAATGCACCGGAGGGCCAGCCTGGATTTTGTGCTCAAGCCTCTGAAGTTAGACCTTGCCCCCTCCGACTCTGGCCCTGAGGGAGGGGAGCGGTCATCCATTCTTCTTCTTTGGTGTCCGTCTTCCATGTTCCAAATGTTGACATCGCTGTCATCGTCCGTCCTGAAAAGGACGCAAGCTTCCGGCGGCCATCAGTGGCAACGTAATGAAAGACTTGTCCCACCCGGGTCATGCCTTCTTCCCCTGTCGCTCCCTTCCAGCTGAAGATACAGAAGCTTGAAAGCGCGCACCACCAGCATCTTCCTCTCTGTTATCAGGCTTCTGAATGGTCCTTCCATAAGCCAGGGTACCGTCCGATTCACCTCTTCCCCACTTTGGACATTGGACTTTGCCAATGGAACTGATGCGCTACGGTGCTGAGAATTATATTCTGCACTCTGTATCTTCCCCATTGCTCTGTCTAATGTACTTTAGATGAATAATTGTATTTATCTACACAGTAGCATGCAGGCAAAGCTTTTCACTGTATGCCAGCACACATGACAATAATACATTTAAACCTAAGAATATGGCCAGGCTGGTGTGGGTCTTTGGCTGTCTTTTTGAGGCAGCGTCTCCTGTAGAATCTTTCGATAGGGGGCAGGTTAGTCCGTGGAAAGCATTTTTTTGGGATGCAAGAAATTGCAGAGAATTGTAGATGCAGCCCAGACCATTATGCAAACCAAACTCCCTTCCATTGACTCCATCTATACCTCACGTGGCCTTAGCAAGGCCAGCAGCATCATCAAGGACGAGTCTCACCCTAGCCACTTCCTCTTCTCCCCTCTCCCATCAGGCAAGGGTACAGAAGTGTGAAATGCACACCTCTAGATTCAGGGACCTTTCCTTCCCTGCTGTCATTAGGCACCTGAACCATCGTATCACCAACTAGAGAACGGTCCTGAGCTACCATCTACCTGATTGGAGACCCTCAGACTACCTTTAATCAGACTTTATCTTGCACTAATCATTATTGCCATTATCCTCTATCTGTACGCTGTGGATGGTTTGATTGTAATCATGTACAGTCGTTCTGCTGCCTGGATAGGATGTAACAAAAATCATTTTCAGGTGACAATAAACTAAACTAAACCTGTGATTAACCGGGCGATGTCTACCACAATATCCACCACTTCCCGGTGGGAAATCTTTCCCTGCTGCCGCCTTTTCCCACCTTGTGGCACGTGGCAGTTCCTCAGAAACAGCTTCTTCCCCTCTGTTATCTGCCTTTTATTGTCCAAGTGATCCAATGCGGAGTGGAGACTGTTATATGAACAGTCCTTCCATACCCTACCCTATTGTGGACATTGGAATTTATCTCTGGAACTGGTGCACTACAATGCTGAGAATTATATTCTGCACTCGGTAATTTTCCCCTTTGGTCTACCTATTGTGCTTGAGTTTGGCTTGATTGTATTTGTATTGCTAGGGCGGCATGGTAGTTCGATCCCAACTATGCATGCTTGTCTGTACGGATTTTGCATGTTCTCCTCGTGACGCATTTAAATGCATTAGCGCTACTGCGAACTCCCAAAAATAGCGACTGTAAGGGAATCCCCGACCTCAGGGGAATCCCCAACCTCGCGGAGACTCGCAAGTACTGTAGCAAGCAGAGGAACAACTCCAGGACTGTTTGGAGTCTGTAGACTGGGCAATGTTTAGAGACTCGGCAACGGACCTTAATGAATACGCCACAGTCGTTACAGACTTCATAAGGAAATGTGTGGAGGACTGCGTTCCAACAAAAACCTTCTGAGTGTTTCCTAACCAGAAGCCTTGAATGAACCATGAGATCCGCACTCTTCTGAAGGCAAGGTCCCAGGCATTCAGGTCTGGCGATGCAGAGGTCTATAAGAAGTCTGGATACGACCTTGGTAAGGCCATCAAAAAGGCCAAAAGGGACTTCTGCTCTAAGCTGGAGGATGAGACGGATGTTCGGCAACTGTGGCAGGGCTTGAATGCCATCACCTCCAACAAGGCAAAATCAGGGGGCGGCTCACACGACAGTGAAGCATCACTCCCTGACGAGCTCAATGCGTTCAACGAACGGTTTGATAGGGAGAACACTGATGTGCCTTCCCGAGCCCCCATTTGCCCTGACGGTGTTACAGTCATAGTCACAGAGGCCGACATCAGAAGATCCAGGGGGGTGAACCTGCGGAAAGTGCCTGGACCTGATGGTATACCCGACCGGGTTCTAAAACCCTCTGCGGACCAACTGGCTGAAGTTTTAACGGACATTTTCAACCTCTCACTTCTGAGGTCTGAGGTTCCCACATGCTTTAAAAGGGCATCAATAATACCGGTGCCCAAGAAGAGCAAGGTGACATGCCTCAATGACTATCGACCAGTGGCACTAACGTCTATGGTGATGAAGTGCTTTGAGAGATTGGTTATGGCGCATATCAACTCCTACTCGACAAGAACCTTGACCCACTACAGTTCGCTTACCGCCACAACAGGTCAGTGGTGGATGCAATTTAACCGGCTCTCCACTCTGCACTGGACCACTTGGACAATAAAAACATCTACGTCAGGCTGTTGTTTATAGAACACAGCTCGGCGTTTAATACCATCATCCCTTCTAGGCTGGTTACCAAACTAGGCCTCTGCACATCCCTCTGCAATTGGATCCTCAACTTCCTCATCCACAGACCACAGTCTGTTCCAATAGGAGGAACCACTTCATCCTCAGTAACAATTAGTACGGGAGCACCTCAAGGCTGCGTGCTCAGCCCCCTGCTTTACTGACTCTATACCCATGACTGCATAGCCAGTCATAGTGCGAACTCCATCATCAAGTTCGCCGATGACACCACTGTGGTTGGACGAATCACAGATGGGGACGAGTCAGAGTATAGAAGTAAGATCGACCGACTGACCAAATGGCACCAGCACAACAACCTGGCTCTCAACATCAGTAAGACCAAGGAACTGATTGTGAACTTTAGTAGGAGAAGGATGAGGACCCACAATCCTGTTTATGATGGTGGAGAGGATCAATAACTTCAAATTCCTGGGCGTGCATATATATGAAGATCTTTCCAGGACCCAGCACACCGATGCAATTGTAAAGAAGGCACATCAGCGACTCTACTTCCTGAGAAGTTTACGGAGATTCGGCATGTCGAAGAGGATTCTCCTAAACTTCTACTGGTGCACGGTAGAGAGCATGCTGACTGGTTGCATCGTGGCCTGGTTCGGCAACTTGAACGTCCAGGAGCGTAAAAGGCTACAAAAAGTTGTGACCATTGCCCAGTCCATCACCGGCTTTGACCTCCCCACCGTCGAAAGGGTCTATCGTAGTCGCTGCCTCAAAAAGGCAGCCAAAATCATCAAGGAGCCACACCATCCTTATCTCAACACTGCCATCAAGAAGAAGGAACAGGTGCCTGAAGACTGTAACGTCCAGGTTCAGGAACAGTTTCTTCCCAACAGCCATCACACAACGAATAAGCTATGAGCTCTGAACTGCAAAAGACTATATTATTATTTGTTATTTGCACTATATTTGTTATTTATTGAACTTTTTCTTTTTTTTCCCCATTATATACAATGTTTACATATTCACATATTCTGTTGTGCTGCAGTGAGTAAGAATGTCATTGTCCTGTCCGGCACATATGACAATAAAACACTCTTGACTCTTGGGTCTCCTACCACTCTCCAACGATGTACAGGTTTGTACGTAAATTGGCGTATAAATGTATAAAAATGTTTTTGTTAATTGTCCTTAGTGTACGTAGGACAATGTGCAGGGATTGCTGGTCTGTGCTGACTCAGTGGGACGAAGGGCCTGTTTCCGCGCTGTATCTCTAAACTAAACTAAACTAAACTATTATCCAATCTGTTTGTAGAACAAGCAATACAAAGCTTTCACAAGTTCACAAGTTATACGAGTAGAATTAGGCCATTCGGTCCATCGAGTCTACTCCACCATTCAATCATGGCTGAACTCTGTCTCCCAATCCCATTTTCCTGCCTCTTCCCATAACTCTTGACACCCTTTCTAATCAAGAATGTTGTCTATGTCTGCCTTTAAAATATCACCTGACTTGGCCTTCACAGCACTCTGTGGCAATGAGTTCCACAGATTAATTACCCTCTGACTAAAGAAGTTTCTCCTCACCTCCTATGTCATAAGGTCATGTGATCGCAGTAGAATTAGGCCATTCGGCCCATCAAGTCTACTCCACCTTTCAATCTTGGCTGATCTATATCTCCCTCTAAATCCCATTCTCCTGCCTTCTCCCCATAACCCCTGTACTAATCAAGAATCTATATATCCCTGCCTTAAAAATATCCACTGACGGCCTCCACAGCCTTCTGTGGCAAAGAATTCCACAGATTCACCACCCTTTCTAAAAGAGTGCCTTTTAATTCTGAGGCTGCGACCTCTGGTCCTAGACTCTCCCACCAGTGGAAACATCCTTTCCACATCCAATCTATCTACAGTATGCCTGTCTTTATTCTGTACATTTCAATGAGGTCCCACCTCAACCATCTAAACTCCAGCGAGTAGAGGCCCAGTGCTGTCAAGCGCTCATCATATGCTAACCCACTCATTCCTGGAATCATTCTTGTACACCTCCTCTGGATCCTCTCCTGAGCTACCGCATCCTTCCACAGATATGGGGCCCAAATCTGCTCACAGTATTCCAAATGCGGCCTACCAGCGCCTTATAGAGCCTCGGCAGTTGTGCTGTACTTCAGTATACTCGACAATAATAAGGCGAATGCTTAAACCAGTGTGGCACTCCACCCACTGGCCAGCCACCACCCTCTGCCTGTTCCACCACTGAGGTCTTCTTCTTGGGCAGGAACCATCCTCTTGACCTGATCAGAACTGGTCAGCTCAGGATCTTTACAGTGGTAAGAGCAATTGGAGAAGCATTTTTGGAGCAAAATATCTAATTGAAAGGTTGGCTGGGCAAGGAGAGCTAGATTGAGGGAGGTTTCGGAGGCAGGCATCTCCCCGTGGCACAAGGCCAGGAGGACCATCACAATCTAACCTGTCAGAAGCAACGGAGCAAAACAGGATTAATACAGAATAAACACATTTGGAAATGTTTTGACTTGGAGGGACACAAAAATGTTTTGACTCGCCCGCTCATAGCTGGATTTGAAAGTTAATTGATGTGACTCATTCAATAGTATATCGGTGGTTTACATGAACTACCTTGTAGTGTTAACAGAACGATAATGTGGAATAAATGGTCCGATTTCCACCGTACAGCTGTGGTACAGCTGTTTGCAAGGGTCCAGAAGTTAATTCACTGGGGGGGGGGGGCACACTACCCTCTTGTTATGTTCTGGATGATCTTGCAGAATCCAACGTTTCCGACGCGGGGTTAACCAGGGCTCGGCTCGCTGGATTGTGTTCTTGGTCAGAGGACAAGTTGTGGATCGGGCTGCTCAGAATCCCACGGACTGTACAATGGTTCTGTGGTAGCTTATTGTCACATGCACAAAGGTTCAGTGAAATCCATCTGTGTATTCAGTTCAGTACAAGTATCACTATATATAAGCACTTAGATACATCTTAGATAAACATCTCAGATACAGTGCAAATGTATAGCAGTAGAACACTGAGACAGTGTACAGAGCCGCCTGGTTTGGCCCCATTCTCGTCCCAGTTGCCACATTTGGAGCATTATGTGCAGTTCTGGTTGCCCCATGACATTTTTACACAGAGGGTGCGCGGAATGTGTTGCCAGGTGTGGTGGTGGAGGCAGATACAATAGTGGCATTTAAGAGGCTTTTTAATATGCGCATGGGTATGTACGGAATGAGGGGGATACGGATCCTGTGCAGGCGGAAGAGATTAGTTTAACCTAGCATCATGTTCGGCATGGATTTTGTGGGCCGAAAGGCTAATTCCTGGGCTGTACTGTTCTATGTTCTGGCCCTGCTCCAGCAAGCCCACCAGCACTCCCCCAGTCTGCTCAGTAACCCAGGCAGCAGCTGTGGAGAGCTGATGTCCCAGGTCAATGCTCTCTGGTCGAACAGGAAGGTTGGTTGTGTTTTTCCCTCCGTGGTTACTGCCTGAACCACAGAGCATTTGGTGCATTCCGTGTTCGTCTCGGGTTTCTGTCATCTGCGGTATTTTATTGTGTCGGACAAACGAAACTCATTCAACTCGCGGGAGCAGTGTCAAATGTAGCAAACTGCCTTGAAGCCCCGTCTGAGTTAAAGCTCCACTAACTGGGAATCAATAACCTGAGTCTTGATTATTCCAGCTACTGCAGTCTAATGCCAAAGCTGCTGATTAATTATCAGGCTTTAATAACGAGAGGGAGAAGTTCATAATGTCATAAGTGATAGGAGCAGAATTAGGCCATTCGGCCTATCAAACCTACTCCACCATTCAATCATGGCTGATCTATCCTTCCTTCTTAACCCCATTCTCCTGCCTTCTCCTCCTAGCCCCTGACACCCGTACTAATCAAGAATCTATCTATTTCTGCTTTAAATATATCTACTGACTTTGCCTCCATAGCCTTCTGTGGCAAAGATTTCCACAGATTCACCACCTTCTAACTAGAGGAGCTGTCCGACTTGGGTGACCTAATTGGCGAGTTTAGAAGAGTTTGAAAAAATGACATGTTGAAGACCCCCTTCGACGATGTAGACCTCCTTCGACCTCCTTTGACTATGATGAAGACTATCTATGACTACCTTCGACTACCCTCGATTACCTACAACTAACATGCCGACCTACTACAACTAAACCTACGAGCAAAATAAGTATCGATTTTTTCCATGGCGACCTTTTCTTACTCGCGGGCATTTTTTAACATATTGAAAAAAACGCCGCAACCTAGCTGAGGTCTCGAGTACGTGGAGACCACTCTCGAGCAAGAAGGAGAGTTGCGAAGACCTCCTACGACCTCGTGTCGACCAGGCTGCGAGTATGAGTCGAGGGAAAACCCGCCAGAACTCACGGATTAGGTCGCCCAAGTGGGACAGGCCCTTAAAGATATTCCTCCCCATCTCCTTCCTAAAGGAACGTCTTTTAGTTCTGAGGCTATGGACTCTGATCCTGGACTCTCCCACTAGTGGAAACATCCTCTCCACATTCACTCTATCCAAGCCTTTCACTATTCGGTAAGTTTCAATGAGGTTCCCCCTCATCCTTCTAAACCCCAGCGAGTAGAGGCCCAGCGCCGTCAAACGCTCATCATGTGTTAACCCGCTCATTCCTGGGATCATTCTCGTAAACGTCCTCTGGACCCTCTCCAGAGCCAGTAGCCCCGGAATTCCCTCTCTCCCTATCCATCCCCCACCTAAGTCGCACCAGCTTCTCGTTTTCACCCAACAAACAACTATCAATGGACTGTTTCCTTTATCATTGTCACTTTTGTTGCATGTCTTTCATTCATTGTTTTTTATCTCTCTACATCATTGTCTATATCTCTCGTTTCCCTTTTCCCTGACTAGTGTGAAGAAGGGTCTCAACCCGAAAAGTCACCCATTCATTCTCTCCAGAGATGTGCTGCCTGTCCAGCTTTTGGTTTAAATCAGCATCTGCGTACATCCTTCCTCGGATATGGGGCCGCAAATTGTGCATTTATTCAATGGGTTCTGTTTCTCGTGGCAGGGATGGAGCCCAAGTGATGTCCTCATCGTTCTTTGCTCTGGAGAAGCACGACATCCGCATCGTGGTGGGCGTCTCCGCCTCGCTCATCCTGATCTTCATTACGATGTGCGTCTACTCAGTCAGGCAGCGGAAGGAAGGGAGCAGGGAGGCGAAGCGCCGCAGTGAGTGCTCCACCGCTCATCCGTCCGCTCGTCGCCGCGCCCGCCCGCAGCCTGGCTGTGGAGTTCCGCGTAGCTGGCTGGCTGGCGACGTGAGGGTGGCTCCCGCTCCAAAGGCACGTCCGGATGTCGTCGGTGCCACCGGTTGTGCCGGCTGGCTGTCTTCGCCGTCATGGGTAGTGCTCCTGAACCGTGGCGTTTCCCGGCGATTCTGACGGAATGGGCCATTCCCTCAGGGCGGCACGGTGGCGCAGCGGCAGAGGTGCCGCCTCACAGCGACAGTGACCCGGGTTGATCCCGTCCTCGGGTGCTGCCTGTGCGGAGTTTGTACGTTCGCCCTGTGACCACGCGGGTTTTCACCAGGTGCTCCGGATTCCTCCCAAACTCCAAATATGCATATGTTTCTAGGTTAATTGGCTTTGGTAAACATTGTAAATTGTACCTCGTGTGTAGGATAGTGCTAGTGTAGGGGTGATCGCTGGTCGACGTGGGCTGAAGGGCCTGTTTCATATTGTACCTCTAAAGTCTAAAGTAAATTCTAAAGTCTTCGATACTGCGTCACTTCAAAAGGCATGGGGCCGACCCCTGGTATCACAGTGATAGCATGGACACAGGCGCTTCAGTCCACCTTGTCCTCACCGACTAAGTTGACAATCTAGGCTGGCCCCATTTGCCGGAATTTGGCCCATATCCATCCCAAACCCCGAAACATCACCTGTTCATTTTCCCCAGAGATGCTGCCTGACCCACTGAGATACTCCAGCAGCTTGTGTCTATCCATCCAAACCCGAGCTATATATCTGTCCAAATGTCTGTCAAAAGTCATATTTGCATCCGTTTCTATAACTTCCTCTAGCACCTCATGCCAGATAAGGACTGCCCTCTGGGTGAAAAGGTTGCCCCTGAGGTCCCCCTTAAATCTCTCCTCTCTCATCTTAAGCCTATACTCTCTAAGTTTTAGAATCCTCTACCCTGGGAATAAAAACTGTGAGCGTTTGCATTATCCATGCCCTCATGATCTTGTACACTGCAGTAAGGTCTCCCCTCAGTAAATGTCCCAGGCAGTATAAACGCCGCTCACATTACTGACCCCATGATTCACATGTCATCTCATTGCTGCCTGATCTTCGCTACAGATGATCCCTGTTGTACTACAGAGCGAACAGGGCATCAGGCGTGGGCCATAACCCGTGATGCGACCGTCTAAGTGACAGGTGCTGTAGATAGGCAGGATATCCTCCTTTCTAAGCTGCTGAGGGCAGTCATGAGATCTTGTGTGAGATCGCCGAGATCTTCGGTTCCTCCCACACTCCAATGACTTACGGGTTTGTAGGTTAATTGGCTTGGTATAAATGCAACTTGTCCCTAGTATATAGGATATTGTTAGTGTGAGGGAATCGCTGGTCGGCACGGACTCTGTGGGCTTTAGGACCTGTTTCCATGCTGTATCTCTAAACTAAACTAAAAAAACTAAATGCACAAAGCACACACGAAGAACTGTTCCAAGACCCCGACAGGGAAACAGGGGCCTCCTTCGATAAAACAAATAAATGTTATTGTTTTACCAAAAGAGCCTTCTTTTACAATGACAGGAGCTGTTGTTCCATGCTGTCTGCTGAGTGCAGTGAATGCTCGATATCAGTGCTCTTATCACTTTCTCATTCAGTGGGTAACACCCGCACTGCTGAAACCGTTCCATTTTAAACTGCTACAAGCCACAGAAAACTGATATGTGTTGTTCACTCATCCTTTAGAAATACACCATAGTCGTAAGGGCGGCACAGTGGCGCAGCTGGTAGAGCTGCTGCCTCACAGCGCCAGAGACCGCAGTTTGATCCTGACCTTGGGTGCTGCCTGTGTGGAGTTTGCACGTTCTCCCTGTGGCCGTGTGGGTTTACTCCGGGTGCTCCGGTTTCTTCCTACAGGCCAAAGACGTGCGGGCTTGTTGTTTAATTGGCCCTCTGTAAATTGCCCTTAATTTGTCGGGAGTGGATGAGAAAGTGGGATAACTGCTGGAGTACAAAAGGAGGCATGAAGTGGCATGGAGTAGCTACTCCTGTATTTTGTGTCTCCTTGAGTCAGCATCGAGCTAGTGTGAACGGGTGTGTGTAGGAAGGAACTGTAGATGCTAAACAGAAGATAGACACATAAAGCTGGAGTAACTCAGTGGGACAGGCAGCATCTCTGGAGAGGAGGAATGGGTGACATTTTGGGTCGAGACCCACTAGTCTGAAAAAGGGTATCGACCCATTCCTTCTCACCAGGGATGCTGCCTGTTCCGCTGAATACTCCAGCTTTTTGTGTCTATCTTCAGTATGAATAGGTGATCGATGGTCGGTATGGACTCTGTGGGCCCGAATGGCCTGTTTCCATGCTGTATTCTTCAATCAATCAATCATTGATCCTTGGATTAACTGGACTAAGGGTCTGTGTCAGAGATCCACCTGACCAGTCCTCAGGGGCTGTGTGACCCTCTCCTAGTCCAATCTCCTCTGTTCTTATGCTCCCACGCTATTTTAATATAGTTTTGTTTAATTTAGAGATTGAGCAAGGAACCAGGCCCTTTGGCCCACCGGGTCCGTGCTAACCAGCCAGCAATCATCCATGCCATAGTTAGTTCGATCCTAGATGTGGGAGGTTGGGCCAGAGGTTGGGTGACCTTTACTGACGGATGGTTCATGCTCTTTCAGTGTTGCCAGAGTCCAGGAGACCGAGCCAGGATCCAAGCCTGGAGATGCACACACATGACAACAGGTAAGGCAGGATTTTCAATACCTTCACGTCCCCACGCTTTCGCCACGTGTGAACGGGAACCGGGCAGAATGCGAGGTGCCAAGTTTAGTGAATGACCCAGAGCTTTCACACCAGGATGTCGAAATTATATCAAATAAAACCTCCAGCTCTGACACCCTTAAAGAGACTTTCTTACACATGTGGAACCACCCAAAGATTAATTTAAAGTCCCTGCTTTCTCCTCCCCTTCCCAGCTCTCCCTCAGCCCACTGTCTCTGCCTCTTCCTTTCTTCTCCCCCCCCCCCCCCCCTCACCCTCGCATCAATCTGAAGAAGGGTCTTGACCCGAAATGTCGCCTATTTCTTTTGGTCCATAGATGCTGCCTCACCCGCTGAGTTTCTCCAGCATTTTTGTCTACCAAAGATTAATTTAGTTTAGTTTATAGAGATACAGCACAGAAACAGACCCACCCCGCACATTGACACTATCCTACACACACTGGGGGCAATTGACATTTATACCAAGAAAATTAACCTACAAACCTGTATGCCTTTGGACTGTGGGATGGAACCAAAGATCACGGAGCAAACCCACGCAGTCACGGGGAGAACATACAAACTCCATAGGGGCAGCACTCGTAGTCGGGATCAAACCCGGGTCTCCAGTGTTGCAAGTGCTGCAAGGCAGCAACTCTACCACTGCACCGCCCTGTTAATTTGGTTAATCTGATTAATTTTGAAGGAAATAAACTGATGGAGGCTCAAGCGACTGCAGATGTTAGAATCTCCAGGGGGGAAAAAAACAAAGTGCTGGTGAAACTCAGCGGGTCAGGCAGCATCTGTGGAGGGAATGGACAGATGATGATTCGGATAGGAACCCTTCTTCAGGCGTTGATGTTGCCTGTCCATTTCCCTCCCCAATCCAGCCAGACCCGCTGAGTTGCTGTGGCACTTTCCCCAAGTTGGCACTTTCCCCAAGTCAGCAGCAGAGTAGTGCAAGGCCTGCCAGCTGCTGCGTCACACGCATAGTTTGTCCATCCCACCTTTCTTGGGGAACCTCTGGGTCAAAGAGCCAAAGGTAAAAACATCAACAACTGCAGCAAGTGGTGTAAAGCCAGATTGGGACTGGGGCCCAGAAAGTGTGGAGTGTGGGCTTTGCTCTTACAGCAAAGTATTCAAGGCCATAGAGTCTTACAGCAGTACAGCTCGGAAGGAAGACCTTCAGCCCATCTTGTTCATGCCGACCAATGTGGCAAACTGAGCTTGCCCTATTTGCCTGCATTTGGCCCATATCCCTCTGAACCTTTCCTGTCCAAATGCTGTTTGAATGACAATTTGAGGGGCCTATATGGTCAGGAGAAGCATTTTAAATCTCGTTAATAATACAGCTGATACTAATAAATTTAGCCTGACCTTATTTCGGGGCTAATAATGATACTCTTTTGGAAGGTTCACATGCGTTAGGACGTGTAATAGTGGGGGAGAGAACCAGAGTTCATGTTTCAGGTCAGAGACAGAAGGGCCCTGAGCCATTAGCCGTTTCTCTCTCCCCACACGTGCTGCCTGAACCACTGAGTGTTGCCAGCATTTTCTGTGCTAATTCTGAGACTGGGGGTTTAGTTTGCAGGGAATGCAGGGATATGGATCACATGCAGGCAGAAGAGATTAGGAGTCAAGGGTGCAGGAAGGAACTGCGATGCTGGTTTAAACCGAAGATAGACACAAATAGCTGGAGTAACTCAGTGGGACAGGCAGCATCTCTGGTGAAAAGGCATAGGTGACGTTTCAGGTCGAATCTCAACCCGAAATGTCACCTATTCCTTTTCTCCAGAGATGCTGCCTGACCTGCCGAGTTACCCCAGCTTTTTGTGTCTATCTTAAGAGTCAAGAGTGTTTCATTATCATGTGTCTCAACATTAAACAACAAAAATCTTACATGCAGCAGAATAACAGGCCTGTAAAGACAATACACACAGGTAATATATAATGCACAAAAAAAATGATAAATTAATAACTGCAGCACTAGCGCAATAAAACCCAGTCCTTAATGCAACCATGGAAGTTCATAGTTGAGATTAGTGTTATGCAGTGTTCAAGAGCCTGATGATGGTTGGCAAGAGCTATTTCTGGAACAAGAGGTCACGGTTTTCAGACCCTTGTACCTTGTTCCGATGGTAGGAGTGAAATTTGAGTGTGGCCAGGGTGGTGTGTGTCATTGATGATATTTGATGACAGTATTATGTTCAGCACAGACATTGTGGGCCGAAGGGCCTGTTCCTGTGCTGTACTGTTCTATGCCCTATATTCCAGCACTGACTGTAATTAATTTTTTGATCTTGGCGCTGGGTGAAAGGGGTGGGGTGGGTGCTACCTCAGGGCACACACCACTGCTGTCCTTTCAATGGAATGGGGGAGGAGACAATGAGTCAAATCTACCTACACCGAGGTGACTAGCAGATGCTTTTCTCGCCTGTAGAGCCTTTGTTGAGGACAGTGAAGGCGTGGGAACGGAGCGGATCTGCGGTGAGAGGGAGTCGGGGTCCCTGACTTCCCTGAGACAGCCGGCTGGAACCGCCATCACCATCAGGGCCGAGTTTGCTCTGGTCGGGCTGAGCGAGCGCCTCGTCTCCATCAGCGGGAACAGCCCCAGCCCCCTCTCGCACAGGAGCCCCCCTGAAGGAGAGCCGCAGGTGAGTGTCGTAGAGCCACGCGGCGCCCAAACAGGCCATTCGGCCCATCCTGACCCTGCTCTCCACCAGGCACCCACCACCAAGCGCTTGGTCCGTAGTTTAGTTCAGTTTATTGTCGCGTGAACCGAGTCACCGTGAAAAACGTCTGTTTCCTGCTCACCAGTCAGCGGGAAGACAATACGTGATCACAATCGAGTTGTCCACAGATACAGGATCAAGGGAATAACGTTTAATGCAAGATAAAGTCCAGTAAAGTCCAAGGTTCTCCAATGAGGTAGATGGGAGGTCAGGACCCCCCTCTAGTTAGTGATAGGATGCTTCAGTTGTCTGATAACAGCTGGGGAAAAAACTGTCCCTGAATCTATAGGTGTGCGTTTTCAAACTCACAATTACCACTGCCCCACACACACCCCCGCCCCACACACGACACCACCCCACACCACACCCCACCCCACCCCACCTCACACACAACCACCCCACCCCACACACACCACCCCACCCCACACCCAACCCCACCCCACATCAAGCACCACACCCCACCCTACACCCCACCCCACACCCCACCCCACCCCTCACCCCACCCTACACCCCACCCTACACCCCACCCTACACCCCATCCCACACCCCAACCTACACCCCACCCTACACCCCACCCTACACCCCACCCTACACCCCATCCCACACCCCACCCTACACCCCACCCTACACCCCACCCCACCCCACCCCTCACCCCACCCTACACCCCATCCCACACACCACCCCCCACACACCCCACCCCCCACCCCACACCCCATCCCACGTACCACCCCACACACCACCCCACACACCACTCCCACACCCCACCCCACACACCACCCCACACACCCCACCCCCCACCCCACACCCCGCCCCACACACCACCCCACACCCGATAAAGACGTGTTGCTGCTGAATTGTAACGTCCGGCCCAGCCACGTGTGAATTGATTGTCAGATGTGTAACTCTTCCAAAGAGAGTGTAGCGAGATTGCAAGAGGCCTCTGCTAACTGCACAGGGATGTTTCAGTTTGGTTTATTTATAAACCTCTGGATGGTGAGATAACAGCTGAAAATGCTGGAAGTACCCAGCTGGTTGGGCAGTATCTGTGGACTGCTCTTCAGCAGAACCACGGCACGTTAGCAATCAGAAGTTTTATTCTGCATTGACAATGTGGGCCAAAGGGCCTGTGCCTGTGCTCTGCTGTTCCATGTAATGATCCTGCCATTCCTACTTCTACTTCTAGTACTACGTCTGCCCACCAACCTCACCCCTCCCCTCCTCCCTCTTCACCACTTCTCTCTGCCCTCTCTCGGAAGGTGATCCACCTGCAACAGTGGGTTGCTGTGGTCTGGACTCAGCCCCAGCTGCATTGTTCTGGACTCAGCCCCAGTTGCATTAGTCTGGACAGCCCCCGCTGCATTGCTCCAGCCTCCCATAGTCTCCTGGCTTGCCTGTTGCGACCATCCGGTGATCTGCACAAATACTGTCTGCATCTCAGCATGATCCAGTCTCCTAACTCAGCGTATTCCCGTTCCCCACGGCCACAGTGCAAACACTCTTCTGCCGTCTCCAAACCAACGTTACAGCAGCCTGACGGGATTAGTGGAGAGCTCCCCGAATGTGGAAGGCCCAGGTTTTCCCAGTGTAGCCCTCCGCAGACAGTAACTATTGGCATTGGAATTTCAACCTCGGTATCCATGACAATAATAACCCAAAACCTTAATAGGTTTATTATTGTCAAGTGTGCGGCCCAATGGTGCAGCTGGTAGAGCCACTGCCTCACAGCGCCAGAGACCCCGGTTCGATCCTGACCTTGGGTGCTGTCTGTGTGGAGTTTGTACCTTCTCCCTGTGACCGTGTGGGTTTCCTCCGGGTGCTCCGGTTTCCTCCCACATCCCAAAGATGAGTGCATTTGTAGGTTAATTGGCCCTCTGTAAATTGCCCCTAGTGTGTAGGGAGCAGATGAGAGAATGGGATAATGTAGAACAGTTGATGGTTGCCGTGGATTCAGTGTGCTAAAGGGCCTGTTTCCATGCTGATTCTCTAAACTAAACATGTACTGAGATGCAGTGATGTTTTGTTTGCATGCTCTCCAGTCAAATCAAACTATACAGTCTGAAGAAGGGTTTCGTCCCGAAACGTTGCCTTTTTCCTTCGCTCCATAGATGCTGCTGCACCCGCTGAGTTTCTCCAGCATTTTTGTGTACCTTCGATTTTCCAGCATCTGCAGTTCCTTCTTATACACAAGTATATACGTGCAAAAATACAACAGGAAAGTGATAGTTGGATACAGGTGAAGGGGGGAAGGGGGGTTTGGCAGATGGTTGGGTAAAGACCAGAGATGAAAAGACTAAGGGCTGTGAGATAAGCAGAGAAGAGGCATCAAATGTGGAACGTAAGGAGTAAAATATCAGAGTGCAGAATATAGTGTTATAGCATTATAGTTACGGTGAAAAGTCCACGGGCCACAATGTGGTAGGTTGGGAGATTAGGACCCTAAGGGTGTGGGAAGTCCGTTCAGTAGTCTGATTATACTGGGGAAGAAGCTGTATCTGCTGGTAGATGCTTTCAAGCTGTTGTATCTTCAGCAGAGAGGAGAGAGGAGAATGACTGGGT
The DNA here is from genome assembly GCF_010909765.2 of Amblyraja radiata. Classification (NCBI taxonomy): domain Eukaryota; kingdom Metazoa; phylum Chordata; class Chondrichthyes; order Rajiformes; family Rajidae; genus Amblyraja; species Amblyraja radiata. The sequence goes on along the minus strand of NC_045987.1, from coordinate 18,827,802 downwards.
TTTGAGTGGTCGTTGATAATATCGGCTGCCGATCCTCCAAGTTGTGGCCCTTGCACTTATTTTTTTTATCTGCACTTTCTCAGTAAATGTAACACCATATTCTTTGCTCCGTTTATTTCCCCTTTTGCACTACCTGATGTATCAGTGCAGGGTGTGATCTGCCAGGAGAAACAAAGGGTTTTTACAGGATCTCGGTAGATGCGGCAATAATAAAACGCCTAACTGCAGTTGCTGGTTTACTGAAAAAGGCCCAAAGTGCTGGAGCAACTCACCAGATCGGGTAGCTTCAGTGGAGGGGACGGAAAGATGCCACTTCAGTTCGGGACACTTCTTTGAACTGATTGTAGTGTGGATGGGAAAGCTGGAAGAAAGATGGGAGCTGGACAAAGCCATGTGAGTGATAGGTGGATACAGGTGAGAGGGGGGGAGGGGCTGATTGGCAGATGGGTGGGTGAAAAGTGAAAAGACTAAAGGTTGAGAGACAAGGAGAGAAGAGGCATGAAATGTGAAGCCCGAAGAAGGGATCCAGGTTGAAATGTACAGTGAGGGAGAGGGGAAGTGTCTAGAACCAGAGGCCATAGACTCAGAATAACAGGACGCACCTTTAGAAAGATGAGGAGGAATTTCTTTAGTCAGATGGTGGTGGATCTGTGGAATTCGTTGCCACAGACAACCGTTGAGGATGTCAATGGATATTTTTTGGGCGGAGAATGACAAATTTTTGATTAGTACAGGTGTCAGGGGTTATGGGGAGAAGACAGGAGAATGGGGTTGAGAAGGAAAGGTAGATCAGCCATGATTGAATGGCAGAGTAGACTTGATGGGCTGAATTATGCTCCTATAACCTATCAACATGAATTTATGAAAGGGGGAGGGGGGGGGGGGGGATGATGTGTGACTGTGAGAAATGGGTGTGCATCTAGGTAGGGCACAGGTAAGAGAGGTGAGAAAAAGATTTGGGGGGGGGGGGGGTGTTGGTTAGTTACCTAAAATTGGATAATTCAATGTTATTTAAGCCATTGAATGGTTTCCCAATGAAGACTTGAATTGTCACCTATCCATGATCTCCAGAGCTGCCTGACCCAGTGAGATACTCCAGCACTTTGTGTCTACCACTGTCTGTACATTTCTTTTCTTGTTCTTGTTCTCAGGAGGCAGGTACCGCAGTGGTGGAAGACAGCGGATCGTTCTACCGCGAAGGCGCTGTTGGAGTCCCAGATACCTGGGAGCGAAGTCTTCCGGTGCGGGGCAGCCCCCCGCGGGAGGTGGTGATGGTGGCAGCGTGCGGGAAGGCAGAGGTGCCGACCCGCTCCAAGTCCACCCCCTGCGACGCGGGGAGGAGGGAGGAGCCGCCCGGCAGCCCCGCCGAGCTGGCCCCGGCCGCCGAGACCCGCGGACCCCCGCACTGCAGCCTGCCTCAGCTGGGGCCGGGCCGGGACAAGCCCACTCCGGGTCACTGGCCCAGGGCTCCGTGGGACAGGAGGGACGTCTCGGAGATGGCGGCGGACGTTCTCGTAACTTCCCGGGCCCCGGCCTCCTCTCCCCACCCAGTCCCGGAGCCCAGGCCTGTGGAGGGGTCACCGGGGACTGCCTCGCGGTGATTGCCCGTCCGCTGCGGAGAGCAGTCACCGCCGGGCACTGTTGCCGCCAGTCTAAACCCACTGGTCAGTCGGGCACATACTGTGGGACCGTGTGTTGGCCAACGGCAAGGCATTGGACTTTGGGAGGTCCGTTTTAAGGGTATACAGTTAATGGAAGGCATTGATGTACAGATAAATCTTGGGGTGTAAGTCTGCAGCCCCCTTAAAGTGGCAACACAAGTTGATCAAGTGGTGAAGAAGGTGTACAGTGTACAATACAATACAATACAATTTATTTGTCATTTGAACCCCATTGAGGTTCAAACGAAATGTTGTTTCTGCAGTCATACACACAAGAAAGAACCAAGACACAACACAATTTACACAAACATCCATCACAGCGCATCTCCTCCTCGCTGTGATGGAAGGCAAAGACTTATCTCTCCCCTGCACTCCCCATTCTCCTCCCGATGTCAGAGTCAAAGCCCCAGGCGGGCGATGGTAATTGTCCCGCGGCCATTTACGCCGCGCCGGGTGATGCAAGGCCACGCTCTGGGTCTTGGTGTTGGAGCCCCCGGCAGGCACTAGCAAAGTCCCGCAGCCATTCCAAGCCGCGCCGGGCGATGATGTAAGGCCCCGCTCCAGGTACTCTTCAACCCCGCAACTCGGATGGGTGAAGTTGCCGTTGCAGAAGCCCCGAAAAGCGGTCTCCCACCAGGGACCCGCGGGCTCCCGGTGTCACTGTCCACCAGACCTGCGGTTGGAGCCTCCGAATCTCTGGGGGTCGGGTCACAGCCGAGCGCCACCACAGCTCCACCCGCTCCGAACTCGGCCAGCTCCGCGATGGTGAGTGGGTCCGCAGGCTCCGCGACTGGAGCCCCAGGTCGTTCCTGCTGGAGGCCGCTCCACGGTGCTAGGCCCCAACGACAACGGAGACCCGACAGAGAAAAGGTCGGGTTCTCCGTGCAGGGGATAGATTTTAAACGTTTCCCCCACCCCCCGCCCCCCACACACATACACAAAAAATAATAATAAAAACTACATTCAAACGAGACAAAAAATAATAAAAAGACAGACGGACTGCAGAGGCCGCTGCGACGTGAGTCGTGCCGCCCACCTACTATCAACCTATAGGTCTGGGCAATAGGTATCAACCTATATCGGTCTGGGCATCAAGTATAAATGTTGGGAAGTCACGTTGCAGCTGCATAAAACATTGTTTTGGCCATATTTGGAGTATGATATGCAGTTCTGGTTCCCACGATGTCTATGTTGAATGTGATGCCAAGAACAACTCTCATCCACCTGCACGTAATCCACATTCCTCCATTCCCTGCAGAAAGGTGATTCCAACAGATCTGGTACAGGTAAACTGGAATCACAGGTTGGCAGGCAAAGCTTATATGGAAGAAAGGAGGACCTTCAAGGTGGAAATTATTCAGCGTGAGTACGTTCCCCTTAAGAGAGGAGTGGAGGGAAATAAATTAAAGCAAGATTTTCCAAGATGAACAAATAAATAGAGCAGCGAAGGAAGAAGGGCTTGTGATATGTGCCTGGTTGTTCACACTGATAAACCCCTGTCCCACGGTACGAGTTCATTCCAAGAGCTCTCCCGAGTTTGCCCTGATTCGCTCTGAGATTTACAGTAATGGCCACTCGTCGGTACTCGTGGACATTTTTCAACAGGTTGAAAAATCTTCACGAGTCTTCCCGTGCTTACGAGCCGCTGAGAGACGTCCCCGAGCTCTGACGTACCCGCTACTTTCATTCTCCGTGCTTACCACGAGTTTGATTTTTTTCAAACTCGGGAGAGCTCTTGGAATGAACTCGTACCGTGGGACAAGGCTTATAGTTCTTCAAGGTTCATCACACTCCAAGGATGAACAGGTTTGTAGGTTAATTGGCTTGGTATAATTGTAAATTGATCCTAGTGTGTGTAGGATAGCGTTAGTGTGTGGGAATCACTGGCCGGCACGGACTCGGTGGGCCGAAGGGCCTATTTCCGCGCTGTATCTCTAAACTAAATTAAGCACCTTGATGAAGTAACTTGCCTTTGCCCAAGATCCTGACAGTAAAACGGACTGGAGCCACGCTCTCGGCAGGGTTACCCACTGCGGGCAGGCTGAGAGGGCGGTTCCTGACAAAGTGTGGTTCAAGTAGACCTCAACGGTGGAACAGGCTAACCGGCGGGTGGAGACCACAACGGCTGAGAAGGCGAAGGCGGCTTCAGCAGGGAGAGACTTCCAACCGTGGTGGAGTCCGTGCCGTTGGACCCAGGTCAATCTCTGCCAAGGACCGTGTCTGCCTGTGCACCAGTCTCGTCATGTTAAAAGGTGTCTTGCACACGTGTCCACCTAGAGGGACATAACGTCTGTATCTCCAGGATCAGCCATCTCAAGACCCACAGAGGACCCACCAGGAGGACAATCATACTCCACCTTGAGTGATCGCTGACGAGGATGATGGCTAATGGTTCAATCTGAAGCAGAAATTATAAAAGAAACGGTGAATGGTGGGGAGTCAATGTGGTGAGATTCTACTCAATAGGCTCCTCGTCGTTTGAAGGCCATTGGAGAAAAGGGACTGGATGGTAACAGGAAACTGTAGTGTGATGTTTTTCAGACTGGTCAGTGGTGTTCCCTGGAGAGTGGGCCACTTATGTATGTTGTTCAAAAGGGAACTGCAGATGCTGGAATATCGAAGGTACACAAAATTGCTGGGGAACATCAGTCTGAAGAAGGGTTTCGGCCCGAAACGTCGCCTATTTCCTTCACTCCATAGATGCTGCTGCACCCGCTGAGTTTCCCCAGCAATTTTGTGTACTCACTTATGTATGTTAATGGCTTGACCCTGGATGCTGCTTGAGCCTTGAGTGATATGCAGGGAAAAGGAGGGATGTGTATCATGTGCAGGCAGCTGGGTTAGAAACTGTGCTGAAACAGTCCCTTCGGCCCACCGAGTCAGTGCCAACCAGCGTTTCCCGTACACCAGCACTATCCTGCACGCCAGGGACAATTTACAATTGTTATCAAAGCCAATTAACCTACAAACTTGTACGTCTTTGGACTGTGGGAGGAAACCTGAGCTCCCGGAGAAAACCCACGCGGTCACTGGGAGAACGTACAAACTCCGTTCAGACAGCACCCGCGGACAGGGGACAGGATCGAAAGCAGGTCTCTGGTGTTGTAAGGCAGCAACTCTACAGCTGCGCCACTGTGCTGTCAGATGAGATTAGTTTAACTTGTTGGGCACAGATATTGTGGGCCAGAGAGTCTGTTCATGCACTGCATTATTCTATCTCATAGTGCCATCAACCAAGGGTCATTTTGATGTCTTAATTTGATTTGGTGCCTACTCATGCAGAGCCAAACACAAATTTCCCCAAAATAACCCCAAGACTAAATTTCATCAGAAGGCTTGAAAAGGCTGACGATCTCGTGCCACGTGATGGGCGGCCACGGTGGTGCAGCGGTAGAGTTACTGCCTCACAGAGCTTGCAGCGCCGGAGACCTGGGTTCGATCCCGACTACAGCGCTGTCTGTACAGAGTTTGTTCGTTCTCCTCGTGACCGCGTGGGTTTTCTCTGAGATCTTCGGTTTCCTCCCACACTCCAAAGGCGTACAGGTATATAGGTTCATTGGCTTGGTGTATGTGTAAATTGTCATTAGTGTGTGTGTAGGATAGTGTTAGTGTGCGGGGATCACTGGTCGGTGTGGACTCAGTGGGATGAAGGGCCTGTTTCCGCGCTGTATCTCTAAAGTAAAATAAACTCAACTAAATCAGTCAGGCCAATTGACAGAATCTCAAGGGCCAATTTTAAGATCTTAACCGTGTTGGAAGGAACTGCAGGTGCTGGTTTACACAAAAGATAAGACACAAAATGCTGGAGTACCTCAGCGGGTCAGGTAGCAACTCTGGAGGAAAGTAGGGCGAGGTTTCGGGTCGAGACCCTTCTTCACCTTCAGATATTAACCTCTGGGCCAAAGAGACTGAAGTTCAGACCTGAGGAATGGGACAGGATGGGAGACACACTTTGTACAACACCGAGTCACAGTTGGGAGGAAGGTGAAGGAATTGAACAAGCTCAAGATAAGTCAAACACCATCAATTTATTGACCACTTACAAAAAGGGCATTGTCAGGGCATAGTGAGCTTTTGTCCCTCCATTAGCAGAGAAACATTTTTTTTTCATGATCTGAACACAATACGACCAAATTCTTCCCTGGATTTCGAAAGTTTCATTGTTGGCATAAAGATCTTGAGTCCACTTTGTTCAGGGGATGATGTGGGTTCACTGTTCAGGGAGCCCAATATATGGGTCACTTGAAAGGAATAGATCCCTTGGAATTTGGAAGGAGGATGGTACAGGGGCCAGGTGGACATGACTCCACTCGTGAGTTTCCAAATCAGTAAGTGCATCGAAAGATAAGGCTCATCACTAGGTGAGGCTTGAGGCAAATCGCTCTTATCTGTGTGAAACACTGGCAGTGAATTCCAATCATGCTTCAGTAATTCACCATCAGATGGCCTTGCCTTCTTGTTGATACCCGATCCAGATCCAAAGAAACGTACACAAAGTGCTGAAGTCACTCAGCGGGTCAGGCAGCAGCTCTGGAGAACGTGGCTAGATGACGTTTGGGTCAGGACCTTCATCAGTCAAAGAAGGGTCATGACCCTGAAACATCTCCCACCAGATGGATAGGTGACGTTTCATCTGACGAAGGGTCGCAACCTGAAATGTCACCTGTCCTTGCTCTCCAGAGATGCTGCCCAACCTGCTGAGTTACTCCAGCACTCTGTGTCCTTTTTTATAAACGAACATCTGCAGTTCCTCGTTTCTCCAAAGGAAAGCATCTCTGTTTTTTGACTGGGACAATCTGCTCCTTAAAGGTCGAATTACTTAAAGGAGCCAATATATAAGAGTTGTCAATAAATCTCCCGACCAGTCCCAAGATCTTCCTGGTGGTTAGAACTCAGTCTTCAGCTCGAGCTTTTCTTCCTCGGACCCTGCTGCTCACACTATCAGAGGTGTGGAAAGCCACATTTGGGCATGTCTTACTATTGCGGCAGACCAGTTTCTGAAGCGTGGCTGTGTTGACGATATCAACCCAGTTTGCCCCCCAAAAGTACTCGGCTTCCAGTAAAAAGGAGAGCAGATGGGGTTTCCCATGAGACCCTTGAGGGAGAAGGGAGCTCCCATTTCTACGATGCTTTCCCCGAAAATAGCACCCTCGTACGGCTTCTCCAGCATCAAGCCAGGATAAAATTCCATGGCATCGATGTGCCCATAAAGTTTCTCCAGTTCAGCTGCTATTTCCGTTTCACCTGTGGAAAGAGTGGAGAGAGAAGACTGACGAGCATGTTGCCAGGACTCGAGGGCCTGAGCTAGAGGGAGAGCCTGGGCAGGCTAGGACTTCATTCCTAGCAGGAGGTTGAGGTGTACAAGATCATGAGGGGAATAGATAAGGTGGATGAACAGTCTTTTTCCCAGGGTCGGGGGAATTAGGAACTAGAGGGCATAGGTTTTAGGTGAGAGGGAAAAAGCTTAATAGGAACCTGAGGGGCAATTTTTTTCACAGAGGGAAGTGGGTATATGGAATGAGCTGCCAGGGGAAGTGGCAAAGACTTTAGGTTTTAGAGATACAATGTGGAAACAGGCCCTTCGGCCCACCGGGTCCATATGATCAATGATCACCCCTTACACTAGGACTATCCTACATAGTAGGGATTGTTTACACAAGTCAATTACCCTACAAATCTGCACGGCTTTGGAGTGTGGGAGAAAACCGGAACACCTGGAGAAAACCCCCTTCATCTCTTTACCTACTCTACCTTCTCAGGAAGTGGGGGCGTGCCAGAACGGAGATACTGTTTTTCCTACACAGTTAAAACGAGTCAGTTTCATGAATTCTAGGTACGTGTGCCATGCCAAGTGTAGCAGTCGGTATGTGACGACCACTACAATCCTCCTCTCCATTCAGGTCCTCCGTTCCCCTGCCTCTCCCTCGGCCTAGAGTGCTCCCTGAGGCGGCCCCTCACGGGGACCGATGACACCCACGCCCACCCTACCCCAGCGTACCTGTGAGTTCTTGGAAAGATTCGTAAGGCTTCAGACCGAACCACTTGCGGTACATGTTGTAGGGCTGCATTCTCAGGGTCCTGGCGTGTTCGATGGCCAAGATCGCCACATGCAGCACATGCCCATTGATGTTTCTCCCCCCGCCGATCTGTAGCGAGAAATTGTCCACGTTTAGAAATTGATTCATTGGTTCTTTCTGGGGAAGTTCATATTCCTTGACGTAGGAGAGTCTATGATAAAAGGACGTACTTTTAGAAAGGAGATGAGAAGGAATTTCTTTAGGCTGGCGAATCTATGTAATTCATTGCCACAGAAGGTTGTGGAGGCAAAGTCAAAGGATACTTTTAAGGCGGAGATGAATAGATTCTTGATTTGTAAGGGTGTCAGGGGTTATAGGGCAAAGGCAGGAGAATGGGGTTGAAAGGGAAAGATAGATCGGCCATGATTGAATGGTGGAGTAGGCTTGATGGGCTGTCTTGCCTAATTCTGCTCTTAGATCTTATGAATTTATGTTGTATGATCACATTGTTAATTACATTTCTGTAGTGCCTGGTACATTCCTCCCAAACTTCCTTCAAGGCAAATTGGAACTCTTTCAAGCTGCCGCAATGGTGTGATGCAGGAAACAGGATACAGGTGCAGGACAGGAGGTTACTGACCATCCAACACCCTGAGGATAGAAACTTGGAGCGGGGAACTGCTGTCGTTTAATAGAGGAACAGACATACTGCTGGAAGAATTCAGCAGGTCAGGCAGCATCCGTGGATGGCAAATGGACAGATAACGTTTTGGGTCAGGACACTTTATCAGGACAATTATAAAAGGCATTTGGACATTACAAACCAAGTTCAAGTTCAAGTTCAAGTTCAAGTGAGTTTATTGTCATGTGTCCCTGTATAGGACAATGAAATTCTTGCTTTGCTTCAGCACACAGAACATAGTAGGCATTTATTACAAAACAGATAAGTGTGTCCATATACCATAATATAAATATATACACACATAAAGTGCAAATAACAGAAAATGGGTTATTAATAATCAGAGTTTTGTCCGAGCCAGGTTTAATAGCCTGATGGCTGTGGGGAAGTAGCTATTCCTGAACCTGGTTGTTGCAGTCTTCAGGCTCCTGTACCTTCTACCTGAAGGTAGCAGGGAGATGAGTGTGTGGCCAGGATGGTGTGGGTCTTTGATGATACTGCCAGCCTTTTTGAGGCAGCGACTGCGATAAATCCCCTCGATGGAAGGAAGGTCAGAGTCATCCAGTGTACAGATACATGATAAACGGAATAATGTTTAGTGCAAGATAAATTCCGATTAAAGACAGTTCAAAGGTCTCCCATGAGGTAGATGGGAGATCAGGACCGCTCTCCAGTTGGTGAGGGTGATACGGTTCCCTGATAACAGCTGGGAAGAAACAGGTCCTGAATCTGGAGGGGTGGGTTTTCACACTTCTGTACCTCTTGGCTGATGGGAAAGTGGAGAAGAGGGAGTGACTGGGGTGAGACTGGTCCTTGATTATGTTGGTGGCCTTGCGTGGTGTAGATGTAGTCAATGGAAGGGAGTTTGTTTCTTGTTCTGGATTCCAGCATGGGCAGTCTCTCGTGCCTTGGTCTGAAACCGAGTGGGGTTGTTGTTATTCCCTGAGCTGTCTCTGTGTGAAGCAGTTCACAGGGACATTCCACAGAATGGTGGGAGACATTTATGTGGAAGGGGTAGAGGAGAGGGGGTATTACTTGGAGGTGGAGAATTCAATGTTCATACTATAGGGTTGTAACCTACCCAAGTGGAAAAGAGGTGCTGCTTTTCCAGTTTGCACATGTCCTCGCTCTGGCAACGGAGGAGGCCCAGGATAGATCTGGCTGTTGTTTAAAAATGAATTTCAATTGTCAGATTTGGCGAGGCGAGATTCAAACTCGTGTCTATTGATCAATAGTCCAGAGGCACAGGCTGCCAGTCCAGTAACTTAACCACTGTACTCCTAATCTGAGCAGGGCTATGTGTATAAAATCATGAGGGGGAATAGATTGGGTGAATGCACAGTCTTTCCCCAGAGAAGGAGAATCAAAGAATCAGATTTAATATTTTTAAGCTGAAAGGGGAACGATTTATTAGGAACTTGAGGGTCAACTTTTTCACTCGGAGGGTGGGGGTATATGGAACGAGCTGCCAGAGGAGGTGGTTGAGGCAGGTACTATTAGCTACATTTAGAGTCATAGAATGATACAGTGTAGAAAACAGGCCCTTCGACCCAACTTTCCCACACGGCCATCATGTCCCTGCTACGCTAGTCCCACCTGCCAGCATTCGGTCCATATCCCTCCAAACCTGTCCTGTCTATGTACCGTGTAATTTAAAAGACAGGTACATGGATAGGAAAGGTTTGGAGGGATATGGACCAAACATTTGCAGACAAGACCAGTGTAGATGTTGCATCTTGGTCAGGCATGGGCAAGTTGGGCCGAAGGGCCCGTTTCCGTGCTGTATGACTCTATATTTAACGGCAACCCTCTGTCACTGGTAACCAAAAGACATGCTTTACCTGTCCAGCTCTCTCCTTTGTGAACGATTCCAACAGAGCATCCACTCCAAAGTCCAGCAGGATCTCTGGTTTGAAAAGAAACTCTTCGTATTTGAACTCGTGGCCTTGGACCGTGAAGGTGTCGGGCAAGAGCGGGTGCCAGTGGTAAAGATGGTTGAACTCCAGGGCGATCCGGTTGCTGTACTGGAACGGCTCCTTGAACATTAGTTCCGGCTTAAACTTCAAGATGAAGTTGTAACCACTCAGGTGCTGCACGTAATCTTCAATCACTATCTTAATGGTTTCTCCTGCGACGCAGACATGAACAACGTCAAACTTCACACATCTCAGCGCAAGAAGAATCATAATCATCTCAGCAACATAATCACAGATTTGTCCCATCTCGATCACTCCTTCTTCTCTCTCCTCCCATCAGAACTTTGAAAGCACACACCACCACACTCAGGAACTTCCCCTCTGTTATCAGGCTTCTGAACGGTCATTCCATAAACTAGGGTTTTGTCCAATTCACCTCTACATCATTGGACTTTGTCTGATGCGTTACAATGCCTCTCGTGATCTTGTACACCTCTATAAGGTCATCCCTTCAGCCTCCTACGCTCCAAAGAAAGAAGTCTCAGTCTAGCCAACCTGCCTATGACAACCCCACAAACCCAGGCAACATTATGAATGCACCATAGAAAGTATTCTGTCGCGTTGCATCACAGCTTGGTTTGGGAACAGCTCGTAAGAATGTAAGAAATTGCAGTTGTGGATGTAGCCCAGTCCATCACACAGACCACACTGCCCACCATTCACTCCATCCACACTTTACTCTGCCTTGCAAACGCAGCCAACATATTCAAAGACTTGTCCCATCCTGATCACCCCCTCCCCCCCCAGTCTCCCTGCTCCAAACCGGCAGAAGCTTCAAAGCATGAACCATCAGATTCAGGAACAGCTTCTTCCCCTCCGCTATCAGGCTTCTGAACGGTCCTTCCATGAGTCGGTGCAGTCCGATTCACCCCTGCCGCATCGTGGACATTAGTCTTTGTCTATGGAACTGTTGTGCTACAATGCTGAGAACTACATTCTGCACTCTGTATCTTCCCCTTTGCTCTACCTATTGTAATTGAGTTTGACCTGATTGTACTGTATGTATGATATTATCTGATCTGTGTGGATAGCATGCAAAACAAAGCTTTTCACTGTACCTTGGTACACATGGCATTAGTAAATCTAAACCTAAACCGAAACACAGTTTAAATGTCTGCAAATAATTTTCTAGTATGTCATGGTTATGCTTTTGGAAATTTTCGATAATTTTATACCAATTTCATGGGTTTGGGGTGAGGAGCCACCAGTTCGCCATGACTGAGTTTGGAGGCCCCCTCTCTGTGTGTCCCACACATTGTATCCAAGAGCTCCACTGTATCCAATAGTACTCCACTGTTCAGTTAGATGGTGGCTGATCTGACTGTGACCTCAACTCTGTCATCGCTCACCCCTTTGACCTTCTCTGCCTCCATGACTTCTTCCTGGAAGCAGACTACACACCACGTCTCCGAAGCAGGAGTACATTTTTTTTGTAATGGTCCTCATCTCCCTTTGTCCCATGAAGAAACTTGCAGTTGATACGAGTGCATTCCTTGTTCTGATAGTCGTGGCAAAAGACAAACTCGTTTTTTTTCACACCCAAGTCGGACACCTCACTAATGTCGGGGTGCTAGAACTTGCAGCGCTTGCCGCATTTGCAGACATTGCACAGGAAGTCACGGCCAGCCTCGTCATTACCCCCTGTTAAACAAATTATCTTTATCCGGCATCTTCACAGAATATTATTGTGCTTCTCAGCAACTGAATAGAATAACATTCCTCCAAACACAACAATACCACAACGAGTCTGCCAGACAAGAGCGACTTCGAGCCCAAGAGCTGCACTTGGCTGGAATGCTTCATTTCTGGGTTGAGGTATTTCAAGTTGAAGTTGTTGAACTGAATATCCTCAATATATTTTTTCAAAGTAAACGCCTGAGCATATTGCACTGGAATACAGTCACCCACCCCAGGAGCTATGTCCGCCCAAATTCCCAGGTTCTCTCCCCCCCCACCCCTCTCCACCATATCACTCCTTGTCCTATCTCCTCCCACCTCCCTCCCATAAGCTAGGGTACTGCCCGATTCACCTCTATCCCATTGTGGACATTGGACATTGTCTATAAAACTGGTGCGCTACAATGCTGAGAATTACATTCTGGTATCTTCCCCTTTGCTCTACCTATTGCACTGGAGATTGGCTTGATTGTTTTTATGCATTGCATCATCTGCTTTGATTGCTTAGCATGCAATTTTTTAAGTCACAGTTTAAGGATAAGGGGGATTTTTTTTAGGACCAAGATGAGGAAAACATTTTTCACACAGAGAGTGGTGAATCTCTGGAATTCTCTGCCACAGAAGGTAGTTGAGGCCAGTTCATTGGCTATATTTAAGAGGGAGTTAGATGTGGCCCTTGTGGCTAAAGGGATCAGGGGGTATGGAGAGAAGGCAGGTACAGGATACTGAGTTGGATGATCAGCCATGATCATATTGAATGGCGGTGCAGGCTCGAAGGGCCGAATGGCCTACTCCTGCACCTATTTTCTATGTTTCTAAAACAAAGCTTTTCATTGACCTGCTCGGCAAGGCCACCAGCATAATTTAGGACAAGTCTCACCCTGGTCGCTCCCTCTTCTCCAGTCTCCCATCAAGCAAGAAGTACATAAGTGTGAATACAGGGAAGGACCAGTTTCTTCCAAGCTGTTCTCAGGCAACTGAACCACCCTACCAACAACTAGAGAGTGGTCCTGAACTACTACATTGGAGAACCTCAGGCTATGTTTAATCGGACTTTACCTTGCACTAAACGTCATTCCCTTTGTCCTGTATATGTCCAGTATATGTCCTGTATATGTCCAGATAGCAGGCAACAAAAGCATTTTGCAGTACTTTAGTTCATGTGAGAAGAATAAACCTAAACCTAATCCTGAGGAGGGAACATGCTGTGGTCAATGTCTACTAACTAGGTCAATGATTCAATTCAATCTTCTTCTTGCGTATGGCGTGCACAGCCTAAAGTTGCAGGTCAACTTGTTCTATTTGATCTTGTTTGTGGACGTCGGGTTGATTGCATTAGTCGAAACAGGGTGGACCACGTGAAGGTTGCAATCTCCCACCCCATTCAACTCGATGATACTTTCTTGCCACCTAGAGTGAAATGCTTTGTTTTGCGTACAACCTGGTAAAATTGTGTGGCAGACCTCACCGAATGGCGGTGCAGGCTCAAAGGGCCGAATAGCCTACTCCTGCACCTATTTTCTATGTTTCTATGTAAGCAGTACAAAAGTGTCACCACGTTTTGGCGCCAACAAAGTTATAAAACGTCACCGAATAGTCCTATATACTGCCTGTCACTACATGTGACCACAGGCAAACCTACCCCCTCCCCCTCCCCACTGGCTTCCCCCTTCATTCACACTTGTTCTACATCATCCCACTTTCCTAACCATGCTGTGGTCAATGTCTACATACTAGTTCACAATAGTTCATAAGTTGACACGTTCAAAAGCGATAGGAGCAGCATTAGACATCTGGCCCTAGTTCTATGCCATCCCACTGTGATCAATGTTTACTGACTAGTTCCCACTAGTTCTAAGTTAGCCCACTTTCCTATCTGTGCTGTGGCCAATGTCCACTAACACCAGGCCCCCCAGCAGCCAGTGGGATGCAGGGTCCAAGCCCGGAGTGACGGAAGGGATGCGTAGCCGTACCCATGAGGATGAGCCTGGTGGTCTGGAAGAGCTGCTCGTCGCTCCAGGTCGGGTGCTCCCCTTTCAGGATGTCGCAGACCCGGTTGTGTTCACGGAGCCAGATTGTGCCGTACATCATCAGGCCAGGAACCAGGCCGAACAACTCGTGGCCAAAGGCCAGCTGCTTGTCCCACGGCACCGAGCTCGGGTACTTCATCTTGACCGATGTTTCCTTCACCGACGGGGGGTACATCTCTCCCTTCACCACCTCAACAAAGATCAAACCATTAGACCTTCCCCCCCCTTTTGTGATCGACCATAGATCACCCAATGTTATCCCACTTTCTCATCCACTCCCTGCACACCAGCGGCAATTTTACAGTGGGCAATTAAATTACAGATAGCACAGTGGCGCAGCAGTAGAGTTGCTGCCTTACAGTGCCAGAGACCCAGGTGCTGTCTGTATGGAGTTTCTACGTTCTCCCTGTGACCTGTGTGGGTTTTCTTCAGGTGCTCTGGGTTCCTTCCACACTCCAAAGACGTACAGGTTCGTAGGCTAATTGGCTTTGCTAAATTGTCCCTTGTGTGTGGGATAGAACCAGTGTATTGTTGGTCGGTGTGGACAGTGGGCAGAGAGGCCTGTTTCAATGCTGTATCTCTAAACTAAACTAAAACTGTACGTCTTTGAGATGTAGGAGCAAATCGGAGCACCTGGAGGAAACCCACGCAGGTCACAGGGAGAAGATGAATACTCCTCACGTACAGCACCCGATGTCAGGGTTGAACCTGGCTGAGGCAGCAGCAACTCTACCAGCTGTGCCACTATGCCGCCCTGTATTGCATGAGTGTGATGTTTTTAATGAGTCTTTACAACCAATTCTGTGGCATCAGCAGGGAGCTTCCGAGACAAGCCGACCAGCGATGGAGAGCAGGGAAGGTGCAACGCTTTGGGACACACAGCTCCCGGGGATGTGGAGAGAGCACAGGCTTAGGCCTGAAGAGTGGTCAGTCCACGACTCTGGGACATAGCCAGACCTTGTGCTGGAAGCATGAGCCATGCTGCTCACAGCTGCCCTCTCACACCAGAGCTGCCTCTTTCATCCAGGCCCAGGGGTGCTGGACCTACCGACTATTCCTCGGACACCCGGGTGAACAGTGGGAGCCACTCAGGGCAGGGAAGGAGGGTATTCGGCCCATCGTGTCCGTGCCAGCTCACTGCAGAGCAATCCCATTATAGAACACCATTCCAGATCAGTGGAGCAGCGTATGTGGCCACGCGGCCTGGAACACTCTGACCACTGACTGGTCCAGTCCAAGCTTGGCCACATTACAATGGTGGGCATTGTTCCTGGCCAGCATCAGGTGTTCTCACGGGCTGGTTGTGCGCTCTGCCTGTCCTGGGTTGGCATTCTTCATAAGTCACGGGAGCAGAATTAGGCCATTCAGCCCATGGAGTCCACTCCGACATCCTATCATGGCTGATCTATCTTTCACTCTCAACCCCATTCTCCTGCCTTCTTCCCATGACCATTTTACACCCTTACTAATCAAGAACCTGTCAATGCCCGCCAGCTAGGAGCGACCTTGAGCTGTCCGAGACTCTGCAGTCTGCAGCCCCAGTGGGTCTGTCTCAAACTTCGGACTTTACACTGTAGAAAAATTTGCTCCGCGGCCGAAATGCCCAACGATCGAGTTTCTGTGTGGGTCGGCAGAGGTGGGGAGGGGGTGTGGTGGGAGGAGGGTTGTACCTGAAACTTCAGCTTCCCGTCCTTGAAAAGCCGCAGCTGGTGTTGACGTTCCAGAGACACTCCATAAATGTGGCTGAGGTCCACCTGTGTAACATTGCACTGTTTAACTCGAAGAACAACCCTCCAACACGCACACGTTTCACAGCCTGGGGGCTGATATATAACACGACAAGAGGCATGGATAGGGTAGACAGTCAGAACCCTTTGGCCGGGATGGGGAACTGAAATACCGGTGGATGTAGCTTTAAGGTGAGAAGGGCAAAATTTAAAGGAGATGTGCGGGGAAAATATTTTTGACACAAATAGCGGTAGGTGCCTGGGACGCGCTATGGGCGGTGGTGGAGGCAAACGTTTCAAAGGTATTTTATTGTCACGTGTACCAATTGAGGTACAGTGATATGTGAATGACCATACAGCCATACTAAAAAAGCAACAAGACACACAACTACATAGAAGTTAACATAAACATCCACCACAGCTGATTCCCCACATTCTTCACTGTGATGGGGCAAGAAAGTCTATACTTCTTCCCTTATTCCTGCTGCTCCCTCAGATATAATAGCGATATTAAGGAGAATTTTGGACAGGCATATGCATATACAGGAAATGAAGGGATATGAATTATGTGCAGGCAGAGGAGATTTGGTCTTGGCATCATGTTCGCCACAGGCATGTGGGCTGTTTTATGTTCCATGTTTATCTTCATCATGCTACAATTATTCTTGCCTCTCCATACTCAACATAACTTCAACAAAACGTTGAAACAAAGAACTGCAGATGCCGGTTTATACCAATGATAGACACAAAGTGCTGGAGTAACTCAGTGGGTCTGGAGAAAAGTTATGGGTGATATTTCAATCCGGGGCTCTCCTCTCTCCAGAAATGTGGTCTGAAAAAGTCTCGACTGAGTCATGTCACCCATTCCTTATTCTCCATAGATGCTGCCTAACCCTCTGAGTTACTCCAGTATTTTGTGTTTAACTTTGAATGAGGGTCTGGGCATTGTTGGTGAGGGAGATATTTATTGTGCATCCTCAACCAACCATGCGAAGATGGAGATAAGGTATCTCGTTGAACCACTGCCATCCTTTTATGGAAGGTGCTCCCACAATGCTGTGGGGAGGGAGCTCCAGGAATTAGACCCATTGACGTTGAAGATATATTTTCAGGTCAGTTCATAAGTGATAGGAGCAGAATTAGGCCATTTAGCCCATCGTCTACTCCGTCATTCAATTATGGCTGATCTATCTCTTCATCTCAACCCCATTCTCCACCCGATAACCCCTCTCAACCCCTACCAATCAAGAATCTATCTATCTCTGCCTTAAAATTATCCATTGACTAGGCCTCTATAACCTTCTGTGGCAAAGAATTCCACAGATTCACCACCCCCTGACTAAAGAAATTGCTCCTAAAGCAACCTTCCTTTTATTCTTAGGCTATGACATCTGGTCCTAGACTCTCCCAATAATGGAACCATCCTCTCCGCATCTATCCAAGCCTTTCACTATTCTGTACATTTCAATGAGGTCCCCCCTCTTCCTTCTAAACCCCAGTGAGTACAGGCCCAGCGCCGTCAGACGCTCATCATATTTTAACCCACTCATTCCTGGGATCACTCTCGTAAACCTCCTCTGGACCCACGCCAGCGCCAGCGACATCCAAGTCAGGATTGTGTGCGTATCTTCAGAAGTCAAGAGTATTTAATTGCCATATGCCGTGTTTGTTTGAACAGGCACCTCGAAAACATTAAACTTCATTATTTCGTTTCCCAGCCATGTGACATGTAGGTTTATTAATCCTGAAGATAAGATTTGGTATCGGGCATTAAGTTCGCCACAGATATTGTGGGCCAAAGAGCCTGTTCTTGTTCTGTACTGCTGTATGTACACAGTACAGCACGAGAACAGGCCCTTTGGCCCTCAATATCTGTGGCAAACTTAATGCCTCTACCAAATCGTATCTATGTGTGTACCGGCACTCTTTAAATCATGATTAATGAACATAATGTAACAATGATGTTGAATTATTTGGAGGTGCCGGTATGCTTTCACAGTGAGAATGAAAGCAGTGGTATGAGCACTGTCTGAGCTGTTGCTGAACATAAAACATGGAAAAGTACAACACAAGAATAGGCCCTTCGGCCCACAATATCTATGCTGAACATGATGCCAAGTTACACTGATCTCCTCAGCCCACATATGATCCATATCCCTCCATTCTCTTCATATCTATGTGTCTATTCAAATGATGTCTTAAAAGCCCCCCTTTTTTTTTTAAATTATGAAACTACTTTTATTCAAAAAAATAAAAATAAACATAGAGTATTAACACAATCAAAGACTGCCTATGCTGACAGTTTACAAACAAATGATCGTCAAATTAATAACGTCAACTGGATCCACGAAATGGCCGTTGAAGGTCGAGTGTTCCGTTTATCAACAAAACACTCGACCTTCAACGACGACCACTCGACCTTAAAAGCCCCTGGTAGTGTGTTCCAGGCACCCACCACCCTCTGTGTTAAAAACATGCCCTGCACATCTCCTTTAAGCTTTGCCCTTCTCACCTTGAAGCCATGCCCACTAATTGTTGATATATCTACACTGGGGAAAAAGTTCTGACTGTCCACCCTATCCATACCTCCCATAATTTTATAAACAGGTCTCCCCTCAACCTCTCATATCTCAGAGAAAACAATGCAAGTCTGCACCAAGATGAAAATGTTGGAATTGGCCCGTCGATCAGGCAATGACTGTGGAGAGAGAAAGCTGAGCTGAATGTTATGATCGGACAACATTACAGCAGAACCAGCCAGTTTTAGGCCAAAAAGGAGAATGAGTTAGCTGAGATTGTTGAACTCGATATTTAGTCCCAAAGGCTGCATAACATGCCCAGAAAAATAAGTTGATTGGACCTTTAGCACCGACATACAACAACTCCTCAGCTCGGAGGTGCTGTTGGATATCAAAGATCCAACTAACTTGTTATTCTCATTTTCCCAATTAGAAAAATAGAAATATAGAAAATAGGTGCAGGAGTAGGCCATTCAGCCCTTCGAGCCTGCACCGCCATTCAATATGATCATGGCTGATCATCCAACTCAGTATCCCATCCCTGCCTTCTCTCCATACCCCCTGATCCCATTAGCCACAAGGGCCACATCTAACTCCCAATTGTGGCAAAGTGTCTCTGACCGGAGGCATTCACTCTGTTTCTCTCCCCGCGGGTGCTGCCCGACCTGCCGAGTGTTTCCGGCAACCTCTGCTTGTTAATGCCTCGGGAATCGGTCACTCACCCCGTGCCCCAGAGCTTTAGTGAACCCCGGACCTTGGTCAAAGTTTGTCCTGAAGAACTGATGGGTGAAGTGTTGGGCGAAGAATGCGAACATCAGGTTGGAGCCCTGGGGATCCGGAATGAACGTCTTCCTCAGCAGGAAATCCATAGCCAATTGCGTGGCATTCGGCCATGTCTTATACCCTGGAAAGTTGAACAAGAAACTACATCACTTGTGTGGCTTTTGTAACAGCCCCGTCACAATCCTAACTCACTGCGCCTTCTTGCACCCTTGAGACTGCTGTCAAAGCCACTTCACTGAAAGGCACACAACCAAACATTAGCAACATTTCTGGGCAGTCACGGTGGCGCACCAGTAGAGTTGCTGCCTTACAGCGAATGCAGCGCCGGAGACCCGGGTTCGATCCCGACTACGGGTGCTGTCTGTACGGAGTTTGTACGTTCTCTCCATGACCTGCGTGGGTTTTCTCCGAGATCTTTGGTTTCCTCCCACACTCCAAAGGCGTACAGGTATGTAGGTTAATTGGCTTGGTAAATGTAAAAATTGTGGGTGTAGGATAGTGTTAATGTGCGGGGATCACTGGTCGGCGCGGACCTGCTGGTCGAAAGGCCTGTTTCCGCGCTGCATCTGTAAAACACAATGTAGATGCAAGGAACTACAGATGCCGATTTACAAAAGACAGTAACTGCTGGAGTAACTCAGTGGGTCAGGCAGCATCTCTGGAGGACATGGATAGTTCATGTCATGGGAGCAGAATTAGGCTTATCGAATCTACCCCACTATTCAATCATGGCTGATCTATCTTTCCCTCTCAACCCCATTTTCCTGCCTTCTCCCCATAACCTTTGACACCCTTACTAATCAAGAAGCTGTCAATCTCTGCTTTATAAATACTAAATGTGGGAGGAAGCATGCCGTCACAAGGGGAACGTGCAAACTACACACAGACAGCACTAGGGACTTCAGTCTGAAGAAGGGTCTCGACCCGAAACGTCACCCATTCCTTCTCTCCAGACGCTGCCTGTCCCACTGAGTTACTCCAGCATTTTGTGTCAATCAGGATCGAGCCCAGATCACCTGCACTGTGAGGTAGTGACTCTACCAGCTGTTCCTCTGTACCAGCAGTCCGATTTGTGACTGGAATCACTTCCATAAACCATATTTAACCACTCAGTGATGGTTCGTGAGCCTTTGTTTAATGTCAGCCCGCGATAAAATGTTGACGATTCTTCTTTGGTTTCTTCCTTTCCAAGAAACTGTTGGGAATGCCGTTGGGAATAGCGGACGTCACCGTGATTATACTCAGCCACCCGCACTCTCCGCTCAGGAAGGCCGATCTCCAGTAGGGAACCCTTGGCCATTGCCCCTTACCTTTAGTTCCGGAGCCGGTCGGGCAGTCCAGGGGCACGGACGGGAGCAAGCGGGTGTAGTAGCTGAGGTTGGTGAAGCCCTCCCAAGTGAGGTAGTTGTAGTCGGAGTTGTAGGTCGGTGGGCTGGGGATCAGGTCCGACCGTGCTGTAAGAGGAAACACATCCCACTGGTTATTTTGATGGAGTCACAGAGTTATAGTACTGTTGAACACCTCCCATTTATTTGCATTTTGGCCCATATAGTCCTTAACGCTGTGAGCTAGTTGAGGTGTATAAAATATGGAGTTATACAGCACAGAAACAGGCCCTTCAGCCCACCTTGTCCATGCTAATCAAGTTGGCATATAAGTCTTGTCCCATTTGGCCCAATGCCCTTAATGCCATTACCTTGATGCTGTGAGAAAAACGGAGAGGGAGAGAGATAGAGAAAGTCGAGCGTTTATCATATGCACAAGCACAGGTGTGGTATGGGTACAATGAAAATCTTGCCTGCTGCAGCATCATAAGCTTATACACTCAAACACACAGCAGCATAAACTATACATAAACGACACAGAAATCAAACAGAAATTCTACAAGGCATTGAAGAGGTATATAGACCTTGCAAAATACAAAGCATGACTGCAAAACACAGTAGGGAATTATTGTACTGCAAGAGGTGGTTTGTTGTGCTCTGTTGTCCAGGTAGGGTTAAGGTTTTGTGCGCCCTGATGGCCGTATTGTTCCCCTCTCAGCTCACACACGCACATGCAGATTCATTGCTTACGCACATTAAACTTTCCCAGTAAATGTAGCGGAAATAAACAGGCTAATTTGTAAGTGTAATTGAGAGTGGATTCGGGAGCACGAGCCAATGCAAAGTCCTTTGGCAGAGAATCGGCCGTCTCACTGAGCTGTGCGTGGAATGAGTGCAATTTAAATTCTCCGGGTTAGCTTCGCAACTGCTGCCTGTTTCCACAACACAGGCCAACGCGGCTTTGAGATGTTGCTATGTGACCTGATGGTCATTTCCTGCATCCCCTGTGTTTATGTTGTTGGATTCCTGCTTCAAGGTTAGTGGGAATAGCCAGGAGGGTTGGACATGATGCAAGAGATTACGCTCCAGCACTGAGTAAATTCACTGTACAGACACAGTGTTACTGGAAGGCAACGAGGCAGATAGCAATTGATTATTGCGTAGGAAGGAATTGCAGGTGCTGCTTTCTACCCAAGATAGGCGCAAAATGCTGGAGCAACTCAGCGGGTCAGGCAGCAACTCTGGAGAAAAGGAACAGGTGACGTTTCGGGTTGGAACCCTTCTTCAGGCCGATGAATTGCAATGAATTGTTAATTGGATTTAGCCGTCCAGTGCCGCTACTGTTCTATTACTGGATTCATAATTCCTGGCCTGCTCTATCCAAACCCATCACTGTGGAGCCAGAAGGTACACAAAAACGCTGGAGAAACTCAGCGGGTGCAGCAGCATCTATGGAGCGAAGGAAATAGGCAACGTTTCGGGCCGAATCCAATTAACAATTCATTGCAATTCATCGGCCTGAAGAAGGGTTCCAACCCGAAACGTCACCTGTTCCTTTTCTCCAGAGTTGCTGACTGACCCGCTGAGTTGCTCCAGCATTTTGTGCCTATCTTCCTACGACCATGTTGATGGAATCACGAAGAAAACCAATCAAGGCCTCCACCTCCGCGGAAGTTGAGGAGATTCAACACATCGATGAGTACTCTCTTGAATTTCTGCAGCAGTACAATAGAAAGCACGTTGACTGGTTGCATCAGCACCCGGTTTTGCTACTCTAATGCTCAGGAACAAAGGAGACAACAGAGATTGGGAGACACTGCACGCTCCATCACCAGTTCTGACCTCTCCACCATCGAAGGGATCTTATAGGAGGCACTGACTCAAAAAGGCAGCCAGTACCCACACAACCTTGACCACACCCTCATTTCACTCCTACCATTGGGAGAAGGTATAGGCATCTCAAAAGCTATCCTTGGTTCAAGGATAGCTTCTTCCCAACACCCATCAGACTTAAATACAGCACAAGACTAACTTCAGGTATGAACTATGGACTATCTTTGGTTGCACGAAGGACTTTGTAATTTTTGCCTAGTATTGTGGTTATAATGTTATTGAATGTTTGTGTGTTGTGTATTATCTGTGCATATTGTTTACAGGCCTGTATACTACTGCAAGTAAGAATTTCATTGTTTCGTTCCTGGTAAATATGACAATTAAACACTCTCGACTCTTAAAATACGCGGAGATGCAAATTCATAATCCCTCCTCAACAGTTGGGCAATTTAAATTCAATTTACTAAATAAATCTGCAGTAAAAATCGTATGTATTAGTTCTATGCTATCTCACTCTCTCATCCACTACTAACACACTAGAGGGGAAATTTACAGAGGCCAATTAACCTACAAACCCGCACGACTTTGGGATATGAGAGGAAACCGGAGCACCTGGAGGAAACCCACGCGATCACAGGGAGAACGTGCAAACTCCAGACAGACAGTACTCGAGGATCAATGAATGAATGAATGAATAAGTTTATTGGCCAAGTATTCACATACAAGGAATTTGCTTTGGTGCTCCGCCCGCAAGTGACAACATGACATACAGTGACAGTCAAGAATGATACATAAAACATTAAACATTAATAATAAAACATTATTGATTAAACATGTGAATGAAATAAAATACCAGAGCAAAAGGAGGCTACAGATTTTTGGTTATTGAGTATAGCTACTACTCGTGGAAAAAAGCTGTTTTTATGTCTGGCTATGACAGTCCGGATTCGCCTTCCAGAGGGAAGTGATTCAAAGAGTTTGTGGCCAGGGTGAGAGGGGTCAGAGATGATCGTACCCACTCGCTACCTGGCCCTTGCAGTGTACAGTTCGTCAACGGAGGGAAGGTTGCAGCCAATAACCTTCTCAGCTGATCGGACGATTCGCTGCAGCCTCCGGGTGTCGTGCTTGGTGGCTGAGCCAAACCAGACCATGATGGAGAAGGCAAGGACAGACTCTATGATGGCCGTGTAGCATTTGACCATCATTGCTTGTGGCAGATTATGCTTCCTCAGCTGCCGCAGGAAGTACATCCTCTGTTGTGCCTTTTTGACTATAGAGTCGATGGTAGTCCTCCACTTAAGGTCCATGGAGATGATGGTTCCCAGGAACTTAAAAGACTCAACAGACGTGACTGTAGTGAGTGGGGTGAGGGGAGGGGGAGCTCTCCAAATTTCTACAATCAATTCCACTGTCTTAAGAGCTGAGCTCCAGGTTGTTGCAATGGCACCAGGACGCCAGCTGTGACACTTCCTGTCTGTAGGCAGATTCCAAGATGTACTTGGCCTGCCTGTAGAGGTCTGAATCCCCGCTCCTGTAGGCCTCCTCTTTAGACTGTCGGAGCTGTCTGAGTTCTGCAGTTGTTGTTGAACCAGGTCCGGTTCCTAGTTGGAATGCAACTGTCCTCACAAAAGCTGACATATGATGATACAGTGTCTGTTTACTCATTGAGGCTTGCGGTTGCTTCCCTGAACACATTCCAATCCGTGCAGGCAAAGCAGGATTGTAGGTTCTCAATGTCCTCGCTTGTCCACCTGTTCGTTGTTTTGACCACAGGCTTAGCAGATTTTAGTTTCTGCCTGTAGGTCGGAATAAGGTGAACGAGACAATGGTCAGAGAGACCCAGACCTGCCCGGGGAACAGAGCGATATGCGTTCTTGCATTCTTAATGCGGGTCTCCAGCACAGTGAGGTAGCATCTCCACCCACTGCGCCACTGTGCTGCCCAGCTGTTACGTTTAACAAAAATCATGCATTTACAATCATTGTTTGAAGGTTGATATGGTGATCTCACCAGCACATTTTGGTCGGATCGTGCGATCATGAGATCAGAGAACAAGCCACCTTGGCATTCCCAGACATTACTGATTATTTCCAGATTGGGTCCGGGAATTACTTTCCAAGGTTTGTGCTTGCAGCCAAAGGAAAAGCCGGCCCAAGAGGAATGGATGCAATGTTTTCACTGCACAGCTCGAGGCCAAAGCCTCTTGCTCAGCATGCACGTTGTTCCTTCACTCATAACTCAATAGACAATAGATGTCGGAGTTGGCCATTCGGCCCTTCGACATCTACTGTGTTCATAAGGTCATAAGTGATAGGAGTAGAATTAGGCCATTCAGCCCATCACGTCTACTCCGATCTATCTCTCTCTTCCAACCCCATTCTCCTGCCATAACCCCTGACACCCATACTAATCAAAAATTAATCTATCTCTGCCTCAAAAATATCCACTGACGGCCTCTATGACAGAGAATTCCACAGATTCACCACCTTTTGACTAAAGAAATTTCTCTTCATCTCCTTCCTAAAAAAACATCCTTTAATTCTGAGGCTATGACCTCTAGTCTTGGACTCTCCCACTAGTGGAAACATCCTCTCCACATCCACTCGATCCAAGCCGTTCATTATTCTTGGTTGTGGTGGTGAGATCTTTGTCTCTGCGCCACCCTGCAGGGTGTGACTGACTACAATCTATTTGCATCTACTTGAGCCCGGGTGTAAATGACTATTATATACAAATCCACACTTCCTTCTTTGAGTGTTGCACTGTAGAGCCACCTCAGCACTGAGTTAGTTAGTTAGGTTTAGTCAATGTCACGTGGACCGAGGTACAGTGAAAAGCTTTTGTTACGTTCTATCCAGTCAGCGGAAAGACTATACAAGATTGCAATGTAGCCATCCACACTGTGCAGATGCACGATAAAGGAAATAACGTTTAGTGCAAGATAAAGTCCAGTAAAGCCTGATTAAAGATAGTCCGAGGGTCTCCAATGAGGTAGATAGTAGCTCAGGACAACTCTCTGGTTGTGGATAGGATGGTTCAGTTGCCAGATAGATCAGCTGGGAAAAAACAATCCCTGAATCTGGAGGTAAACTTGTTCTCACATTCAAATATTTCCTTAGTAATCATGGCTTTGAGAACAGCTTCTTGACGTCATGGTGATTCACACCTTGGTGCACCTTGTCCACTGTAGTTTGAAAGATTTTTGGTTAAAGCACAGGATAATTTTGTGTGCAGTTAAAAGCAAAGATACTAGAGCGGAGCAAGATAGACCACTCCTGCAAAATCCAATGGACTGACGTGTAGTACGCAACGGAGCGTAACTTCCGCCATTTCAGTAAACCTGACCCGACTTCAGTTATGCCGCTCACAGTGTAATCAGCCTTGCGGGGGAACAGTTTGTGTTTACTATGGTTATAGTATCTTTGCTTGGACACTATGTAATATTATGTTTATTATAATACACTTATAATACTATGTTTATAGTATCTTTGCTTGGAGCCCTGCACACAGACTGCGTATCCAGCCCCCCGGCGCAACACTCACAGACTCTGCTACCAGAAGGCAGGCTATTAAATCAATCCGGTGTTTAACACTGTCACTGTTGCTACACAGACTCTGCTAACCAGAAGACAAGTTATTGAGTCAGGGTGGAGTTTCAGTACACGGAACTCTGCTACCGGATTCCCACAGTAGGGATACCAGCCCCCAGCGCCAACAGTCCATCTTCAATCCCTCTCGGCCGGTAACAACGTTTCCAATGGAAACGACACCCGCGGCAGTGACACCGATCCTGGCGCTCCCTGCACAAGATGCTGTTCCAGCGGAGAGAAACTGTCCTCACTGTAAAGGCGAACCCTCTCTGCCTCTCCGCTTACACTTCGCAAACGTAGCTCCGGGATAGGATGTGCACAGAGAGAGGTAAACAAACACACAAGGAATCATCTCACTGCGGAGCAAAGATACTAGAGCTGAGTACCTTTGGTTAAAAGCTCCAGTGTGCAGTAATTGTACTGCGTACCTTCCACCTTGGAATTCTGTATCTTCCCTTTGCTCTATTTTATGTACTCTATACCTTCTCCTTTGCACTCTGTATCATAGAAACATAGAAAATAGGTGCAGGAGTAGGCCATTTGGCCCTTCAAGCCAGCACCGCCACTCACTGTGCTCATAAGGTCATAAGTGATAGTAGAATTAGGCCATTCAGCCCATCAAGTCTACTACGCCGGTACATAAAAATGCTGGAGAAACTCAGCGGGTGCAGCAGCATCTATGGAGCGAAGGAAATAGGCAGCGTTTCGGGCCGAAACCCTTCTTCAGAAAGTCTACTACGCCATTCAGTCATGGCTGATCTATCTCTCCCTCCCAACCCCATTCACCTGCCTTCTCCCCATAACCCCAGACGCCCGTATTCATCAATTATCTATATATCTCTGCCTCAAAAATATCCACTGACGGCTTCTACAGCCTTCTGCGGCAAAGAAATGCACAGGTTTACCATCCTTTGCCTAAAGAAATTTCTCCTCATCTCCTTCCTAAAAGAACGTCCTTTAATTCTAAGGCTATGACCTCTAGTCCTAGACTCTCCCATTAGTGGAAACATCCTCTCCACATCCACTCTATCCAAGCCGTTCACCATTCTTGGCTCTGGTGGTGAGATTGTTGTCTCCGTGCCACCCTGCAGTACGTGACTGACTACATCTACTGCCTCATAACTCAAAGTATCTCTCAGAGTTTCACCATGATGTTGCACAACAATGAACGGACAAAGACTCCATCTGCAAGCACTTCTGGCACCCCTTCTGCTGTTCTTGCCCCAGTTCCATCTCTTGTAGTTTCCTTCAGTGACTAAGGTACCTGCAAAGATCCAGCAGAGTGTTGCACTATGCCCGGGAATGAACTAACTTCTGCAATGTGCTCAGGTCACCTCACGATTCACAATCACTTCTCCTTTCTCTTTGACATGTTGCAATCTATTTGCATCCACTTGTGCCCGAGGGTAAATGACCCTATTATATACAAATCCACACTTCCTTCACTCAGTGTTGCACTGTGGAGCCACCTCAGCACTGAGTTAGTTAGTTTAGTTGAGTCACTGTCATGTGGACCGAGGTACAGTGAAAAGCTTTTGTTAAGTGCTATCCAGTCGACGGAAAGACTATGCATGATTACATAGAAACATAGAAAATAGGTGCAGGAGTAGGCATTCGGCCCTTCGAGCCTGCACCGCCATTCAATATGATCATGGCTGATCATCCAACTCAGTATCCCATACCTGCCTTCTCTCCATACCCCCTGATCCCTCTAGCCACAAGGGCCACATCTAACTCCCTCTTAAATATAGCCAATGAACTGGCCTCAACTACCTTCTGTGGCAGAGAGTTCCAGAGATTCACCACTCTCTGCGTGAAAAATGTTCTTCTCATCTCGGTTCTAAAGGATTTCCCCCCTATCCTTAAGCTGTGATCCCTTGTCCTGGACTTCCCCAACATCGGGAACAATCTTCCTGCATCTAGCCTGTCCAATCCCTTAAGAATTTTGTAAGTTTCTATAAGATCCCCCCTCAATCTTCTAAATTCTAGCGAGTAAGAAAGTCCTGACATCCCAGGAATCAGTCCTGTGAACCTTCTCTGTACTCCCTCTATGGCAACAATGTCCTTCCTCAGATTAGGAGACCAAAACTGTATGCAATACTCCAGGTGTGGTCTCACCAAGACCCTGTACAACTGCAGCAGAACCTCCCTGCTCCTATACTCAAATCCTTTTGCTATGAATGCCAACATACCTTACCATTTATAATCTAGCCATCCACTGTACAGATGCACAATAAAGAAAATAATGTTTAGTGCAAGATAAAGTCCAATTAAAGATAGTCCGAGGGTCTCCAGTGAGGTAGATAGTAGCTCAGGACCACTCTCTAGTTGTGGATCAGATGGTTCAGTTGCCTGATCAGTTGGGAAAAAACAATCCCTGAATCTGGATATTCTATACATATTCTATGCACTCTGTATCCCCCCCTTTGCTCTATCTATTGTATGCACTTTGTCTCTTTCCTTGGCTATTTATTTACTCTATACCTTCTCTTTTGTACTCTGTATCTTAGAAACATAGAAAATAGGTGTAGGAGTAGGCCATTCGGCCATTCGAGGCAGCATCACCATTTAATATGATCATGGCTGATAATCCAAATTCAATACCCCAATTCTGCTTTCTCCCCATATCCCTCGATTCCGTTAGAGTTATATCTAACTCTCTGTTGAATACATCCAGTGAATTGGCCTCCACTGCCTTCTGTGGCAGCGAATTCCTCAGATTCTCAACTCTCTGCATGACAAAGTTATTCCTCATCTCAGTCTGAAATGGCCCACCCCTTATTTTTAAACTGTGACCCCAGGTCCTGGACTCCCCCAACATTGGGAACATTTTTCCCGCATCTAGCCTCTCCAATCCCTTAAGAATTTTATATCATTCCCCCTTGCTCTATCTTTTGTACTTGAGTTTGACGATTATATTTTGGTTTGGTATATCTGATTGGATTGGATACAGCACAAAAAGCTGAAGTAACTCAGTGGGACAGGCAGCATCTCTGGAGAGAAGGAATAGGTGACGTTTCGGGTTGAAACCCTTCTTCAGATTGAAGAATGGTCTCTCGAACCTTCAGATTGGAAAAGGATCTCGACCCGAATACGTCACCTATTCTTTTTCTCCAGAGATGCTGTTTGTCCCGCTGAGTTACTCCAGCTTTTTGTTTCTATCTTCGGTTTAAACTAGCATCAGCACTTCCTTCATAGATTGAATAGCATGCAGAACAAAGCCTTTCTCTGTTACCTCGGTTCGTGACAATAATAAATTTAAACCTAATTGTCAGGCAATGGTGACTCTGATTATTCATATTCACCTGAGAACAGGAGTCGGTGTTGTTTCTTCCATAAAACGACTTTGACTTGATTTGACTATGATTGGTTACTTCCCCTTCTTCCCAACGATAGATGTTAAACTAACTCGCCTGTAGTTCCATGTCATCCATCTTTATCTCTTTTTGGCTGTTTGCCAAACTTCTGCCCCCTTCCCAGAAGTTAATGAGTTTTTGAAAAATTCCAACCACTGGTCCACTTTCTCTGCTGTCCCTTCCTTTAAAACCCTGGGTTGGAGTTTGTCAAGCTTCTGTGCTGTGTGTCCTTGCTTGGCCCTGTGACCTAGTTTAAAACACTATCCGTCATGATTGGGATTTTTACCACTTCCTCCGCTATTTAAAATTAACCCCTCGGTTATCTTATTTGTCGTGTTCTCCACGGAGAAGATCGCCGAAAATCTGGATAATTTCTTTGCTTGCTGTTATTAATTCACCAGCCTCGTTCTCTAGAGGCTCAACATTTACCTCAGCCACTTCCCATTCATACGTCCCTTGGTGAACGATGAAGAGCACGTGACTGGTTGTATCACGGCCTGGGCTTCGGCAACTCGAACGCCCAGGAGTGAAAGAGCCTGCAGTGGGTGGTGGACACTGATCGGTCCATCGCAGGCACTGATTTCACCACCTTCAATGGGATCTACTGGAAGCGCTGCCCCAAAAAGTCAGTCAATATCAGCAAAGGCCCACACCACCCTGGCCACACTCTCATCTCACCTGCTAGCGGGAAGATGGTACAGGGGGCCTGAAAAACTGTGGCCACCAGGTTCAAGAATAGCTTATTCTCAGGGTCTTGTACATTACACAACACTCACCACAACCTCAGTAACTATAGAAACATAGAAAATAGGTGCAGGAGTAGGGCATTCGGCCCTTCGAGCCTGCACCGCCATTCAATATGATCATGGCTGATCATCCAACTCAGTATCCTGTACCTGCCTTCTCTCCATGCCCCCTGATCCCTTTAGCCACAAGGGCCACATCTAACTCCCTCTTAAATATAGCCACTGAACTGGCCTCAACTACCTTCTGTGGCAGAGAATTCCACAGATTCACCACTCTCTGTGTAAAAAATGATTTTCTCAACTCGGTCCTAAAAGATTTCCCCCTTATCCTTAAACTGTGACCCCTTGTTCTGGACTTCCCCAACATCGGGAATAATCTTCCTGCATCTCGCCTGTCCAACCCCTTAAGAATTTTTGTAAGTTTCTATAAGATCCCCCCTCAATCTTCTAAATTCTAGCGAGTACAAGCCGAGTCTATCCAGTCTTTCTTCATATGAAAGTCCTGCCATCCCAGGAATCAGTCTGTGTTTTGGTGGCACCATGGACTTTGGGTTTTACATTATTATGGTCTGGTTTCCTAGTAATCATGATTGTTAATTAATTTTATTGCTGGTCATAGTAAATGTTTGTGTCGTATTGTTGTGTTAATGGTCCTGTAAAGATGCAGCCAGTAAGAATTTCACTGTCCGGTTTTGCTCTCAACTCAGTTTTCCTCCTCCTTTGTGAGTTTTGTTTCTGGATGCAGTCTGCTGGCCTCTCAACTACCTTTCAACCCCACAGATAGACACAAAATACTGGAATAACTCAGAAGGACAGGCAACACCAGTTTGAAGAGGGATCTTGACCTGAAACGTCACCCATTCCTTCTCTCCAGAGATGCTGCCTGTCCCATTGAATTACTCCAGCATTTTTTGGGTCTGTTTCTGGTGCAGTTCCCACCTACACATTTTGTCTACAGCTTTCCACCACATTTTGTCCTCGCCCTCTTTTGTTAACTGCAGATTGTGCTTCACCTCATGGAATTCCTCTTTGGAATTGGGACAGAATCTTGCTGAGTACTGTGGACACAAAGTGCTGGAGTAACTCAATGGGCCAGGCAGCATCTCTGGAGAACATGGATAGGTGACTTTGCAGGTCAGGACCTTTCTTCGGACTGGTTATAGTAAGGAGAGGAAGTTGGGAAAAGGTGGGGAGGGGGCGGAACAAAGCTTGCAAGTGATAGGTGGATGCAGGTAAGGGGGTGGGGGCGATGTTGATAAACAGATGAGCAGACAAAGGGTTCAGATGAAGGGGTGGTACGGTGACACAGTGGTAGTGTTGCTGCCTCACAGCGCCGGAGACCTGGGTTAGATCCTGACTACTACGGGTGCTGTCTTTACAGAGTTTGCACGTTCTCCCCGTGACCGCGTGGGTTTTCTCCAGGTGCTCCCGTTTCCACGCACATTCCAAAGACGTACAGGTTTGTAGGTTAATTGGCTTTGGTAAAATTGTGAAATTGTCCTTAGGGTGAGTAGGATAGTGCTGGTTTACGGGGTGATCGCTGATTGGCGCTGACAGTGGGCCGAAGGACCTGTTTCCACGCTGTAGCTCTTAAGTATGAAAAGGAGACAAGAGTGTTGTGAACCAGCTGTTTGAACATCTGCCACTGTTTGCACATCTGCCAGTGGACATCTGCCACAGTGAACATCTGTCACTGTTTGAACATCTACCGCTGTTTGAACATCTGCCGCTGTTTGAACATCTGTCGCTGTTTGAACATCTGTTGCTGTTTAAACATCGGTTGCTGTTTAAACATCTGTTGCTCTTCATCTACTGACCATCTTAACTTATTCTCCAGTTCATCCCTCAGTCAAGTGCACCATCACACCATCACCACTGCCCTCTCTAAGTTGCGGACACTGGATTTGGCTCTGTCCATACAGTCATACAGTGTGGAAATAGGCCCCCTTTGACATCTGTTCTAGGCACCCACCACCCTCTGTGTGGAAAAGGTTATATATCTCCTTTAAACCGCCCCTCTCACCATAATCTATGTACTCTAGTCTTCCATGATGATACGTGCCTCCATCACCGATACTTTCTGTCATTTATTCCATTAGTTCAGTGGGAAACAATGTGCCTTTAAAATAATGAGCGGATTAGATCGGGTCGATGCACAGAGTCTCTTGTCCAGAGTAGTTGAATCGAGGACCAGAGGGCATAGGTTTAAGGTGAAGGGGAAAAGATTTAACAGGAATCCGAGGAGTAACTTTTTCACACAAAGGGTGGTGGGTGTATGGAACAAGCTGCCGGAGGAGGTAGTTGAGGCAGGGACTATCCCAACATTTCTCAAACAGTTAGACAGGTACATGGATAGGACATTTTGGAGGGATACGGACCAAACGCGGGCAGGTGGGACTAGTGTAGCTGGAACATGTTGGCGGGTGTAGGCAAATTGGGCCGAAGGGCCTGTTTCCACACTGTATCACTCTGTGACTTTAACAAGCACTTGTTAACCCGTATGTGTCCAAGCCAGTGCTCATGTTCGTGACATACTTTACCACTGATAATTGATAAGAATTGGCTCGGCACTGTAAAACAGCAATGATGGGGATTTTCCGGTTGCAGTTTGCTTTGGTTGTTTTCTGCAGACTCATTTGCAATTCTCACCCGTTCGCGAGCAAACCTTCGATGGTCCCAGTGACGGTGAAGATGGAAACAGGTCAGAGCTTGCCGACTGCCTGCCACCTCCTTCCACCGCTTTCCCTAAGAGTGAAACTATGCGTGGGTTTTCTCCGAGATCTTCGGTTTCCGCCCACACTCCAAAGACGTACAGGTTTATAGATTAATTGGCTTGGTAAATGTAACAATTGTCCCTTGGTGGGTGTAGGATAGTATTAATGTGCGGGGGTCGCTGGTCGGCACGGACCAGGTGGGCTGAAGGGTCTGTTTCCGCGCTGTATCTCTAAAGGAAACTCGAACTCCTCCCTTCAAATTCTTTTGATGATAGTAATCTCTTCTCTGCCTCTCTGCCTTCTTTAAGGCAGTGCTTGTTTTAAAAACGAGAACAGAAAAAGCTGGGTGGGTGGGTTCAATATCTGTGGCACAGGAACACTGTTAACATTTCAGGTCGAACGCATTAACTCTGTTTCAATTCTCCACAGACAGCCACTCGAGCTGCTGAATGTTTCCTGCACGCTCTGTCTTTATTCTAATATATAGTCAGAGAGTCATACAGCATGGCAACAGGCCCTTCGGCCCAACTCGCCCATGCTGACCCTGATGCCCCATCTAGCGAGTCCCATTTGCCCGCCTTTGGCCCATATCCTAAACCTTTCAGAGTAATGTACCTGCCCAGATGCCTTTTATCTGTCAAGTGAACCTGCCTCAACTCCTTACACTGCCAGTTCGTCCCATACACTCACCACTCTCTGTGTGAATATGTTACCCCTCGGGTTCCTATTAAAACTTTTCTCTCTCACTTTAAAACTAAAAGTCATCTGGTTCATGATTCCCTAACCCTGGGAAAAAGACTGTGTGCATTCACACTAGCTATTCCCCTCATGATTTTATAGTATTGATTTATGCCAGGCATAGCAGATAAAATAAAGGAAAAATTATCAGTTCCTGGTTAGTACCTTATCGAACAATAAAAGGTCCTTCAGCTTGTAGACTCCGCATTGAGCATCCCGCACTAATTTCCCCCCCCACATTCCTGTTAGCTTACCCCAGGTTCCAGCATTCACTTACCCAATGCAGCCAATTTACAGTGGCCCTCTAACTTACCAACCTGACGGGCCAGGCAGCATCTCTGGATAGCATGCATGGGTGATGCTTCAGATCGGGACCCTTCTTGTGACCTGACCCAAAACGTCACCTGCTCCCGACCTCCAGAGATGCTGCCTGACCCTCTGAGTTACTCCAGCCCTTTGTGTCTGTTTTTGTAAACCAGCAACTGCAGTTCCTTGCGTCTACAACTTATCAACCTGCATGTCTTTCGGAGGTGGGGGCACTGGGAGGAAAGTTCACGTGGAACGTGTAAACTCCACACAGACAGTGCAGGAGGTCAGGATCAAACCTGGATCTCTCGCGCTGAGAGGCAGTGGCTCTACCAAATCCACCACTGTGCTGTTTTGACTTTAGACTTTAAAGTTTAAACCAGAGATACAGCGTGGAAGCAGGCCCATTGGCCCACTGAGTCCATGCTGATCAACAATCAACTGGTTCTATCCTACATACCAGGCACAATTTACAGAAGCCAATTAACCTACAATCCTGCATGCCGTTGGAGTGTGAGAGGAAACTGGAGCACCCGGAGAAAACCCACACAGTCACAGAGAGAACATACAAACTCTGCACAGACAGCACCCGTAGACAGGGTCGAACACAAGTCTCTGGCGCTGTGTGGCAGCAGTTCAACCGCTGTGCCACTGTGCTGCCCCACTGATCACTCTGTAATCTAAGACCATAGAAACATAGACACATAGAAAATAGGTGCAGGAGTAGGCCATTCGGCCCTTCGAGCCTGCACCGCCATTCGATATGATCATGGCTGATCATCCAACTCAGTATCCCATCCCTGCCTTCTCTCCATACCCCCTGATCCCTTTAGCCACAAGGGCCACATCTAACTCCCTCTTAAATATAGCCAATTAACTGGCCTCAACTACCTTCTGTGGCAGAGAATTCCACAGATTCACCACTCTCTGTGTAAAAAAAGATTTTCTCATCTCCGTCCTAAAAGACTTCCCTCTTATCCTTAAACTGTGACCCCTAGTTCTGGACTTCCCCAACATCGGGAATAATCTTCCTGCATCTAGCCTGTCCAACCCTTTAAGAATTGTGAACCT
Organism: Amblyraja radiata; assembly: GCF_010909765.2. Taxonomy (NCBI): domain Eukaryota; kingdom Metazoa; phylum Chordata; class Chondrichthyes; order Rajiformes; family Rajidae; genus Amblyraja; species Amblyraja radiata. Next base: position 18,793,054 of record NC_045987.1, on the reverse strand, counting down.
TCTCTGTACTCCCTCTAGGGCAAGAATGTCTTTCCTCAGATTAGGAGGCCAAAACTGTACGCAATACTTCCTCACAATCAACAACACATCAATTGCAAGGTCTATCTCTCTTCATCAATGCTGACTGGGGAAGATGCCTCACAAAATTCTGCCAGTATAATCAAACAAAGTTGGCACAGAAATGGGCCATCATTTACATGCTGTACTTTTTGCTCAGTCATACTCCTGAGGTGAACTTTATGCAAACAAGGAACCTTGTTGAACGTAAATGATCGTAAACTAATCTGATCTAATCTAGGTCTGTATCTGTCTACGCCTGTATACGCGTGTGGTCAAAATGCCTCTTAAATGTGGTGTTCAGAACTAAATTCATCAACTCCTCTGGCAGCATCTTCCAGATATTAATCACACTTATCAAAATGTTTCACTCGAAAAGCCAGATTATCTGTCCAATAAGTGTCTGCCTTGTGTTATTTACTGGCTCAGTCGACGAGATTATATACGGGATTGAAACGCTGGGGTTTCAGATGTCATTTAATGAGTTACTGAGGTTGGATTTAGATCCCACCTGACCGCGGAGTATGACTGAATGACAGATAAGAGGGAGTGAAAAACAAGATCAGCGTTCCTATATAGGTCAGAGTTAGCAATCTCTCAGTGTGTGGCTCGCAGAACGGTGACAGCATGTGAATCATTTCTGCAGAACAGCACAGCATAGGACAGGCTCTTCGGTGCACAATGTCTGCATGGAACAAGTCTTTCTGCCCGCCGATTCCATGCCAACCATCGATCACCCGCTCACACTAATTCTATGTTATCCCACTTTCTCATCCACTCCCCGCACACCAGGGGCAATTTTACAGAGGCCAATTAACCTACAAACCCGCACGTCATTGGGAGGAACCGAGCACCCAGTGGAAACCCAAGAGGTTGGGGGAGAACGTGCAAACTCCACACAGACAGGTACCCGAATTCAGGATCAAACCCGTGTCTTCAATGGTGTGAGGTGGCAGCTCTACCAGCTGTGCCAGTCTAATCCACATCCTTCCTTTCCCTGCATATCCATGTGCCTAAGAGGCCTGTCCCACTTACGCGATTTTCTCGGCGACTGCCGGTACACGTCATAGTCGCAGCAGGTCGCCAAAATATTTCAACATGTTGAAAATCCAGCGGCGACCAGAAAAAGGTACGTCTCTGTGGGCGATTACTCGCAACCATACAGGCGTCACGTCTTATCGAGTCCACATCACAAGATTAGATATTTTTTGGCCAGAGCTGAACACACTTCTCAGCATCTTCATCGTAGGCAGCGAGACCAGTTCAGGGCATTTCAGCAGGTGTCTGTGGTTCAATACCACTTTAGAGACACCTTGGCTCTGCCAACAGCAGTTCCCAATCGATTTTCCTCGACTATAGGCGGCTCGGAAATGGTGTCTGGCCGGACATTGGATGTCGTTCATCTGTTGTCTGCCGCTGGCGCTCCTTCATGCTGGCTCCTGCTCTTCTGATGTCTGGCGGGGCTATGCCTGCCAGGAGGCGGAGGCGGAGGCTGTCAGTACTTGTTGGCTTGAGACAACCTGTGACAAGTCTGCAGGAAGCATTGAGGGCTGGGTCCAGCTTCTTGGCACGGTGGATCTTTCCCATACTGGGCATGCAAACTCAGCAGTAGAATAGCAGAGGGCTAAGGTAGTGGAACGCAAGGTCTGTGGGCGAGCACCCCATCTTGTGTTGGTGAACTTACTAACAACATTGTTGCGTGCGTTCACTTTCGCCTTTGTCTACTCAATATGGGTGTTGAAGGTAAGACATCGTTCAAGGGTTACACCAAGGTAAACCGGATTCTCACAGAGCTCCAATGTTGTTCCAGACCAATTCACCTGAAGTTGTCTCTTGGCTTCTTGGTTTCTCAAGTGGACAAGGGATGATCGAACCAGAGGCATCAGCAGCATTGACCCAAACTCCTGCCATGTTTAGTTTAGTGATACGGCATGGAAACAAGTCCTTCGGCCCACCATGTCAGCACCGACTAGCGATCACCTCGTGCATTAGTTCCATCCTACACACTAGGGACAATTTACAGATGCCAATTAACCTACAAACCTTCATGTCCTTGGGATGTGGGAGTAACCCGGAGAAAATCCACGCAGTCATGAGAGCGTACAAACTCCGTACAGACAGCAACCGATGCCAGGATCGAACCCGGGCCTCTGGCACTTTGAGGCAGCAGCTCTACCCGCTGTGTCACCGTGCCGCCCATGTGGACGTATTCTCTACCTTCACGGGATGCATTCCCAGCGGGAATTCCAGGTGAGCATTCCAGGCTTGGAACCGCTCCTGAGGTCCGCACAACCTCCGGGTTTCTTCAATCATCCGATGAGCCCTGGACCTGCCTGGATTAGATCGGGTGGTAAATCGGACAGGTCGGCCCGGTAACAATGGGCTTGGTAATTAGCCTGGAGTGCGTTGGGACAGGTACTTGGGACTGGAAAGGCAAAGATAGGCCTAATGTAGGTAATGGGATTCACATACTCCTGTAGTTCGACATCATGGACTAGATGGACCGAAAGGTCTCTATTCCGTACTGTGTGATTCCATGATTCAATGAACATAAGATGTGTGATTAGCAAATGAATTTCAAGCAGATAACTGTGCCTGTCCTCCACTTTCTGTGCAAAGCAGTAACTTGAGGATTGGGATCTGACAGGAGGGTGAAGCTGTGGACTTTTCTATTGCAGAGGCTTGAGAACGCCAAGCTGCTGAATATTACTGAGGGAGGAGGTGGAGAGATCTCAAATTCCACGTACGTTGCAAAAAATATAATTAGCTAATAAAGTATGATATGAAACAGTGCCAGAGTTATTGGGAAAGAGCAGGAATACGGAAAGACAAAAATCACACCTTTCCCGTTCCCATTGTGTGGCTTCTGTGGTAGACGTCTTGGTGTGACGATGTGTCTGAACTGCAACAGGCTACAGGTATAAACAGATTCAGGTGTGCAACGACATTCCTGTCACTCACACCACCATAAGACTATTCAAATTTCTTCTTTCAAACAAATTACGAGGGTAATTAACCGTTTCAGGTTCCCGGGCTGACTAACAGCTGTGTTGAGGCAACATGCAGGACATAGACCAGAGACCATGGATCTACATGATCTCCCGGTTGCCAAACACTTTAATTCTCCTTCCCAATCCCACGCTGGCCTTTCTGTCCTGAGCCTCCTCCATTGAGGCTAAATGCAAATTGAAGGAATAGCATCTCATATTTCGCTTGGGCAGCTTACAGCCCAGAGGTATGAATATTGATTTCTCCAACTTCAAGTAACCCCTGCATTCCCTCTCTCTCCAACCCTCCCAAGTCGCACTAGCTTCTCATTCTCACACAACAAACAGCCAACAATGGCCAGTTTCCTTTATCATCATTACTTTATGCATATCTTTCAATATCTCTCTATATCACCATCGAGATCTCTCATTGCCCTTTTCCATGTCTCTCAGTCTGAGGAAGGGTCTCGACCCGTTACTCCAGCATTTGTGTCGATCCTTAGCACACAGACCTGGATTCAGAACTGGCTCATTGATAGAAGGCAGGGGGTTGTGGGGGAAGGACAATATTTAGGATGGAGGTCCGTACCCAGTGGAGTTCCGCAGAGATCTGTGCTGGGAGCTCTGCTGTTCTACCGGTGCGCCGTGGAAAGCATCCTCTCCTATGGCATCCTGGTGTGGTTTACTAGCTGCACTGTGGCTGAGAGTAGGGCGCTGCAGAGAGTTATTAAAACTGCACAGAACATCACAAACACTCAACTGCCCTCCCTGGATGACATATACAGGGCCCGATGCTTGCGCCGGGCCACAACCATCAAGCAGGACACATCACACCCTGCCAACCACCTTTTCACTCTGCTACCCTCTGGGAGGCGATACAGGTCTCTGAAGACTAAAAAATAGTTTCTACCCATGTGCGATAAAACAACTTAATTCTAACAGAGAACACTGGGGAAGCACAATATAATTCGGGGTGCAAGATAATGCGCAATATTCTTTTAAAATATTTTTAAGACCTATTTATTATTTTCTTACTGATCTTGTGTATATGTGAGTCAATGGCTGTTGTGTTTTGTTCTTTTTTAATTTTTTATCCTGTGTCTTTTATGTACACACCGAAGGAGTTGCAATGGAATTTTGTTGCATAGTTGTTTGTGCAATGACAATAAACGTATTCTGTTTGTGATCTATATTAACGACTTGGACATCAATGTAGACGGGTTGGTTCGGAGGTTTGCAGATGACACCGAGATTGCTGGGGTGGCGGACAGCGAGCAAGAGTGTCAAAGAATACAGCTGAATATAGATCAGCTGCAGAAACGGGCAGAGAAATGTCAGATGGAGGTTAACCCGGGCAAGTGCGACATGTTGCCGTTTGGGAGGTTAAATGCAAAGGGAAAATATACAATTAATGGCATGACCCTTAACAGCATTGATGTCCATAGCTCCCTGAAAGTCGTAACACAAGTATAGAGAGTGATAAAGAAGTCATTTCATATGCTTGCATTCATCGGCTGAGGTCAAAGAGTCAGGAAGACATGATGCATCATTATAGGACCTTGGTTAGACTGAATTCAAAGTATGATGTGCAGTTCTGGTCGCCCATTTACAGGAAGGATGTGGAGTCTTTTGAAAGGGTGCAGAGGAGGTTTACCAAAAACGATTGTCCCATCGTTTAAGAAACAGTTTGATAGGTACATGTACAGGACAGGTTTGGAGGTGCTATGGACCAAGCACAGGCAAGTGGGGCTAGTGTAGCTGGGACTGTTGGCGGTGTGGGCGAGTTGGGCTGAAGGGCCTGTTTGCACGCTGTATCATGCTATGACGGCTGGACTGGAGGGGAAAAGCTACACACAGGGAAGTTAGACAGGCTTGGATTGTTTTGAGGTTGCAGGGGGATATGATAGATGTATATAAAATGATGAGAGGCATAACCATATAACAATTACAGCACGGAAACAGGCCATCTCGGCCCTACAAGTCCGTGCCGAACAACTTTTTTCCCTTAGTCCCACCTGCCTGCACTCATACCAAAACCCTCCATTCCCTTCTCATCCATATGCCTATCCAATTTATTTTTAAATGATACCAACGAACCTGCCTCCACCACTTCCACTGGAAGCTCATTCCACACCGCTACCACTCTCTGAGTAAAGAAGTTCCCCCTTATGTTACCCCTAAACTTCTGTCCCTTAATTCTGAAGTCATGTCCTCTTGTTTGAATCAACTCTGTCTATCCCTCTCATCATTTTAAAGACCTCTATCAAGTCCCCCCTTAACCTTCTGCGCTCCAGAGAATAAAGACCTAACTTAATAAATGGGATCGGCAGTCAGAACCTTTTTCCCCAAAGATGGGAAAATGAAGCACTAGAAGACAAAGCTCTCAGGTGAGAGTGGCAGAGTTTAAAGGCAAGTTTTGATGCAGAGGAAGATGAGAGCCTGGAACACACTGCCAGGGATGGTGGTAGAAGCAGATACATTAGTCACCTTTAAGAGACTTTTGGATAGGTATAAAGAAATGGAGGGATATGGAGTATGTGATAAGAGGATGCGATACGGAATAGGGAGATGAGATAGTCTAGGCATCATATTCACCACAGACATTGAGGGGCCGAAGGGCCTGTTCTTGTGTTGTCCTGTTCTATGTTCTACTTTAACAGTACAGCCCTTCGGCCCACAATGTCCATGCAGAACTTGATGCCAAGTTAAACTATTCTCCTCTGTTTGCACGTGATCCACATCCCCTCCATATCCAAAAGCCTCTTAGTTGCTCGGAGAAACATCTTGCCAGAAAAGGATTCTTCTCAGCACGACAGAAGGAGCAAGTACAGCCGCAGAACAGCACACACTATAGGCGTAAAGTACCACATGGACAGTGAAGTGCTCAGCACACTGCTGGATATGGAGGCAAGGGTGGAACCAAGAGTCGGCAGGGAAGCTCCCCACTGCCAAGTTTATTTGCGGATTCAGGAACTGAGTTTTTGGGCAGGAAGGAAGTGGGAGAGGTGTTAGGCCTGGCCATTCGAGATACAGAATGCCTTTGAGGGTATTGAGACTTCATCCAACATTTACTCAAGTGTGTTGTTTTCGACCCAGTGACGTGCACCTCATTTTAGCTTTGTGTATTGTCATATACATCGGAGTGTAATTAAATTCCTAGTTCACATAAAGCTCACAAAGTGAAGCGTATGCAGATGTAACGATAGGTGCAACAATAAATACAATGACGTGCCAGGCAGCAGGATTGTGCAAGATACCACATCAAAGATCCGAGTTCGTGCAAAAAATTAAAAAAAACAATAATGGAGTAAGCAAATGAGAAGTTAAGAGTACATGTAAGAGGCAGCACCATTGGGAAGGTATTGGTAACTGAAAAAGGGTCTCGACCCAAAACGTCACCCATTCCTTCTCTCCAGAGATGCTGCCTGTCCCGCTGAGTTACTCCAGCTTTTTGTGTCTATCTTCGGTTTAAACCAGCATCTGCCGTTCCTTCCTCCACCATTGGGAAGGGATGGGAAAGAGGCGATTCGATCAGGAGAAGCTGATCTCAGGGCTGCCAACTCTCACGCTTTGAGCGTGAGACTCAGGCCCTCAAGCAAACTCTCACGCCCTCACGCTCATCAGAAATTTCTCACGCTCAGTGGTGAGAAATTTTGTGATCAAGGAAAATGTCAAAACTCGGATAAACTGCATGGTCCGCGGGTGTTGGAGAGCAGGGGCTGCGGGAGGGATGGGAGCAGAACCAGCGGCGGGAACAGATGCGGGGGAGCCAGGACTTGCGAGTGTTTGCGGCGCTGTCGAGTGTTTGCGTCGCTGCGAGTCGCTCGCTGCAGCTCTGGCCATGGAGCACTCCGGACAGTGCGAGTGTCCCGGGCCGCGGAGCCGTCGGAAGCGTTGTGCCGCTGCCGCGAGAGTCTCTGTGCCGAAGGGACAGACTCTCAAAGGGAGTTGGAGAGAGAGAGAGGGGAAGGAGACAGGAAGACAGTGGGGGGAGAGAGAAGGGAGTGAGAGGAGAGGGGGGAGAGACAGAGGGGGCGTGAATGGAGAGAGAGAAGAGGGAGAGGGGGGGAGAGAGAGGTAAGGGAGAGAGAGGGGGAAGAGAGAGAGGGGTGAGAGGGAAGAAAGAGGGAAGAGAGAGGGGGTGGAGAGGGTAGGAGAGAATGGGAGAGAGAGGGGGAAGAGAGAGGGGTGGTAAAAGAGAGAGGGAGAGAGGGGGAAGAGGGGTGGTAAAAGAGAGAGGGAGAGAGGGGGAAAGAGAGAGAGAGATTGGGGGGGCAAAGAGAAAGAGGAGATAGAGACAGAGGAGAAAGAGAGAGGGGAGAGAGAGCCAAGGGGAGAGTGAGGTGGGAGGGAGAAATGGGGGAGGGAGAGAGAGATGAGAGAGAGAGAGAGAGAGAGAGAGAGAGAGAGAGAGAGAGAGAGAGAGAGAGAGGGGGGAAGAGAGAGAGGTGAGAGGAGAGACAGAGAGAGAGGGGAGTGTGTGTAGAGGGAGAGAGAGGGAGAGATAGAGAGGGAGGGAGAAAGAGAGAGAGGGGGAGAGAGAGGGGGGTTGTGAGGAGAGAGAGCGGAAGAGAGGGGGAGAGAGAGGGATGAGAGTGAGGTGGGAGGGAGAGAGAGGGGAGAGAAAGAGAGGTGGAGAGAGATGGGAGAGAGAGAGGAGAGAGAGAGAGAGGGGGGGAGAGGGAGAGTGGGATAGAGAGGCAGGGCTGCCAACTCCCATGCATTGAGTGTGAGAATCACGCATTTCACCAAATTCTCACGCTGATCACAAATTTCTCTCGCTCTGTTGTGAGAAATTCTGTGATCAACGAAAATTTCAAAACTCATATCAACTGCATGGGCCGCGGGTGTTGGAAGCGGAAGCAGCAGCGGGGACAGATGCGGACGGGGAGCAGGGCTGGAGAGTGTTTTCCGGGCTGGCGAGTCGCTCACTGCAGCTCCGGCCATGGAGCAGCCTCAGTGCAAGAGTCCCGGGCCGTCGGAGGCGTCGAAGCGTTGCGCCGCTGCCGTGAGAGTCTCTGTGCCGAATTTGCCCAGGTGACCGGCATGGATCAGGCTGCGGCTCGGTGCATCCTGGAGGACAACCAGTGGCTGCTGGAAGTAAATACCAAGCACTGGGTAGATACGGTGGAAGATAGTGGACTTCAAATGGGGGTGGTTGGTGAAAGCATCCTGCTTGCCTGCTAGATTTTCACTTACTGTAACTGCAGGAAAAATGTTCCCGATGTTGGGGGCGCTCAGAACCATGGGTCACAGTTTAAGAATAAAGGGGGGGCCAGTTAGGACTGAGATGAGAACAAACTTTCTTCACGCAGAGAGTTGTGAATCTGTGGAATTCTCTGCCACAGAAGGCAGTGCAGGCCAATTCACTGGATGTTTTCAAGAGAGAGTTACATTTAGTTCTTGGGGCTAACGACATCAAGGGATATCGGGAAAACACAGGAAAGAGGTACTGATTTTAGATGAATAGCCATGATCATATTGAATGGCAGTGCTGGCTCGAAGGGCTGAAGGCCTATTCCTGCACCTATTTTCTATGTTTCTATGCTTGAGTATATGGCAATAAAACTCGATCACTTGATTTTGAAGCATTCATGCATGGTGGAGGTATAATGTAGTCATAGAGTGACACAGTGTGAAAACAGGCCCTTCGGTGCAACTTGCCCACACCCGCCAATATGTCCCAGCTACGCTACCTGCTTTTGGTCCATACCTTCAAACCTGTCCTATCCATGTATCAGTCTAACTTTTTCTTAAATGTTGGGATGGTCCCTGCCTCAACTACCTCCTCTGGCAGCTTGTTCCATACACCCATCACCCTTTGTGTGGATAAAGTTACCCCTTAAAAAGTTACCTCTTAAAAATACTTCATACAAAAAACATTGAAATCATACTTCTACAGTGCACTAAAACATGATTTTAATACATCAAATTTCAAAAAGTTCCTACCCTGGGAGGGGGGGACACCCTTCTTCCACACCCTCTCCCCACTCGGTTGCTCCACTCCCTCACCGGGTACCCCCAAGGCCAGTGCAGTGATCGCACAGCCTCCCCCTCTTTCAAAAACGCTCCAATCCATTTTAAAGCATATATATTGCATTCAAGTGTAAGTTAAAAGACTCGCTACAGTATGCACCATATTGCACAATTTCAAGCTGAAAAATGCAAATGTTCCGTACCAATGTTCCGTACCCCCCCCCCCACCCCAGGTCGCGATGCACCTTCGGGCTTGGTCTCTCGCAATTTCTCACTCCCAACTCTCACCCAATGTTGGCAGCCCTGTGATCTTAAGTCTGGACATTGGAGCTTTCAACCTCCTGCATCTCTCCCAGATGGTAGAAGAGAGAAAAGGGAATGTTCCCATCTCCACTGACTGACCAGGGTCAAGTGTCAACCTTCACTGGCAATATCCAGGGCTGAACTGAATTATCTGGGTCTCTGGCAATGGAGGGAGATGACCATTCCTCTGGGCGAGGTGGAGAGAGGGGGGGGGGGGGGGTGGAGACGGGGGGGGGGGGGGGGAAGAGGGGGGGAGGGGGGAGAGAGGTAATTGGAGTGATCTGGTTGAAGGAGTGGCTGCAATTGTGTGCATTGACCTCAGACTTTCTTCCCAGCCATGACACTGGACAGAGAGAGAGGTTGGGCAGGCTCGGACTTTATTCCTTGGAGCACAGTATACTGAGAGGTAACTAGAGGTGTATATGATATTGAGAGGAATAGATAAGTAAATGCACAGTCTTTTACCCAGAGTAAGGGAATCAAGAACCAGAGGACATAGGTTTAATGAAAGATTTAATAGAAACCTGAGCGGCAACATTTTTACACAAGTGTGTAGTTATATGGAATGAGTTGCCAGAGGAGGTAGTTGAGGCAGGTATTATCACAACTTTAAAAAAAACATTTGATATGGTACATGGATAGGAGAGGTTTCGAGGGCTATGGGGCAAATGCAGGCACGTGGAACTAGTATAGATGGGGCATGTTGGTCAGAATGGGCAAGTTGGGCTGAAGGACCTGTTTCCATGCTGTATAGACTATATGACTCTCTAACCGTTTCTATTCTGTTGAATGGACGGGAAAGGACTTCATGATGGGGTGCTGTCGCTGTAAGCCTCCGTGTCGCCCAAAGTCACTGATCAAGGTCAGGAATCAAATATTCCAGAATGCTTCCGTTATGGGAGAGACAGGGAAGAGGGAAAACATGGGATAACACTGAATGAGATGGGGAGGGATTCGGAAAATCAAGTAGCATCAGGTTGGGCAAAGGAAAGAAACAGCAAAGGGCAAGAAACATTGGCCAGTCCCAAGATTACCATAGAGCAGTGATGTAGGGCAGGAGTATCAATCAATAGCAAAAATAGCAGAGAGGACAAATTCATGGAACAGAGGAATCTAGGAGTAAACGCGTAGTTTCCTGAAAGTGGCGTCACAGGCAGAATGGGTGCTGAAGGAGGTTTTTGATCAGTCTGAAGGGTCTCGACCCGAAATGTAGCCTATTTCCTTCGCTCCATAGATGCTGCCTCACCCGCTGAGTTCCTCCAGCATTTTTGTCCAGCACCGAGGCTTTTGACATGTTGGGTTTTATCAGTCAGGGAATTCATTAAGTACTGAAATTGAGACGTTATGTTGCAGTTGTCAAGACTGCACTTGGAGTATTGTGTTCAGTTTTGGTCACCCTGCAGTGTAGGAAAGATGTCATGAAGCTGGAAAGAGTGGAGAGAAGAGATATGAGGATGTCGCAAGAACTTGAGGGCCTGAGCTACAGGGAGAGGTTGAGCAGGCCGATACTTTATCCTTTGGAGTGCAGGACCTGGCTGATGGGTGATTATCCAGAGGTATATAAAATCGTGATGAGAAAGGATAGGGTGAATGCACAGACTCTTTCTCGCAGGTAGAGGTGTCAAGAACTAGAGGGCATAGGCTTAAGATGAGAGGGGAAAGATTGAATAGAAAATTGAGGGGCATCTTTTTGACAGAGAGAGGGTGAATATATGAATGAGCTCCCAGAGGAAGTAGTTGAGGCAGGTATAATAACAACATTTAAAATAAATCTAGAAAGGTACATGGAATAGAAAGGTTTAGGAGGCAGTGGACCAAAGGTGGGAAAATGGGACTAGCATAGGTGAGGCAGGTTGGGCGCCAGGGACGAGTTGGGCTGAAGGGCCTGTTCTTTGCTGGATGAGTCCATGACCCTAGGGCGCAAATTAGTTTTCTATATCAGTACATTGAGGGCCCAAGAAGGGAACAGATCTTGCATTGTGTAATGAGAGAGGGGTAATTCATAATCTTGTTAAGGGTTTTCGATGGCAGATTGACCCAATATAATTGGAGTTTACATTAAGACTGAAGATGATTTCGTTCCATTCACAACCAGAGGCAAAACTAAAAACAAACAATGGAGGTACGAGACACAAGTTGATAGATTGGGAAACCATATTAAAATAAATGACCATTGGCAATGAACAGGTTCAGGATTATAGAGAGTCATAGGGTCATTCAGATCCTAAGACCCAACATCGTTGCCACCCGAAATGCCGCATCTAAGTTAGTCCCATTTGATCGCCTTTGGCCTATTTCCCTCTAAACCTTTCCTCTCCATTTATGCATCCAAGTGTCTTATAAATGCTGTTATTGTCCAAACTACCTTCTCTGGCAGCTTGTTCCATATACCCACCAGACTCATGAGCGACAAAGTTACCCCCATCACCTAAATCTTGCTCCTTAAACCTATGTTCTCTGGTTCTCCATTCCCCTACCAAAATATCTTTGTCATGCAGTATTAATCAATAATTCATGAATCTAATAACCAATGCAAAAACCCAACAGGAAAACTGGTCCAGCAATATTTAACGAGAAGTTCAAGATACTAGTAAATCAATGGAAAAGTGTTGCAATTAAAAAAAAACCAGTATGGATGAAAAGTTGGGGAAATCCTCTAATTAATCCAAGGTTCCCCAAGAAATTGATAAAGAAAGTGAAAGCAAAATATGAGAATGATGTAGCAAAATAGGAAACACAGAACGTAAAAAGTGCTACAGAAATCTGAAAATGAAAAGATTTGCCAAAGTTAAAGAGGAGGAGGGGGAGTGGGGGGGAAGAGGAGAAATTACATTGGGGGAAATAGGGAACAGCGGAGAAATGAATGATGTACACTCCACCTTCACACAAGAAGGGTGTGGAGGCTTTGGAGAGCGTGCAGAAGAGGTTTTTTTCCAGAGTGATGCAGGATTAGAGTATATCAGTTGCAAGGAGAGTGGACAAACTTGGATTGCTTTCTCAAGAACAATGGAGGCCGAGGCGAGACCCGCTAAGAAGTAAATAAAAGTATGAGAGGTATAGATAGCATAGACAGCAAGATCCTTTTTCCCCAGGATGGAAATATCAAAGTCTAGAGGGCACAGCTTTAAGGTAAAAGGGGGAAAGTTTAAACGATATGTGCGGGGCAAGTTTATTAATACGGTGGGTGCCTGGAATGTGTTGCCAGGGGTGGTGATGGAGGCAGTTATGATAGTGGCATTTAAGAGGCTTTTCCATAGGCACGTGGATATGCAGGGAATGGAGGGACATGGATTGGATTATGTCCAGCAGAGTGGCACAGCTGGTAGAGCTGCTACCTCAGGGTATCAGATACACGGGTTCGATCCTGACCGAGTACCTGTCTGTGTGGAGTTTGCATGTTTGGCTATGGGAACGGTTCTGTCAGCTTCGGCCTGACCGGACTGCCAGAGCCTCAGCCGTAAAGGGCAAATTCAAACCGTCGATCGGCACAGAAGTCCCGATGAGGTCGAGATCGCCCACCTCATCCGACCTAGGCACCGCATTTTTGGTGGGGGTGGGGGAGGGACTTCTGAGGTGTGGGGGGTGGGGGAGAATTTCAAGTGCGTTCTCATAATTTTTGTCTGGATTGAAGGATGTGTCGGAAAATCGGTGGTGGACCTGTAATAGGGTGGGGAGTGTCCACATGGACAATAGACAATAGGTGCAAGAGTAGGCCATTCGGCCCTTCGAGCCAGCACCGCCCGCCATTCACTGTGATCATGGCTGATCATCCACAATCAGTAGATTTGTGAAAGGAAAATCATGTTCGACAAAGCGTTGGGAATTTTCTGATATTAGTTAGGGCAACAGGTAAGAGGGGAGAGGGAATCAGTGTACGGAAATCACCAATCCATGCTGGCTGCCCCCTCCCTAGCTCAGGTGGAACTGATACCTTCCACGGTGACCCAGACATTGCCTTGTTTGGCACTAGCCAAGCATTGATCAGACCCGGGACCGCAGTAGTGTATCCAGGGTATAGCTGATGCCACATTGGGTAACAATGGCCTGAGGCCCATGCTTCCCCTTCCCCTCCTCCTATTGGGATCTCATGCTCAATAGAAACAAAAAACTGCAGATGCCGGTTTATACCAAAGGTCGACACAAAGAGTTGCTGCCTTACAGCGCCAGGGACCCGGGTTCAATCCTGTCTACGGGTGCTGTCTGTGCGGAGTTTGTACGATTTCCCTGTGACCGTGTGGATTTTCTCCGGGAGCTCTGGTTTCCTCCCACATTGCAAAGACATACAGGTTTGTTGCTTAATTGGCTTCGGTAAAAAAAATGTTCCTAGAGTGTGTTGGATAGTGCTTGTACGGGGATCGCTGGTTTTCACAGACTCGGTGGGCCGAATGGCCTGTTTCTGCGCAGCATCTCTAAACTAAACCAAGTGCTGGACTAACTCTGCGGGCCAGGCACCACCTCTGGAGAAAATAGGATGGGTAAGATGGGGTGGTCTGAAGAAGGGAACCGACCCGAAAAGTCGCATATTATTTTTCTCCAGAGCTGCTGCCTGGACCGCTGGGTTACTCCAGCACTGGAGAAACAGGTAATGCTTTCTGAAACCCAAGACAACAACAAAGCTAGCTAGGTTGGGACATGTTCCTGCCATCATTTATATTCCTGGAAAATAATGCTTGAAAATGACATAGCAATTTAAATAGTATTCCTGGCAACATCCGCAGGTCAAGTCAAGTCAAGTCACATTTATTTATATAGCACATTTAAAAAACAACTCTCGTTGGCCAAAGTGTTTTACATTTGTTAAAAGGTCAGGTTTGAATGGGGATGATCCAACAGATAAGGCAGGATATTGACAGAGTTCCTCGACAGCATCTTTTAAAACTTGGGTTTTAGCAATAGAATCTGGCGCACTTTGTGAACTCCTGTATCTGTTTCCATTCTACGGACCCCGTTTCATGAAACACAACTCGTCTCGTGAGAACTAGGAACAGAAACCATTGGCAGCGGGGATGGCTGTCATGTGTCTAGAGTGTTTAATTGGCATATGTGCCGACAACGGAACGATGTCAGCATTGATCAGCCATTACCAATATACTAGTCCATTCTACACACTAGGGACAATTCACAGAAGCCAATTAACCTATAAACCTGTACGCCTTTGGAGTGTAGGAGGTAACTAGCGCATCTGAAGAAAACCCACGTGGTCGCGGGGAGAATGTACAAACTCCATACAGACAGCACCCATTGTCAGGATCGAACCTGGGTCTCTGGCGTTGTGAGGCAGCAGTTCTACCGCTGTGCTGCCGTGCCACCTGTATAGATCGCTTTGATGGCTCAGGAGAGACAGGACAGCCTGGAGCTAGAACCTCCAGCAAGTTCATCCACACTGTCAGTGTTTGTTGCAGTTTGTCAGCCATGGATATTGGCCGAGGCAAAGGGGACTGACTCGGCTGGAGGCAATACAGTGGGGAGGAGGGGGAGCAGGAGAGATGAGAGCCTCTGGTTTAACCCCCGACAATGCTGATAACGGGCCTGCATTTCTAGTGGTACAAGGACCCAGTAATCCTCCCTGGATTAGGACCGGGAGCAGGGGCCCCGATCAGCTCGGTAACCCACTGCCGATTGCAGCAATGGAGTGCATCTGGAGGCACAAGAGATCGCAGATGCTGGAATCCGGTGCTACAAACAAAGTGCTGGAGGAACTTGTGTGCAGGAAGGAACTACAGATGCTGATTTACACCGAAGTGAGACACAAAATGCTGGAGTAACTCAGTGGTCAGGCAGAATCTCTGGAGAAAAGGAATAGGTGATGTTACGGGTGAAAACCCTTCTTCAAGGGAAGGAACTGCAGAAGCTGGTTTGCCTACTATGAAGAAGTTCTCTCTTCAACTGAAGAAGGGTTTGGATTGATTGATTGATTGATTGATTGATTGATTGATTGGCATTGTACTGAGGTACATGCGGCAATATAGTATCATTCATTAGTCTGAAGATGGGTCCTGACCCGAAATGTCACCTATTCCTTTTCTCCTGAGATGCTGCCTGACCCACTGGGTTATTCCAGCATTTTGTGCCTATCTTCTTTGGTTGAGGGGCTCAGCAGGTCAGGCATGATCTGCAGGGTGACCAGGACCGATATTGTCGAGGAGGGGGGGGTAAGCGGTATAAAGAGGTGGGATGGAGAGGGGCGACAGGAACCAGATGAGGAAGGGGGATAATGGGCAGATAGGGAAGGGAGAGGGACAGAGCTAGAGTGCTAAGATGGAGTTGCAACTCTAATCCAGCAAAGATCTACAATGGAATTTGAATCAGGGTTGCACAATGTACTGGGACTTGCACAATTATGGTCTAGTTATCTAGAATCATCCCAACAGAGATGAATCCTTGCTTTGCTTTCACTCGACTTTTCCGATGTTTTTCAGTGAATAAACTTGCGGGAAACTGCAGTAACCACTTGAGTATTGGCTAGCTCTGTGGTAAAAGTGCAGTTGATATATTTGTTATTAATATTTTAGACATCCTGCAAGGCAGCAAGCATTAAATCTGGAGAATGTGGCCGCTGATTTCCTTTCAATCAGTGTTGTGTGGAAATCAACTCTGCAAATCCCAACACGTTACATCTCTGCAACTCCCAACACGTTCAGGCATTGAACATAATGTTCGCAACAATCGGCTGCTGGGCCTGGTGAGGCTCTGTTCGCAGGATTAAGGTACAGCTGTCATGTCGAGACAAATATTGTTTCACATATTTTTATTTGTCTGGAGACCATCTCAAAGCAGCCAGCATAATCAAGGACTAATTCCACCCTGGTCATTTCCTAGTCTCCACTCTCACATTGGGCAGAAGATGCACAAGCTTGAAAGGCTGTACCACTAGATTCAGAATCAGCTTCCTCCCCACTGATATCAGATCTCTGAACAGTCCTCTCATAAGCTAACATATTATCCCAATCTTCCAACCTACCTCATTACGGCCCTTGCACTTTCCCCCCCTTGCACTTTCCCAATAACGGTACACAATAACTCTGTAACACTATATATTTCACTGTCGTAGGTTTCTCTTTGGATTACCTGCTGTATGTGTGTATGCTTGATGGTACTCATGTACAGTATGATTGATATGTACAGTATGGTATGATGAATAGTTGAATTGCATAGGATTAGAAGGATGTGGGACAAACGCAGGCAGGTGGGACTAGCATAGATGGGACATGTTGGTCGGCGTGGATAAGTTAGACCAAACTTATCACGTTGTTTATGACTCTATGACTCTATGACTCTAGTATGACTAGATAGCCTGCAAACAAAGTTTCATATATAATCTGACTAGATGCCATGCAAAAAAAAATCATATATTGTATGACTAGATTAGCCCACAAACAAAGTTCCATATATAATATTACTGGATAACACATAAACAAACTTCTTCAATGCATCAAGTGACAATAGTAAGTGAATACCAATATTAACTACACACTCAAAGTCAGGACATTCTAAAGCAGTGCATTGCCTTCATGTGGGGCACTTGGAAACATAGAAAATAGGTGCAGGCTTAGGCCATTTGGGCCTTCGAGCTAGCACCACCATTTAATATGATCATGGCTGATCATCCAAAATCAGTACCCCGTTCCTGCTTTCTCCTCTTTACCTTTATTCCTTTAGCCCATAGAGCCATATCTAATTCTCTCATGAATACATCCACTGAATCGGCCTCCGCTGCCTTCTGAGGCAGAGAATTCCACAGATTCACAACTCTCTGGGTGAAAGTTTTTTCTCATCTCAGTCCAAAATGGCCTACCCCTTATTCTTAAAATGTGACCCCTGGTTCTGGACTCCCCCAACATCGTGAAAATTTTTCCTGCAACTTGCTTGTCCAATCCCTTAAGAAATGGATACGCGTCTATAAGATCCCCTCTCGTCTTTCTAAATTCCAGCGAATATACGCCCAGTCGATCCATTATTTATCGATGCACTTGATTGAATTCCCTCGAGACTCGAGTCACAAACACATTGCCCTGGAATAGCCTCTGGAGAATCACTTGCATCCAGTTTTCATGGCACAGTGAGTTTCCCACAGCACACTTATTTCATGAATATCTGGGACCGCAGCCTTGTGCTGGCCAGGAGCTTAGTGGCGGGCTCCAGACAACCAGTACATCCTGTTTATCATCAGCTCCAGCACAGCCAAACAGCCAGGCCAGCTGCTCAGGATGCAGCTTGGATTACATGTTCAGGAACTCATTCAATCCCTCGCCAGGCTGGAATCCAGCAGTGAAAAATATAGCTGCATTCCCACTTGGCTCCACAATGCACACCCGAGACCCTTGCCCAAAGGTTAAAGGTTTGCGGTGAGAGGGGGGGGGGGGAAAGATTTAATAGGGACGCAAGCGCACAGTGGCGCAGCGGTAGAGTTGCTGCCTAATGCCCCTGTCCCACTTAGGAAACCTGAACGGAAACCTCTGGAGACTTTGCCAAGGTTTCCGTGCGGTTCCTGGAGGTTGCAGGTGGTTGCCGGAGGTTGCAGGTGGTGGAAGCAGGTAGGGAGACTGGCAAAAACCTCCGGGAACCGCACGGAAACCTTGGGTGGGGCGCAAAGTCTCCAGAGGTTTCCGTTCAGGTTTCCTAAGTGGGACAGGGGGCATTACAATGCCAGAGACCCGGGTTCCATCCTGAGTACTGGTGCTGTCTGGACGGAGTTTGGACATTCTCCCCGTGACCGCATGGGTTTTCTCTGGGTACTCCGGTTTCCTCCCAGACTCCAAAGACATACAGGTTTGTAGGTTAATTGGCTTCGGTAAAAATTGTAAATTGCCCTTCTGGTGTAGGATAGTTAGAGAATACGGAGTGATATCTGGTCGGTGCGGACTCGATGAGCCAAGTGTCCTGTTTCTGCAATGTCTCTAAAGTTTAAATTAAAATCTAAAGTAAAGTGAGAGGCAACATTTTCACGCAGAGGGTGGAGGGTATATGGGTCAAACTGCCAGAGGGAGTAGTAGAGGCAGGTACTATCACAACGTTTTAAAAACAATGGACAAATACATGGATAGGATAGGTTTAGAGGGTTATGGGCCAAATGTAGGCAGGTGGGACTGGTGTAGATGGGACATAGGGTCAGCATGGGCAAGTTGGGCCAAAGGGCCTGTTTCCAAGCTGTTTGGTTGCTATGATGCTCTAAATAAAGTTCAAAAACACAAGTTAGCAACTTGATCTCAAAAACCTGCATGCAGTTTTAATTTTTCCAGAATAATGTATCTGCATCCTTTAAAACGAACAAACTACTGGCTGTACAACCACACCACTCTAAATTATGTGCAGGGAATCAAATTTCGCTGGTTAGACCTGGGTGCAAATGGCAAGGGCAACTAAGGGGTGAAATAATGAAGTTGATCGCGCAGAGAGAGAGAGTGAGTTGTATGTAAGGTGGCAATGGATAAGCGTTGACTTGCACTGGTTGAAAGGAGACACTCGAGAAACCATAACCTCTCTCTCCACTGTGGGAATAGTGTGATTGGTACGGCAATCCCAATGCACAGGAACGCAAGTGGCTGTAGCGAGTGCTGGACTCAGCCTGGTCCATCACCATGGAGAGCATCTACATGAGGCGCTGCCTCAAGAAGGCGGCCTCTATCACCAAGGGACCCCATCATCTGGGCCGTTCCCTCTTCTCGCTGCCACCATCAGGGAGGAGCTACAGAAGCCTGAAGTCTCACACCACCAGGTTCAGGAATGCCTATGTTCCTACAACCACTGGATTCTTAAACCCACCCGGACAATCCTAACTCAACCTCAACCACATAACAACCTGGGCCACCTCTTGCACTACGATGGGCTTGTATTTTTCTTACAATTTGCACAAATGCCTGTTTAACTCCCCTTTCCATTCTCATACCAACTTTTCTGTCCTGGGATTCCTCCATTGCCAGAGTGAGGCCAAAGTGCACAGTCCTCACTCTTTTAGAATTTGATGTGTAATTTACGTATGATTCTCCGAGCAGGGAATAGAAGGATGGAGGAACGCTGGCGGAGTTATTAGAAGGAGATATGGCTTGGGCAAAGTGCAAATACTGCCGTGGATCATGGCATCTCGGCTAGGCCAGACTACTGACGTATTCGCATATTCCTGTTTTGGGAGGAAAAGTCGCACCAAACTGCCAGCAACAATTCCTACATTACAATGGTGAAAAGAATCAAGAGTCAGAACACAGAATATTACAGCACAAGAGTGATCTGTGTCAAACATAATGTCAAGATAAACTAATCTCCGCTGCCTACAAGTGATCCACACCCTTCCTTTCTCACAATATCCCAGCGTATCTAAAAGCCTCTTATGTGCCACTATTGCAACTCTCTCCATCACCACACCTGGCAGCACTTTCCAGCCACCCACCAATCTCTTCTCCCCGCATATCTCTTTTAAACTTTGTCCCTCTCACCTTAAACCTATGCCCTCTCGACTTTGACATTTCCACCTAGGGGGGAGAAAAGGTTCTGACTGTCTACCCTATCCATGCCTTTTATCATTTCCAACGGTTCGGTGGTTCTTTGTTGTCCCGTGTGCACCGCACAGTGAAATGCTCTTCGCATGGATCACACGTGCAGGAGTCGCCGTATTTTGGCATCATTTACAAAAGGTCCAACGTCCGGTCCACGCGCTCGAATATACTGGAGCAGCTCCCAATCCAGGTAAGCCCTAGGATGCTGCAGGGCCTCCTCCATCGCCCCTGACCGGCTCGGCCCACCAATCTACGTCCCTCTCCTCGCCAGACTGCCTCTGTGGCCCGGGGGTGCCTCCTGCAGCCGACCTTGAAGGCACCCGAGGCAATAACCCGGTCCCTCTCCTACCGGCCCATCCGTTGTCACCAGCGGCTCCACTCCGCCTTATATACTTCCATCAGGTCTCTCCGCAACTTTTAGCATTCCAGAGTAAACCTAGTTTATCCAACCTTGCAGCTATTATCCTAGAGTTAAAAGTCATTAGTCAAGAGTGTTTAATTGTCATATGCACCAGCAATGGAATAATAACATTCTTACTTATTGCAACTTTATTGGCCCTAAAATGCAATACACAAAAATTAACTACATAATGATCAATAATAGAACAATCTAACAGCAGTGGTACCAGGCAACCATAATAATCCATACTGCAACACAGTCCAAATATACTTGATTACTTGTAAGGTATTATGGTCATTATGAAAAAGATGTGAATGAAGGTGCTAAATGACATGTGTGGGTCCAGAATCACTAATCTCACTTGACCAGCAACCCCGCTCCATCATCTCCATGTTAGTTTGTAAGTTAGGTTAACTCATCACTTCCCACCCAAACCACCCCCTCCCCAGGTACCTTGCTTGAGATGCAACACCTGTCCCTATACCTCATTCCTCGACTTCGTCCAGGGACCCCGACAGTCCTTTCAGGTTAGGCAGAGGTTCACTTGCATCTCCTCCAACCTCACCTACTGTATTCATTGTTCAAGACGTGGACTCTTATACATTGACGAGGCCAGACGTAGACTGGGCGATCGTTTTGCAGAACACCTTCGCTCAGTCTGCCTGAACCTACCTGATCTCCCGGTTGCTAAACACTTTAATTCGCCTTCCGATTCCCACACAGGGAATCCGATTCCGATTCCCTTTCTGACCTCAGTCTTCTTCATTATCAGAGTAAGGCTAAATGCAAATTGGAGGAGCAGCATCTCATATTTTGCTTGGGCAACTTACAGTCCAGTGATATGAATATTGATTTCTTTAAATTCAAGTAACCCCGGCATTCCCTCTCTCTCTCTCTCTCTCTCTCTATCCCTCCCTCACCCAAGTCGCACTAGCTTCTCGTTTTCACCCAACAAACAGCTATGAATGGCCTGTTTCCATTATCACCGTTACTTTTTTGCATATCTTTCATTCATTGTTCTTTATCTCTCTACATCATCGCCTATATCTCTCGTTTCCCTCATCCCTAACCTGTCTGAAGAAGGGTCTCATCCTGAAACGTCACCCGCTCTTTCTCTTCAGAGATGCTGCCTGTTCCGCTGGGTTACTCCAGCTTTTTTTTTTGTCTATCTCCGGTTTAAACCAGCATCTGCAGTTCCTTCCAACACATGTTGGTTTGTCGGTCTGATCAGCAACAAATTTAATGAACTGCCGCATTATCTGGCATGTGTGGAAGCTTCGGTATTAAATATAAGAAGCGTCACAAACCTGTTAAAACCATCCGCATCAAGTTGTCGCTGAGGAAAGTAATGCTATCTATGATATTCCACAGCCATTTGTAATGTGTCAGTAGATAATGCAAGAAAGGAGGGCTGGGCTTCAAGAATGTGTAAACACTTGTCCACAGATAAGCTGCAATTAAAAATACATTGTTCAGGAAACGGCAATGATCACAGCGAGAAGCATAGGCATAGTTGACAATGGTCACTGTTCATATTACTCTTTCATATTATATTATAATCCCACCCACCTACAATCAAGGAATCACTTTGAGGTTAGAAACTAAGAACTGTGGATGCTGGTTTATGCCAGACAAAGACACATAGAAAATAGGTGCCGGAGTAGGCCATTCGGCCCTTCGAGCCAACACCACCATTCAATATGATCATGGCTAATCATCCAAAATCAGTACCCCGTTTCTGCTTTCTCCCCATCCATTAGCCCGAAGAGCTATATTTAACTCTCTCTTGAGAACTTTTTTAAAGCCACATGGACACCCACCACAGATTAAATGTCCCCCGAGCGGCATGGGCAGTTACATACGTTGGGCAGTTAATGCGACCATGGAGATGAATGTCCTTGCCCACGGCAGGTTGTGGCTAAGGGTGTGTACCAGTGAGGGTGAGTGGCCTGAGGGCCAGACGAGATGGGGACAGACCCAGTGACAGATTAAACCCAGGTCTCTGGCACCTTGAGGCAGTGGCTCTATCAGCTGTGCTACTGTGCCACCCTAAAAGTGCCGGAGAACTCAGCGGGTCAGGCAGCAGCATCTCTGGAGAAAAAGGATGAGTGCTGTTTTTCGGGGCTTGACCCTTCTCTTGAGGAGGTTTGCCCACACTGGCCATCAATCAGCCATTCACACTGGTTCTAAGTTATCCCACTTTTTTTTTATCCACTCCCTGCACATTAGGAGCAATCTTATCGAGGCCAATTAACCTAGAAATCCACACACACGTCTTTGGGATGTGGGAGGAGGATGTGGGATGTCCAATCTTCTGAATATTTGAATCTCACAGATAACTCAATCCCGCCACTCAACTCGGTGATTTCTGGGAATATTAACATGTTACAAAATTAAATTTACGGGAACTGTACAATTTACCCGAAAGCCATGAGTCTGCAAGATTTGTATCAAGGTGCCTGTGAGCAGTGTTTTAACCAATGCACCAAAACACATTCCTTTCAATGTCAGTGGCTAAAAGAGTGGAAGATGTAATCCACTCAACGCAGAGTACTGCAGTAACTCAACGGGTCAGGCAGCATCTGTGGAGGGAATGGACAGACAATGTTTCGGGTTGGAATCCTGCTTCAGGCTGATTGTATTGGTATGGGGGTGGGGGGGGGGTGAAGGGGGACTGGAAAAGAGAGTTGGGGGCAAGTGCTAGGTGGATACAGTTGAGGAAGGATTTGATTAGCAGGCGGATGGAGATAGTGATCAGGAGGCACAAGGGTGTCAGGTAAGGAGAGAAGTGAAATGTACATCCGAAGGGAGGGATACAAGTGGAAGGGTACAGGACAGGGGATGGGAAAGAGGGCAGGATGATGAAGAAATGGGGTTTGGCGGGGGTAGGGTCACAGGAAGGAAAAAGGTGATGGAGGGGATTATTACTTAAAATTGGAGAATTCAATGTTCGTACCGTTGTGTTACAA
Source organism: Amblyraja radiata (assembly GCF_010909765.2). Classification (NCBI taxonomy): domain Eukaryota; kingdom Metazoa; phylum Chordata; class Chondrichthyes; order Rajiformes; family Rajidae; genus Amblyraja; species Amblyraja radiata. The sequence goes on along the minus strand of NC_045987.1, from coordinate 18,769,872 downwards.
GCTACCCAAGCTGACTATGAGGTGCAGTTTTCTCCTCTTTGCATGTGACTTCACTCTGGCAATGGAGGAGGCCCAGGACAGAAAATGTTGGTGTCGGTGGGAATGGGAAGGGGAGTTAAAATGGTTGGCGACCGGGAGATCCAGCAAGCCTTTGCGGACCGAACACAAAATGGTTACCAAGTCTCTTCTTAGTCTCACTGATGTATAAGAGGCCACATCGGGAGCACCGTTTGCATTAGATGAGGTAGGAGGAGATGCGTGTAGAGCTCTGTCTCACCTGGACAGGCTGTTGGGGTCCCTGGATGGGACCGAGGGTGGAGGTGTAGGGACAGATGTGGTATCTCCTGGACTATGATGGGTGAGAGCCAAGCTTCTTTTGTCGACTCGGGAACAGGAACACTGGGTCTGTCCCCATCTCGTCTGGCCCTCAGGCTACTCACCCTCACTGGTACACACCCTTAGCCACAACCTGCCGTGGGCAAGGACATTCATCTCCAAGGTCGCATTAACTGCCCAACGTATGTAACTGCCCATGCCGCTTGGGGGACATCTATTGACTAGCCGCTGACCAGGTCAGTCAGTATCGCCCACCTTCAACTACGCTGCAAGTAAGAATTTCATTGCTGTATCCGGGACAAATGACAATTCAACACTATTGATCTTGCACCCTCACTTGCACCTCCTCCAACCTCATCTACTGTATCCATTGTTCAAGATGTAGACTTATACATCGGCGAGACCAAACGCAGACTGGGCGATCATTTAGCTGAACACCTTCGTCTGAACCAACCTGATCTCCCGGTTGCCAAACACTTAAATTCTCCATCCCATTCCCACACTGACCTTTCTGTCCTAGGTCTCCTCCATTGTCAGAGTGAGGCTGAATGCAAATTAGAGGAACTGCATCTTACATTTCGCTTGGGCATCCAGTGGTATGAATATTGATTTCTCATGAGGATTGAGGGGGGAGTCTTATAGAAATGTACAAAATTCTTAAGGGGTTGGACAGGCTAGATGCAGGAAGATTGCTCCCGATGTTGGGGAAGTCCTGAACAAGGGGTCACAGTTTAAGGATAAAGGGGAAATCTTTTTGGACTGAGATGAGAAAAATATTTTTTACACAGAGAGTGGTGAATCTCTGGAATTCTCTGCCACAGAATGTAGTTGAGGCCAGTTCATTGGCTATATTTAATGGGGAGTTAGATGTGGCCCTTGTGGCTAAAGGGATCAGGGGGTATGGAGAAAAGGCAGGTACAGGATACTGAGTTGGATGATCAGCCATGATCATATTGAATGGCGGTGCAGGCTCGAAGGGCCGAATGGCCTACTCCTGCAACTATTTTCTATGTTTCTATGTTTCTAACTTCAAGTAACCCTGGCATTCCCCCTCTCTTTATCCCTCCACCGCCCAAGTCGTTTTCACCCAACAAACAGCTAACAATGGTCTGTTTACGTTGTCAACATTACTTTTTTGTCAACATTACTTTTTTTGCATATCCTTCATTCATTGTTCTTTATCTCTCTACATCATCGTCTATATCTCTCGTTTCCCTTATCCCTAGTCTGAAGAAGGGTCTCGACCCGAAGCATCACCCATTCCTTCTCTCTAGAGATACTGCCTGTCCCGCTAATTTACTCCAGCTTTTTGTATCCATCTTCAGTTTAAACCAGCATCTGCAGTTCCTTCCTACACATTTGATCTTGATCTCTCTTGAGAATGTCTAAAACTAGAGGGTATAGTATTGAGGTTAGAGGAGCAAAGTTTAAATGGGATGTGCGGGGCAAGTTTTTTTGCACAGAGGGCAGTGAGAGCCTGGAAAGCGCTGGAGACAGATTAGTAGCAATTACGAAGCGTTTAGAGGGAACACGGATATGCAGGGAATCAAGGGCCATGGAACGCATGCAGGCAAAGGTTAGTTTATCATAGCATCAAGTTCGGCACAGACATTAGAGGCAGAAGGACATTGTTCCATATTTATGTAATTTAGTCAAAGAGAAATCTTTTTGAATACACATTTCCGTATTGACTACACTCCATAAACAAAACGTACAATATCAGAATAAAACCTCCCAGGGATTCTTCTATTCTATGCTTCATGCATTATTAAACCGCAACGCTTGAGTTTCGAGCTTGGTACATTGAATGCAATTGCATCGCATATTATAACCATGAAAAGTGATCTGATAAACAACTTACGCAAAGTGCAGTTATCTCCGTAATAACCACTGTGGGAGCAGTCACACTCGTAACCTTCAAGACCAACATTAACGCACACTCCTTTATTCTCACAGGGCCAATAACAGCATGGATTTACTGTGAAAAAAAAACAAAACAGGTCTCAGCTCAATTTAAAATCGGAAAACATTACATTTGGCAAATGAAATCTACTTGTGAGGATTTGGGTTTTGTTTCTGAACTCTAGCAGTGAAGCAAGAAACAAAACTGTGAAATACATTGGAGGAAGTGTGTTGTTGGTCATAGTCATCAAATAACCTGACCAAGATTAAAGGTATTTCACATAGGACCTTTGACAGAAGTTCTTTATAACTGGGATATAACAAAATGCGGGAGGAACTCAGCAGATCAGGCAGCATCTGTGGAGGGAATGGACAGACAACGTTACAGTTAGGGACCTTCTAAGCCTCAGGGCAATTAAGCTGGGAAACATGGCCCAACGGCTCGATGGAATTCATTGTCACATGAGCCAGGTACACAGAAATTCCCTTTGATTGCATACACTTCACTAAAACTCTTTCTAGATACAAGCACAATCGTAAAGTACAACAGTGTACTTCTAATCTACAATAGTAGATTACTTTGAGGCAGTACACAAGATTCGCCATGTTTTCGATGCCATCTTGCATCCTTTAAGTTTCAAAGTTCTTTCAAATACTACGTCTTAGCTCAGACTTAAACTTCCGTTGTCCTGGCGGCATCACTGGGCTGGAGTTGCGGGAATCCATGTAAGAACAATGAGATACCAACACAGACTGTCCCTACTCTCCCGACCATAAGTATATCAGCCTTTAGGTAGGGAAAAAGACACAAAGTGCTTGAGTAACTGAACGGGTCAGGCAGCATCACTGGAGAACATGGATAGGTGATGTTTCAGATTGGGACCCTTCTCCAGACTGATTACAGGGGTGGGGAGAAAGAAAACCGGAAGAGTTTTTTCCCCCGCAGAGGGTCTCACAGAACTCCCTGTTGGAGAGAGGAGGAGAACTTCTTCATAGGCACACAGTACCTGAGGAGATTTCACTGTGGAACTGTCAAAATGTAGAAACAAGGAACTGTAAAACTGCAGAAGGTACACAAAATTGCTAGGGAAACTCAGCGGATGTAGCAGCATCTATGGAGGCACACCCTTTGTAAAACTGCAGATGTTGGTTTAGCAAGGAAAGACACAACATTTTAGAGTTACTCAGCGGGAAATCGTGTATAGTTTTTTTTTGCTGACTCCTTTCTGTTTAGTACGGAACAAAAAAGCTCATTACTGTACCTCAGTATACGTGACATTACTAATAAACTAACTAATAGGGTCAGTGTTACCAGACCGATTTAGAAAGAAGGAACTGCAGATGATGGTTTACAAAAGAAGACACAGAGTGCTGGTGTAATTACCGCTGAGTTACTCCAACGTTGTATCTTCTTTTGTTACTAGACTGAGACAGGATTTATCAGTGGACGGGAAATTACTCCTCGAATGTGAAGCAGTGTCAGAGCTGCTGGGGTTATTCCGAAGTACCGCAGCTTCAGACTAAATATATTCCCTGTCTAGAAATAGGGTGGAAGTCCTGAATCTGGATCTCTCACCTAGGGCAGCATATGTGTTGATATGTGTTGCTCTCTCATCCTTTAGAAACATACTATCGCCATAAGAGCGGCACAATGGCGCAGCTGGTAGAGCTGCTGCCTCACAGCGCCGGAGACCCCGGTTTAATCCTGACCTCAGGTGTTGTCTGTGTGGAGTTTGCACGTTCTCCCTGTGACCGTGCGGACTTCTTCCGGGTGTTCCGGTTTCCTCCCGGTGTTCCGGTTTCCCCCTCCATCCCAAAGATCCCCAATTTATCCTGCTCCAGCCACATTGTTACAATGGCCAAGAAAGCATACTGATGCCTTTATTTCATCAGAAGGCAAAGGAAATTCTAAAAGTTCCTGTTTAATACCAAAATTGGCCTGGCCCCAATTAGAAACAAAACATCATAAAAGAGGAAAGGGCCCCAATTGTTAGCTGGTGTAAGATGACAATGGATTAACAAGCAGACCAAACATTAAGGGCGCCGGAGAGCAGGGATAATAAACATCCTGATGGATAATCACTGACTTGAAATATTAACTTGTTCCTTTCTGCACAGATCCTGCCTGACCGGCTGAGTATCGCCAGTTTCCACTATTTGTATTGCCAAGTGGGTAATTGACCAGCATGGTTCTGGTGGCTGAATGGCCTCCGTCTGTGTTAGACCTCGATAGCCCAAGTACTGGGAACTATATTCTCTACTCTGTATCTGTCCCATTCCTCTACCGGATGTACTTGAGTTTGACCTGGTTGTATTCATGCGTGTTGGTCTGGTGAGAACGTAGAATGCTGGAGTAACTCAGCGGGACAGGCAGCATCTCTGGAGAGAAGGAATGGGTGACGTTTCGGGTCGAGACCTTTCTTCAGAGTTTGGACCCGAAACGTCACCCATTCCTTTTCACCAAAGATGCTGCCTGTACCGCTGAATACTCCAGCATTTTGTGCCTATCTTTGACTTAAACCAGCATCTGTAGTTCTTTCCTGTGCATGAGAACATAGAACAGTTCAGTTCATGAACAGACCCTTCGGCCCACAATATCTGTGCCGAACATGATGCCACACTAATCTTATCTGCCTGCACATGATCTGCATCCCTCATTGCATGCATACCAATGTGCCTATTCAAAAGTCTCTGAAATGCCACAATTCTATCTTCCTCCTCCACCACCCTCGGCAGCACGTTCCAGGCATTCACCAGCCTCTTTATAATAGACAATAGACAATAGGTGCAGGAGTAGGCCATTCGGCCCTTTAAGCCAGTACTGCCATTCAATGTGATCATGGCTGATCATCCCCAATCAGTAACCCCTTCCTGCCTTCTCCCCATATCACCTGACTCCACTATCTTTAAGAGCCTAATCTAGCTCTATCTTGAAAGTATCCAGAGAACCGGCCTCCACCGCCCTCTGAGGCAGAGAATTCCAGACTCACAACTCTCTGTGTGAAAAAGTGTTTCCTCATCTTCGTTCTAAATGGCTCACCCCTTATTCTTTGGTTTCCTCCCAAATAAAATACTTGCCCCTGCACATCTCCTTTAAACTTTGCCTCTTTCACCTTAGCATTTGATCTTTCCACCCTGGCAGGGGAGATCTGCATGAGGGGACGGGGGGGAGAACAAAGGAGAACCTTTATAACTTTGTCACCGCCCATTATGTGGCCACTATTTACATACATCGAGTATGCAAAACAGTGTGATGTACAATAAAGTATCATTCAAATACATTCAAATTGCTGATATCCTCTGGAGAATAAACAGGGATCAGGAAGTGAATAAATGATGCATATCATCGTTTACTAAAACAGTCAAATACTAAAGCAGACAAAATGATAAATAAAAATGAGGCACAGGTGGAAGTTGGGCAAACAACCTTGTTCAGAAAGCAAAGTGTCAATCGTACCAACACCAGTGAATGAGACTGTGGTCAAGAAACATCCCTGAATGTTAATGGGCGAGTTGACATGTATCTCTGTCCTAGTTCACAACAAAATGCCCAGCGCTAATAGGCACGTATACAGAGGCCTCACCGCCCAACAGGCAATGCCTCCTCACTATTATGGCGGCACAGTGGCGCAGCAGGAGAGTTGCTGCCTAAAGGGCCTGTCCCACTTGGAAACTTTTTCAGCGACTGCCGGCATCATTGACTGACGTATCAGGTCACCGAAAAAGTTGGGGCGTGATGACGTATTGACGCGCTGCGATTCCTCAAGTGTCGCAACATTTTTTTTCGTCGCCACAGGATTTTGAAATGTTCAGAATCTTTCAGCGACCCTGGTACGTCAGTCAACGACGCCGAGAAAATCGGCAACTGCGCCAGAGACCTGCGTTAGATCCTGTTTCTGCGATGTCTCTCTAAACTAAACTAGAACATAGAACAGTACATCACAAGAACAAGCCCTTCAGCCCATAATGTCTGTGCTGAACCTGATTGCAAGAGCATCATAAGAAGGGTCTCGGCCCAAAACGTTGCCTATTTCCTTCGCTCCATAGATGCTGCCTCACCCGCTGAGTTTCTCCAGCACTTTTGTCTACCTTCGATTTTCCAGCATCTGCAGTTCCTTCCTAAACAAGATTATCACTTGTCTGTTTAGTTTAGTTTAGTTTTTTAGTTTAGAGATACAGCGCGGAAACAGGTCCTTCAGCCCACCGGGTCCACGCCGACCAGCGATCCCCGCACATTAACACTATCCTACACCCACTAGAGACAATTTTTACATTTATAATGCCAATTAACCGACAAACCTGTACGTCTTTGGAGTGTGGGAGGAAAACCGAAGATCTTGGAGAAAAACCACGCAGGTCACGGGAAGAACGTACAAACTCCAAACTCCATACAGACACCACATGAATCCGGGTCTCCGGTGCTGCATTCACTGTAATGCCCCTGTCCCACTTAGGAAACCTGAACGGAAACCTCTGGAGACTTTGCGCCCCACCCAAGGTTTCTGTGCGGTTCCCGGAGGTTGCAGGTAGTGGAAGCAGGTAGGGTGACTGACAAAAACCTCCGGCATCCGTACGGAAACCTTGGCTGGGGCGCAAAGTCTCCAGAGGTTTCCATTCAGGTTTCTAAGTGGGACAGGGGCATAAGGCAGCAACTCTACCGCTGCGCCACTGTGAATTATATGTAAATCATATCCTTGCACCTATCTAAAAGTCTTTAGAATGCCACTAATGTCTTTGCTTCACCCATCACCCATGGCAACGCGTTCCAGGCACTCATCGCCCTCTGTGCAAAAAAAAACCTGCCCTGCACATCTCCGTTAAACATTGCCACTCTCACCCAAAATCCATGCTCTCTAGTATTTAATTTTTCCATCCTGGGGAAAAAGGTTCTGACAGTCTACCCTATCTGCACCTTTCATCATTTTATATACATCCATCAGGTCCCTCTGCATCCTCCAATGTTCCAGGAAAAACAATCCAAGTCTGTCTAACCTCTCCCTGTGGCTCGATCAAGGCATCATCTTGGTAAACCTCTGCACCCTTTTCCAAAACCTCCACATCTTTGCTGTAGTGGGGCGACCAGAACAGCACGCCATAACGCGGTCTAACCAAAGTCTAATTTAAACCTTGTAAATCAGAAGTTCCAGACTACGCCTCATCACCTCGAGCAAAAATAAACAAACTGCTGCAGCAACTCAAGAAACTGCAGATGCTGGGATTTGATTTTTTTTTAAATGAAGGAACGTAACATGTCAGGCAGCATCTGCGGAAGGGAAATGGACAGATGATGTTTCAGGTCAGAGTGATTGAGCATCAAGCTGAAAAAGAGCAGGGCTGGGACAAAGCCAGGCAAGTGATCAGGAATGGTGATTTCATCTCTATCTGCCCCACCCATCTCTTTTCTAGCTTTCACTTCCCATTCATTCAGGAATTCAACCCGAAACATCATCTGTCCATTCCCCTCACAGTTGCTGCCTGACCTGCTGAGTTCCGCCAGCACTATGTGTTTTGCTCAGGATTCAGGGGTGGGGGGAGCTGAGGCAAATGCAACCTCTCCCCGCAACTCAAAATCGCAAGTGTTCACACCTCTGAACCTAAAGACACCAAAGTTAGATATCGATCCCAAGAGTCTGACAGAGGAGAAGTTAAAGGAGTTAGGCTACTGGAAGAGTAAATTAAACCGAGCAAGCGGGGAGATGGAATCCGAAGCATGTTCTGACCAGTCTGTAATCCTACACGACTCAGCACTGGTTTACAGTGAAATATTCATTCCCTCCAGCATTTCTGTTTTGGTTTATTCCAATGTTTAGGTGGGAAGAACAGGAGAAAACAGGGATGCCAACAATGGAGACGTGCTCCACATGCTTTGTTCTCTCTCTCTCCGAAACCCGGCTCACCGTGACAACCGCCCAGCTTCCCAATTCAAGACTCTGTGCCAAATAATGCTTGCTCAGACGATCCAGATTATTCGTAATTGCGGTGTGAAAATTCAAATTAGCCCAGGTAGCGAATAGATCTGGCACGCTGAACAGAAGAAAGGGAAGATTTTACAAGTTGGGGCTCAAGAGACTGTCATGGGCAAATTAAGAGTTTATTCCCCAGAGCGCAGTAGGAAGAGTTGATCTTATAGAAATATATAAAATCATGAGGGCAATATTTAGGGTGAATGCACTAAGCCTTTTCCCAAGGGTTGTGGAATCAAGAACTAGAGGGCTTAGATTTAAGGTGAGATGGGCATGATTTAATAAGACACTGAGGGGTACAGTACCTTTTTCACACAGAAGGTGGGGGGTTTATGGAAGGAGCTGCAAGAGGACGTAGTTGAGGCAGGTATGATAACAACGTTTAGAAAACATTTAGACAGGGTACATGGATAGGACGAGTTGAGAGGGATATGGGCCAAATGCAGGCAAATGGGACTGGTGTAGATGCGACATATTGGCCAGTATGGGCAAGTTGGCCTGTTTCCACACTGTAAAAATCTATAACTGCATGACTCTATTTGGAAAGATTCACGGATAGGAAAGGTTTCGAGAGATATGGGACAAATGCAGGTAAATGAGACTGGCGTAGATGGGGCACCTTGCTTGGCATGGAATTATTGGGCTGAAGGTCACGTTTCCATTCTGTGTAACTGTCAACATCCTTGGCACTGGCTAACTACATGTTTCCTGCACATTTTCTTAATGATCGCACACTAGAAACATAGAAACATACAGGGCCGGCCTTAGGAGGTGCGGGGCCCAATTGGGAAATTTTTTCATAGAAATATAAATAAATAATTATAAATGAGTCACGTGTCATGGGTAACATGACAATTCGGGGGAGAGTTCCTTTCACAGCGTGTGAGGAGTCTAGCCAGGGATAAAGTTGCGGGAGCGTTGAGAAGGAGGGGGTCGGGTTCATGCCAGTAACACTCACTCACCGCTGCCGCGGCGCTCCGGGCGCAGAGCTACCGCATTGTGGCCGGGGAGGGAAGCAGCTCGCTTGGCTACGAGCGGCCTCCATCACCGGATAACGGAACCGACTGCCGTCTCAGCGCCTTCTGCCGGCCCGCTCACCTCTGGCAGTGCTCTCCGTCTGAACAGTGAGGGGACCAGCTCAAGAGCAAAGATCATAGAGCGGAGTGGGTCAGCGGGTGATGGATAACATCACAGCGGGCGGTGGAGCTTAGTCCTGTGTCAGCGCGAACAAGGGATCAATTGAGGTCACTCGCACTGACATATGGAGTAAGCTCCAGCGCCCACTGACCCGCTCTTGAGCTGGATGATCCCCGGCCGACCCCCTCCATCTCACCCCTCCTGCCCTCCCTGCAACTTTACCCCTGGCCAGACTACCCACACGCTCTGAAAGAAACTCCCTCCCCCCCAGCAGCGCTGTCCTTTTACAGCCGCTTCCCACTTTACAGCCGTTTCCCATCAGCTGCTAGCGATGAGGGATAGACTTGGCTATATCTCAGTACAACAACATGGTTCTTGATGTTGCTGTACTGAGGGATAACGAAGTCTATCTTTCTTGGCTAATACCTAACCTTCAGCCTCCAAGATGCAGGTACATTATCTAGCAATATTACAACATTTTGAGATTAAGAAAATCAAGTCTGCAATTTATCCCACCAGATAAAGCATAAAAAGAAGTTTAATTTGACATCTAATTCACTTTCATATCACACAAATTCAATGTGATCATGGCTGATCATCCCCAATCAGTACCTTCATTTCTGCCTTCTCCCAATTTCCCCTGACTCCGCTATTTTTGAGCCCTATCTAGCTCTCTCTTGAAAGCTTCCAGAGAACCTGCCTCCACCGCCCTCTGAGGCAGAAAATTCCACAGACTCACCACTCTCTGAGAAAAAGTGTTTCCTCGTCTCCGTCCTAAATGGCTTACTCCTTATTCTTAAACTGTGGCCCCTGGTTCTGGACTTCCCCAACATCGGGAACATGTTTCCTGCCTCTAGCGTATCCAAGCCCTTAACAATCTTATATATTTCAATGAGATCCCCTCTCATCGTTCTAAACTCCATAGTGTACAAGCCCAGCTGCTCCATTCTCTCAGCATATGACAGTCCCGCCATTCCGGGAATTAACCTTGTAAACCTACGCTGCACTCCCTCAATAGCAAGAATGTCCTTCCTCAAATTAGGGGACCAAAACTGCACACAATACTCCAGGTACGGTCTCACTAGAACTCTGTACAACTGCAGAAGGACCTCTTTGCTCCCATATTCGATTCCTCTTATTATAAAGGACAACATGCCATTTCTTAGCGCTAACGGCAGGCACTTGGGAAACGTGGTAACTCGTGAAGATTTTTCAAAATGTCCACGAGTAAAATATACTCAGGATGTAAAAATCTGATACTTTTTAACACGTAGTCATACCGTAGTAGCTCGTGAGTTTGTCGTAGTAGGACCTGGTGTCCTATATCACTATTGTATGTTCATGATGGAAATAATACTCTGTATATTTATTACCTTTGAATTGTAGTTTTGTGTAATCCTCCCATAATTTCTGAGTTCCATATCACAATATCTATCAATCTTCAACTCGACGTGCACAAACAGAAGATCAAATAGTACAAGTTGTCCAACAACTTTAGGCTGTGCACGCCACACGAAAGAAGAAGTAGAAGATATCTATCAGACATACAGAATGGTGCAAGGTAATATCTTGCCCAAACTCAGTTGTATCTTTCTATCTCAATAAATATCACAAAATAAGCCATTGTTTCAGCCACATTATGACAAAATATAGAATGTACATTATTTCTTATCAGTCACCCCATCCCAGAAACAACAGTACTTAAAGAAGAACATTTGTTTGACTAATTTACGAGCATGTACCATACAAAGCGAATTTGTATTTCCATATGAAATACGAAAAAATTAACGCGGGGCCCCCCGTGGGCGCGGGGCCCAATTTGGAAAAATTGGTCCAATCGGCCTAGGGCCGGCCCTGATATTCCGTCTATACCAGTCCCACCTGCCTGCGTTTGGCCCACATCCTTCTAAATCTATCGCAACACGTACCTGTCCAAATGTCTTTTAAAAGTTGTGATTGTACCTATCGCAACTACCTCCTCTGTCAGCTCACTCCATATACCCACCACCCTTTGTGGAAAAAGGTTGTTCCTCAGGTTCCTATTAAATCTTCCCCCCTCACTTAAACCCATGCCCACTGTTCTTGCTTCCTCTACTCTGGGTAAGAGGCGCTGTGCATTTACCCTGTTCAATCCGCTCATGATCCTATACATTTGCCTGTCTTTATCCTGCACCTCCTTCTCTTTTCCAGCGTTTGCCACCCCCTTCTCCATCAGTCTGAAGAAATGCCCCAACCTATAACGTCATCTGTCTATTTTACAAAATTCTTAAGGGGTTGGACAGGCTAGATGTAGAAAGATTGTTCCCGATGTTGGGGAAGTCCAGGACAAGGGGTCACAGCTTAAGGATAAGGGGGAAATCCTTTAAAACCGAGATGAGAAAAACTTTTTTCACACAGAGAGTGGTGAATCTCTGGAACTCTCTGCCACAGAGGGTAGTTGAGGCCAGTTCATTGGCTATATTTAAGAGGGAGTTAGATGTGGCCCTTGTGGCTAAAGGGATCAGGGGGTATGGAGAGAAGGCAGGGATGGGATACTGAGTTGGATGACCAGCCATGATCATATTGAATGGCGGCGCAGGCTCGAAGGGCCGAATGGCCTACTCCTGCACCTAATTTCTATGTTTCTATGTTTCTATTTTCCTCCACTGATGCTGACTTTAACCTGCTGAGTTCCTCCAGCAGTTTGTGTTATGCCCGGGACAAGAGGCAGGGCTGGATAGAAGGTCTGTGATAGTTCTGTCAATTGTCTCTTTCTCTCTCCACAAATGCTGCCCAACCCGTTCAGAGTTCCCGCCTTGTCTATCTATTTTCGGAATTGTTAAACACGATCAACGGTAACACAATGGTATCTTGATATAAAAAGTTAAACTGAGGATCTTTCCATAATGTCCCATGCGAAAATGTGTCCTTTCGACAGCGCGGCGCTCCCTCAAATGACCCCCCCCCCCCCACATTGTGGCGCTCCCTCAAACCACCCCCACAGTGTGGCGCTCCCTCAAATGACCCCCACAGTGTGGCGCTCCCTCAAATGACCCACCCCCCCCCCCCCCACCACATTGTGGCGCTCCCTCAAATGACCCCCCCCAATCATCCCCAATCAGTACCTTCATTTCTGCCTTCTCCCAATTTCCCCTGACTCCGCTATTTTTGAGCCCTATCTAGCTCTCTCTTAAAAGCTTCCAGAGAACCTGCCTCCACCGCCCTCTGAGGCAGAAAATTCCACAGACTCACCACCCTCTGAGAAAAAGTGTTTCCTCGTCTCCGTCCTAAATGGCTTACTCCTTATTCTTAAACTGTGGCCCCTGGTTCTGGACTTCCCCAACATCGGGAACATGTTTCCTGCCTCTAGCGTATCCAAGCCCTTAACAATCTTATATATTTCAATGAGATCCCCTCTCATCGTTCTAAACTCCAGAGTGTACAAGCCCAGCTGCTCCATTCTCTCAGCATATGACAGTCCCGCCATTCCGGGAATTAACCTTGTAAACCTACGCTGCACTCCTTCAATAGCAAGAATGTCCTTCCTCAAATTAGGGGACCAAAACTGCACACAATACTCCAGGTACGGTCTCACTAGAACTCTGTACAACTGCAGAAGGACCTCTTTGCTCCCATATTCGATTCCTCTTATTATAAAGGACAACATGCCATTTCTTAGCGCTAACGGCAGGCACTTGGGAAACGTGGTAACTCGTGAAGATTTTTCAAAATGTCCACGAGTAAAATATACTCAGGATGTAAAAATCTGATACTTTTTAACACGTAGTCATACCGTAGTAGCTCGTGAGTTTGTCGTAGTAGGACCTGGTGTCCTATATCACTATTGTATGTTCATGATGGAAATAATACTCTGTATATTTATTACCTTTGAATTGTAGTTTTGTGTAATCCTCCCATAATTTCTGAGTTCCATATCACAATATCTATCAATCTTCAACTCGACGTGCACAAACAGAAGATCAAATAGTACAAGTTGTCCAACAACTTTAGGCTGTGCACGCCACACGAAAGAAGAAGAAGTAGATATCTATCAGACATACAGAATGGTGCAAGGTAATATCTTGCCCAAACTCAGTTGTATCTTTTTATCTCAATAAATATCACAAAATACGCCATTGTTTCAGCCACATTATGACAAAATATAGAATGTACGTTATTTCTTATCAGTCACCCCATCCCAGAAACAACAGTACTTAAAGAAGAACATTTGTTTGGCTAATTTACGAGCATGTACCATACAAAGCGAATTTGTATTTCCATATGAAATACGAAAAAATTAACGCGGGGCCCCCCGTGGGCGCGGGGCCCAATTTGGAAAAATTGGTCCAATCGGCCTAGGGCCGGCCCTGATATTCCGTCTATACCAGTCCCACCTGCCTGCGTTTGGCCCACATCCTTCTAAATCTATCGCAACACGTACCTGTCCAAATGTCTTTTAAAAGTTGTGATTGTACCTATCGCAACTACCTCCTCTGTCAGCTCACTCCATATACCCACCACCCTTTGTGGAAAAAGGTTGTTCCTCAGGTTCCTATTAAATCTTCCCCCCTCACTTAAACCCATGCCCACTGTTCTTGCTTCCTCTACTCTGGGTAAGAGGCGCTGTGCATTTACCCTGTTCAATCCGCTCATGATCCTATACATTTGCCTGTCTTTATCCTGCACCTCCTTCTCTTTTCCAGCGTTTGCCACCCCCTTCTCCATCAGTCTGAAGAAATGCCCCAACCGATAACGTCATCTGTCTATTTTACAAAATTCTTAAGGGGTTGGACAGGCTAGATGTAGAAAGATTGTTCCCGATGTTGGGGAAGTCCAGGACAAGGGGTCACAGCTTAAGGATAAGGGGGAAATCCTTTAAAACCGAGATGAGAAAAACTTTTTTCACACAGAGAGTGGTGAATCTCTGGAACTCTCTGCCACAGAGGGTAGTTGAGGCCAGTTCATTGGCTATATTTAAGAGGGAGTTAGATGTGGCCCTTGTGGCTAAGGGGATCAGGGGGTATGGAGAGAAGGCAGGGATGGGATACTGAGTTGGATGATCAGCCATGATCATATTGAATGGCGGTGCAGGCTCGAAGGGCCAAATGGCCTACTCCTGCACCTAATTTCTATGTTTCTATTTTCCTCCACTGATGCTGACTTTAACCCGCTGAGTTCCTCCAGCAGTTTGTGTTATGCCCGGGACAAGAGGCAGGGCTGGATAGAAGGTCTGTGATAGTTCTGTCAATTGTCTCTTTCTCTCTCTACAAATGCTGCCCAACCCGTTCAGAGTTCCCGCCTTGTCTATCTATTTTCGGAATTGTTAAAACACGATCAACGGTAACTCAATGGTATCTTGATTTAAAAAGTTAAACTGAGGATCTTTCCCTAATGTCCCATGCGAAAATGTGTCCTTTCGACAGCGCGGCGCTCCCTCAAATGACCCCCCCCCCCCCCCCCCACAGTGTGGCGCTCCCTCAAATGACTCCCCACAGTGTGGCGCTCCCTCAAATGACCCCCCACAGTGTGGCGCTCCCTCATATGACCCCCCCCCCCCCACATTGTGGCGCTCCCTCAAATGACTCCCCACAGTGTGGCGCTCCCTCAAATGACCCCCCACAGCGTGGCGCTCCCTCAAATGACCCCCCCCACCACATTGTGGCGCTCCCTCAAATGACCCCCCCCCCCCCCCCACCCCACATTGTGGCGCTCCCTCAAATGACCCCCCACCTCGCACCCCAGTCCCGGGAACCCAATACCCCAGTCTCCGGCGACTACTCTACCCGGACCCTCTCCCTCCCCCAATGACACCGACATCTTTGCCCCCCTCCCCCGTCAGCTACAACTACACCCAGATCCTGGCACCCCTCACAGCCCCAGGCCGTTCATTGACCGGGACACGTTCCCCGGAGCAGCGGCATCGCCCCTCTGTCTGCCCCGCATCCAGCGGACGGGGACTGGGGTACTCACCGCTCGCCGCCGCCGCCCCCAGCGCACACACCCACAGCAAGAACAGCGTCCTGACAGCTGCGGGAGAGAGAAAATAAAGGCGGAGAAGAAAGTGTGAGTAAACATCTCCTGTGAGTTACTGGGGGGGTGGGAGAGAGGGAGAGGGAGAGGGAGAGAGAGCTGCCTACTCACCGTCCATGGGACACACACACACACAGCCGTTCCTGGACTCGGTGAGCGAGGTTGCACGCAGTGTCTTCACAACCCGGCGGACCTTCCTGGACTGACACAGCCCTGTAGACAACGTGCCAGGAACGAGTCGTTCAACCACGCGGGAAATGCCCCCAAGCTGGTGGCGGCGCCGAGGAGGGGTCTATGACACACCTACAAGTCTTATAGCTTTAGGATCTTTGGTCTATAGCTTTAGGATCTTTGGTCCGCGCTGTCGGTGGCTGCATTGTGTATGCAAGCAAAGAATTTCACTGTGCCTTGTCAAGCGAGACAAAGTATTCCTCATTAATTATTCCGATTCCGCAAACATTTAGTGTTGCAAATTATGGGAAGCCTTGATGGAGCGACAGAGACAGAGAGGCGCAGAAGGAGTTTACCAGAATACTGCCAGGATTAGAGGATATCTGCTGTGAGGAAAAACTTACTCCAACACTTTGTGTGTGTGTGTGTTTTTATAACGGACTTCTCATCAACAAGAGACCAGTCCAGGCCTCCCATCCACATAATTGAAGACCTTTGAACGATCTTTCAATTCACTTTGTCGGACTTTAATGTTAAATTTTTGCACTAAAACGTGCCCTTTATTCTTTTTATCCGTGGACAGTCAAGGCAAGTCAGTCACTTTTATTTCTACAGCACATTTAAAAAACAAATCTCGTTGGCCAAAGTGCTTAACATTGGAGCAGGTACTAGCGTTATACAACAGTGGTTCATGGATTAAATACAAACATCACTACATACATATAGTCATCGTTCTATAGACCGGTTAGTCTAACATCGGTGGTGGGTAAAATGTTAGAGACAATTATTAAAGAAACACTAACGGGGCACTTGGATAAACATGACCTCATCGGACAGAACCAGCATGGTTTTGTGAAGGGGAAGTCCTGTTTAACGAATCTGCTCGAATTCTTTGAGGAAGTAACAACCCGGGTGGATAAAGGGGAACCGGTGGATGTGGTATACTTGGACTTCCAAAAGGCTTTTGACAAGGTGCCACATAAGAGACTATTGCTAAAAATAAAAAATTATGGGATTGGGGGTAATATATTAGCATGGGTAGAGGATTGGCTAACAAATAGGAAGCAGAGAGTGGGGATAAATGGTTCATACTCGGGATGGCAACCGGTAACTAGCGGGGTTCCGCAAGGGTCGGTGCTGGGACCCCAGTTGTTCACAATTTATATAAATGATTTGGAGGAGGGAACCAAGTGTAATATATCAAAATTTGCGGACGATACAAAAATGGGAGGAAAAGTAGGGGATGAGGAGGATAGGAAGAGTCTGCAAAAGGATATAGATAAGCTAGGTGAGTGGGCAACAACTTGGCAGATGAAATTTAATACTAATAAATGTGAAGTCATTCACTTTGGGAAAAAAAATGATAGGGCAAGTTATTTTCTAAATGAGGAGGAGCTGCGTTGTAATGCAACGCAAAGGGATCTAGGGGTATTAGTACATGAATCACTAAAAGTTAGTGTGCAGGTGCAGCAAGCAATCAGGAAGGCCAATGGAGTTTTGGCCTTTATTGCTAGGGGGATTGAGTATAAAAATACGGAGGTCTTGCTGCAGCTGTACACAGTATTAGTGAGACCACATTTGGAATACTGTGTACAGTTCTGGGGTCCATACTTAAGAAAGGATGTACTAGCCCTGGAGGCAGTGCAGCGAAGGTTTACAAGATTAATTCCTGCAATGAGGGGATTGACATATGAGGAAAGGTTAAGTAGGCTGGAACTCTACTCTTTGGAGTTTAGAAGAATGAGAGGTGATCTCATTGAAACATATAAGATCGTGAGGGGCCTTGATCGGGTGGATGCACCGAGGATGTTCCCAATGATCGGGTAAACTAGAACTAGGGGACATAGTCGCAGAATAAGGGGGGGCTCTTTTAAAACTGAGATGAGGAAGAACTTCTTCACCCAGAGGGTGGTTAATTTATGGAATTCACTGCCCCAGGGAGCAGTGGAAGCAGAAACGTTAAATATATTTAAGTCTAAAATAGATGGTTTTTTAGCTGCCAAGGGGATAAGGGGCTACGGGGAGAGGGTAGGGATATGGACCTAGGTATGGTTAGTATAGTAAGACCTGAGTGATCTCCTGGACAAGTGTCGATCGCCTGGATTGGGGTCGGAGAGGAATTTCCCGGATTTTTTTCCCGAATTGGACCTGGGTTTTTATCCGTTTTTTTGCCTCCCCCAGGAGATCACGCGGTTCTTGGGGTGGAGAGGGGTGATAGCGGTATAAAGGGGAGGGTAGTGTCTTGTGTTCTGTGTCTTGTGTCTACTGTTTGTGGGTAAGTGTGTCTGTTTAGTGTTCAGCCATGAGCGAATGGCGGTGCGGGCTCGACGGACCTGGTGGTCTACTCTCGCACCTACTTTCTATGTTTCTATGTTTCTATGTTCAGAGGACGCCAAGAAAGGCTTGGAAGTAGAGATGAGTTTTAAGCCTCGATTTAAAGGAGTCGATGGAGGGGGCAGTTCTGATGGGAAGAGGGATGCTGTTCCCTCTTCCCATCAGTTTCATAGCAAAAGGATTTGAGTATAGGAGCAGGGAGGTTCTACTGCAGTTGTACAGGGTCTTGGTGAGACCACACCTGGAGTATTGCGTACAGTTTTGGTCTCCTAATCTGAGGAAAGACATTCTTGCCATAGAGGGAGTACAGAGAAGGTTCACCAGACTGATTCCTGGGATGGCAGGACTTTCACATGAAGAAAGATTGGATAGACTCGGCTTGTACTCGCTAGAATTTAGAAGATTGAGGGGGGATCTTATAGAAACTCACAAAATTCTTAAGGCGTTGGACAGGCTAGATGCAGGAAGATTGTTCCCGATGTTGGGGAAGTCCAGAACAAGGGGTCACAGTTTAAGGATAAGGGGGAAATCTTTTAGGACCGAGATGAGAAAAACATTTTTCACACAGAGAGTGGTGAATCTCTGGAATTCTCTGCCACAGAAGGTAGTTGAGGCCAGTTAATTGGCTATATTTAAGAGGGAGTTAGATGTGGCCCTTGTGGCTAAAGGGATCAGGGGGTATGGAGAGAAGGCAGGTACAGGATACTGAGTTGGATGATCAGCCATGATCATATTGAATGGCGGTGCAGGCTCGAATGGCCGAATGGCCTACTCCTGCACCTATTTTCTATGTTTCTATGTTCCACAGTCTAGGAGCTGCAACCGCAAAGGCGCGGTCGCCCCTGAGCATATGCCTAGACCACGGGATGTTCAGTAACCCCAAGTCGGCTGATCTGAGGGACCTGGAGGTGATGCGGTGGGTAAGCAGACTTTTGACATAGGTGGGGGCAAGCCCATTAAGGGCTTTGTAGACATAAAGGAGGATCTTGACATTTATTTGGAACCGCACAGTGGAGCGAGGCCAGGATCGGGGTGATGTGGTCCCTTGTTCGGGTGCCCGTCAGGAGTCTCGCTGCGGCGTTTTGGACCAGTTGCAGGCGGGACAGGGAAGATTGGCTGATGCCAGTGTAGAGGGAGTTGCAGTAATCTAGGCGGGAGGAGATGAATGCGTGGATGATCTTTTCGAGGTCATCAAACTGGAGGAATTGTTTTATTTTAGCTATCGTCCGAAGCTGAAAGAAGCTAGCTTTTACAACAGCATTGACTTGTTTGTCAAATTTCAATGCCGAGTCAAATATCACCCCAAGATTTTTGACGTGAGGTTTGAGTAGTGGGGTAAGGCTTCCAAGGATGCCTGATATCATTTTGATTGAGTCCGAGGGGCTGAGAAGGATGACCTCAGACTTACTCTCGTTTAGTTGGAGGAAGTTCTGGGCCATCCAGCACTTTATATCCTCGAGGCAGCAGATAAGGTTAAGCAGATTTGATTGTTTTTTGGGCTTCAGGGGGAGATAGAGTTGTGTATCATCTGCGTAGCAATGGAAGGAAATGCCGTGTCTTTGAATGACTTGGCCTAAGGGGAGCATATACAGGGAGAAGAGAATGGGGCCAAGGATGGAACCTTGTGCAACCCCGCAGCAGAGGCTAGCTGGGGAGGAGAAAGAGTTGCCTATGTTAGTAGAGAAACTCCTACCTTTGAGGTAGGAGATGAACCATCTCAGGGCAGTGTCATCAATACAAACCCCTTACCGGAGATGGTCAATTAGGATGGTGTGGTTGACAGTATCAAATGTTGCGCTGAGGTCGAGAAGGAGCAGGATTGCACAGTCGCCGGAGTCAATGGTCATTATGTACCTTCAACAAGGCAGACTCTGTGCTGTGGTGGGCCCTGAAACCTGATTGGAAAGTTTCCAAGATAGTATTTTGGTGAAGGTAAGGCATAAGTTCAATTAAAAAAACCTTTTCCAGGGCTTTTGAAAGGAAAGGCAGTTTAGAAATGGGTCTGTAGTTGCTTGGCAAGGTGGGGTTGAGGTTAGAGGTCGAGACAGCTTGATAGCATTCATGTATAGAGATGTATACAGCGTGGAAACAGGTCCTTCAGCACAATTTGAAACTAAAAGAAGTTGACCCTCAAGCCCCTGTCCCACTTTTCCGAGTCGAATTCTCCCGACCTTTCCCCTTGCTTCAAACTCGGAGAATGTCCGTAGGAGTCCGTAGATAATTCGCAGCGGCTCGTAATGCCAGCCGTAGGTACTCGGGGCATCAAGTCGGGACGTTTTTGCAGCATGTTGAAATATGTCCACGAGTAAAAAAAAATAGCCCCGAGTACCTACGACTGGGTATTACGGTAATTCTCCGAGTTTGAATCAAGGGGAAAACTCGGGAGAATTTGTGAGTAACTTGGGAAAGTGGGACAGGGGCTTCAGGTTTCTATTCAATCTTTCCCCCCTTCACCTTAAACCAATATCCTCTGGATCTTGATTTCCCTACTCTGGAAAACACACTCTGTGTATTTACCCTACCTAATTCCCTCGTGATTCTATACACCTCTATATGATCACCCCTCATCCCCTTGCACTCCATAAAATAAACTTCTAGCCTGCTCAGCCTCTCCCTATAGCTCAGGTCCTCGAGTCCAGGCAACATCCTTGTAAATTTTTCTCTGCACCCTTTCCAAGTTACATTTGCCCTATAACGAGGTGACCAAAACCGAACACGTTACTCCAAATGTGGCCTCACCAATGCCTTGTACAACTGTAACATAACTTCCCAACTTCTATACTCGATACTCTGCCTTCTTGAGCTTCTTGATACTTTCTTTGACTTAGATAGCTCACAACAAAAAAATGTTCACCGTCCCTCGGTTCATATGACAATAATAGACTAAACTCGACCAGATATCTGCAGTTACTTCTATCTGCAAACTTGGTATGTTAGCGGCTGAGGGGAGATATGATAGATAGATCACATTATGAGAGGCATAGACAATGGTAGACAACCAGGAAACTTTCTCTCCCAGGGTGGATATGTCAAAGACTAGCGGGCAAGTTAACCGAGTACTGGAGCCTCCGTCACTGACCCAAATCGAATGTTCTCGGTAAAGTGAGTCAGCTTCAGGTGAAATGACATACATTTTGAATAGAGTCTTGAACAATACACCACACAGGCAGGTCCTACCACCCACAATGTCTGTAGGAGGGAATTTTATACCACAACATGTTTTTATCCTCCTGACGCATTGGGTAATTATGGAGTTGAAACAAACCGTTAATCAATGGCTCTGTAACCTTTCATAGAAACATAGAAAATAGGTGCAGGGGTAGGCCATTTGGCCCTTCGAGCCAGCACCAACATTCAATACGATCATGGTTGCTCATCCAAAATCAGTACCCCGTTCCGGCTTTTTTCCCATATCCCTTGATTTCCTTTGCTCTAAGAACTAAATCTCTCTTGAAAACCTCCTGTGAATTGGCCTCCACTCCCTTCTGTGGCAGAGAATTCCACATATTCACAACTCTGGGTAAAAAAGTCTTTCCTCATCTGTCCTAAATGGCCTAACCCTTATTTTTAAACTGTGACCCCTGGTTCTGGACTCCCCCAACATCGGGAACATTTTTCCTGCATCTATCCTGTCTAGTCCTCTAAGAATTTTATATGTTTCTATAAGATCCTCTCTCATCCTTCTAAATTCCAGCGAATACAAGTCTAGTCGACCCATTCTTTCATCATATGTCAGCCCTGCCATCCCGGGAATTAACCTGGTGAACCTACTCCATCAATAGCAATAATGTCCTTCCAAAAATTGGGAGACCAAAATTGCACACAATACTCCAGGTGTGGTCTGACCAGGGCCCTGTACAAATGCAGAAGGACTTCCTTGTTCCTAAACTCAAATCCTCTTGCAATGAAGGCTTTCTTCACTGCCTGCTGTACCTGCATGCTTACTTTCAGTGACTGATGTACAAGCGCACCCAGGTCTCGTTTCATCTCCCCTTCTCCTAATCTGACACCATTCAGATAATAATCTGCCTTCCTGTTCTTGCCATCAAAGTGGATAACCTCACATTTATCCACATTATACTGCATCTGCCATGCATCTGGTCACTCACCCAACCTGTCCAAGTAACCCTGCATCCTCATAGCATCCTCCTTGCAGCCCACACTGCCACCCAGCTTTGTGCCATCTGCAAACTTAGAGATGTTACATTTAATTCCCTCGTCTAAATCATTAATATATATTGTAAATAAATGGGGTCCCAGAACCGAGTCTTGCGGCACCTCACTAGTCACTGCCTGCCATTCTGAAAAGGACCCGTTAATTTCTAATCTTTGCTTCCTCTGCCAACCAGTTCTCTATCCATGTCAATACCCTACCCCCAATACCATGTGCTTTAATTTTGCACACTAATCTCTTGTGTGGGACCTTGTCAAAGGCTTTTTGAAAGTCCAGATTCACCACATCCACTGGCACTCCCTTATCCATTCTACTTGTTACATCCTCATAAAATTCCAAAAGATTAGTCAAGCATGATTTTCCCTTCATAAATCCGTGCTGACTTTGCCTGATCCCGTCTTTGTCCAGAGTTAACTTTAATCTTACGTTGTCCACTCTATTTTCAAACTCTCCCTCCCATATATCCAACAAGTAGACACCATACATGTCAATGTCCCCGTGGGGAGATTTGATAGGGTCTACCTATTGGAAAAAGGCCGTTTGTTAACGTTTGGGAGATGTGCCTGTTAAACTCAGTGTTAAAGAGCAGTCTAATCGAAAGACTGCAACAGGTAAGAACCTAGTCAGATCTACAAAGGACTACCCCTCCCCCCCCCCCCGCCCCAATTGATGTCAGAAGAAGGATCTTGATGCAAAACGTCACACATTCCTTCTCTCCAGTGACGCTGACTGTCCCGCTGAGTTACTCCAACATATTGTGTCTATCATCGATTTAAACCAGCATCTTTCACATTTCATTCCTACAGATAAGAAAGCCTGCTTTGCTGCAGAATATTTCAGCTTTTGCTATTATAACTACATTCTATCTTGGCCATTTGTCCATCATGCTCCCCAGTATGTGAGCTCCAGGGTTAACCAAATTATAACCTACTCATCTTCCTTATAATTCTCTAAATTCCCGACAACAGTGTCCATTCTGATCACGACACCCAAAATAAACAAATGGCCTCTGCTTGCACGAGATCCATATCCCTCCACTCCCTGCATCGCCACGTCCATCTTAAATGACCCAATTGTATCCCCTACCACCAGCAGCCCTGGTGGTGCATTCCAGGCCCCCACCATCCATGTAAAAAACTTGCCTCGTGCATCTACTTCAAACTATGCCCCTCTCATCATAAAGACGTGTCCTCTAGTGTTTGATATTTTTACCATTGTAAAAAGGTCTGACTGTCTACGCTATCTATGCCTCTCATCATTTTAGATACTTCCCTCTGGTGTTGCCTCAGCCTCTGGCACTCCGGAGAAAAAAAAATCCAATCTGTCCAACCTTTCCTCGTAGCTAATAACTAGAGCCAGGATGTTTAGGCAATAAAAAACTCTGAAATAGGCAGGCAAAAATGCATAATAAAATTACAAAAAAGGCACGAAAAAGACATTTATTGATTAAAAAAAGGCATAAAGGCATGTATTTCCACCACCAAAATATGGTTAAAAATTATAATATAAAGGTATACTACACTAAATGACCAAAGTTGCCTGGTTGCACATAATTATCTGGTGTTAAGCTATGCCTTCTGTCAGACAGAATACGCTTCAGTTGTGAAAATCTTCTTTCTACCTCAGCTGAGGTCACTGGTGCATACCCGAAACAAGCTACAGACTCTTATAGAAACATATAAAATTATAAAAGGACTGGACAAGCTAGATGCAGGAAAAATGTTCCCAATGTTGGGCGAGTCCAGAACCAGGGGCTACATTCTTAGAATAAAGGGGAGGTCATTTAAGACTGAGGTGAGAGAAAACCTTTTCACCCAGAGAGTTGTGAATTTATGGAATTCCCTGACACAGAGGGCAGTGGAGGCCAAATCACTGGATGGATTTAAGAGAGAGTTAGATAGAGCTCTAGGGGCTAGTGGAGTCAAGGGATATGGGGAGAAGGCAGGCACGGGTTATTGATAGGGGACGATCAGCCATGATCACAATGAATGGCGGTGCTGGCTCGTGGGGCAGAATGGCCTCCTCCTGCACCTGTTTCTATGTTTATATTCATGTTGAATCTTGTGTATTACATCTTTCTCAATCTTTGAGAACTTTAGTTATGTTTTATATTTCTTCAAGACCTTCGTTAGCTAAAATCACTCTCTCACATTTTCCTTGTTTATCCTTACCTACATCGCCAGGAACTTTACAAATATCGTCAGTTACTTTGTTGAAAACCTGCAAGTTATTCACAAATGTTTCGCCACGTTTCTCAAGGGAAGTGATAGCTTGTGGGAAGTTTGCAAAATTGGAAGCAACAAACACAAGATCGTGGTGGAGGGACGTTTTCTGCATGATTTCACTGACGATGCTGACTGCAGCAGATTCTTCTTCTTCAAAACAGTTGACAATTTATTTTATCTTTTCAAATTTTGCAGCATAGTAGAGTACAGCAGATAGCCATGTACCCCACCTAGTCAAAACGGGCTGAGGAGGTAGCGGAATCATGGGTGCCATTTCCTTGAACAACTGCACACGTGACGGTGCTTTGAGGAAGATTTTCTTGACATTGGAAACTAGGCGATGGACATTTGAAAATAAGCTACGTATGTGCTCGGCAATTCTATGAAGTCCTTGAGCTAAACATGTCAAATGAAACATTTTGGGGAATAAAACTTTGTCACAAACAGAAGAACATTCTCGTGTTTTATACCTTCTGGCCAAAGTACAGCAAGTGAAGATGTAAACAACTGAGCAATAGTTGAGCTGTTTGGCTTCTCCAATACTTCCGATGTCAACAAATACTGCTTTGATGGTTGACCTGCCTCCAGTGTACCGATGACCACATTGGCAACATATCTCCCCACAGCATCGGTTGTCTTGTCTATTGAGATCCATATTTTGTTGCATGCAACTTCATCTCTAATTTTCTGCACAACAATGTTGAAGTTGCTGTCAACGTAATTTGTCCGTAATGATGACTCGCTTGGTTTCTGTTCTCTGAGAGATTTGTGTTCTAATTTCCACAGTGGAATTCCAGCATCAATGAATGCCTTGCACAGATCACTCGAAAACGTAGATTTGCGACTGGAGCCAGCAGTAAATGTAGTGAGGAGACAAGCTTGGGTATTTCGCTTGGGTAGTCTACACCCCAGCGGTATCAACATTGACTTCTCTAATTTTAGATAGCCCTTGTCTTCTCCCTCCTCCCCCCTTCCTAGTTCTCTTTCTAGTCCTACTGTCTCCTCCTCTTCCTTTCTTTTTCCCGGTCCACCCCACATCAGTCTGATGAAGGGTCGACCCAAAACATCGCCTATTCCTTCTCTCCATAGATGCTGCCTCATCCATTGAGTTTCTCCAACATTTTTTGCATCTGCAATGTGACTTCTCCAGGATTTTTCCAGCATCTGCAGTTCTTTCTTAAATACATCTTGGAAAAAACTGAGCCAGCGGGCAGCGGCACGAACGAATGAACGACCGACGGTGGCGACCCCGGTTTTGCCCCGGTGGTGGAAGTTTTCTTGTAAGTTACACTATGTTAACACGTTAATAATATCATTAATATTATGCGTTAACATAGAAAAGGTCATTGCAATCACGGTACAATTAGAGAAAATAGCTTGACCTTTTTGCAAAATGGCAAAAAAAGGCTGATTTAGGCACTCGATCGTGAAAACGGCATTATCCTGGTGAAATCATCAAAAAATGTATGAAAAGGCACATGTATGACAAAATCCTGGCTCTACTCATGAAAATAAGGATGTGGATTCAATGATACTTTACTGTCACATGTACCCAAGTACAGTAAAATTCTTTGATATTTGCATACAATCCAATATAATCACACAGTAGACTTTACCTGGGCACTGTCTACCGAGGCAGTTGCCATTTAAAGTCCTTACTACAGTCTTATCTTCTCACAGCGACAAAATGGACCACACATGGCCACAGGTGACCCCAGTGCAGAGGGATATTGAACAGGCTATGACTCTATTCCTTGGAGCGCAGGAGGATGAGGGGTGATCTTATTGAGGTGATTTGAATCATGAGAGAATTAGCTCGGGTAGAATCACAAAATCTCTTGTCCAGAATTGGGGAATTGAGAACATAAGTTTAAGATGAGGAGGGGAAAGATGTAATAGGAACCTGAAGGGTAACTTTTTCACACAAGGATGATGGGTGTATAGAACGAGCTGCTGGAGGGGGTTGTTGAGGCAGGTACCATCACAATATTTAAGAACCAGTTAGACAGGCACATGGATAGGGTAGGTTTAGAGGGATATAAGACAAGCGTAGTGTTGATGAGGCATGTTGGTCAGTGGGCAGGTTGGGCTGATGTGCCTGATTTCACGCCATATGACTCTGCGATGATCTGACTCTAATTAAACCAACAAACTTGCATGTCTTTGAAATGTGGGAAGAAATAAGAGCATCTGGAGGAAACCCAAGTGGTCACAGGAAGAACATGCAAACATCACACAGGAGTACCTAAGGTCAGGGTCGAAGCGAGCAGCAGCTCCACCACTGTGCTGCCCTTGGACGGGGTATTGTTGCTTTCATCGGTTGAACCATTGTGTAAAAGAGTGAGGAAGTCACATTTCCGCTGTGTAAATTGGCTGGGCTGCAATTGGAGTGTTGCATGCAATTCTCGCCGCCCCATTGCAGGAAAGGCTTTGCAAAGACTACAGAAGAGGTTTACAAAAATGCTGTCTGGGTTATAATAAACCCAAACCTGAACCTACTTTCGATTTTTAGACTGTGTCTCTAGTACTTGCTGACCGGCGATCACCTCATATGCTAGCACTATCTTACAGACGAGGACAATTTACAATTAACCTGCAAACCTGTACGTCTTTGCAGTGTGGGAGGAAACCGGAGATTCCCAGAGAAACTCCACACGGTTACAGGGAGAACGTACAAACTCCTTGCAGACAGCACCCATAGTCATGATCGAACCTGGGTCTCTGGTGCGGTGAGGCAGCTGGGCTACTGTGCTGCCCAACTTCTGAGAGCACAAGCTTCACCTTGGATTTGGTCCAAGTGAACCCTGAGGTGTGAACGGTCGATAACATGCATGATTATGGTGGAAGTACATTCAGCTTCTCTGTCTGTCTCTCAGTGTTGAGCGTACACATCCCGACAGAACTACCAGTGGGAAGAGGAGGGCTTTGTATTAATCACTTCACTCAAACAACGACACACCAGTACAGTTCAGTAGATTCTAGGGAAGCAGCGGCCTCTAGTTGCCCATATAATCCATTCCTTTCCAGGCATGCATGCGTCAGACATTTTACTCCTGACTGCGCTACACAGATTCATATCAGTGGTTTGATGATGACGGGATGGATAGTAAGATGATGAGGGTCAACGTTGACCAGGGGCACAGTTTAACAATTCAGCATCAATGGTGCCGAAAGTGGAAATGGTTGAGAGCTTCAAGTTCCTTGGCGTAAATGTTACCGACAATCTGTCGTGGGCCAAGCACATTGATGCGACGGTCAAGAAGCCACACTAATGCCTCTATTTACCCAGGAAATTTGGCATGCATCCAATTACTCTCGCAAATTTAATACAGATGCACCTTAGAAACCATACTGACGGGCTGCATCAAAGCTTAATTTGGGAAAAGCTCTTCCCAAGACCGCAAGAAATCGGATGTCAGGGTTTATGGGGCGAAGGCAGGAAAATGGGCTTGAGAGAGAAAGATAGATCAGCCATGATTAAATGGTGCTGTGGACTAGATGGGCCGAATGGCCTAATTCTGCTCCTATCAATTATGAACAAGAACAAGGGGTCACAGTTAAAGGATAAGGGGGAAATCTTTTAGGACCGAGATGAGAAAAACATTTTTCACACAGAGAGTGGTGAATCTCTGGAATTCTCTGCCACAGAAGGTAGTTGAGGCCAGTTCATTGGCTATATTTAAGAGGGAGTTAGATGTGGCCCTTGTGGCTAAAGGGACCAGGGGGTATGGAGAGAAGGCAGGTACAGGATACTGAGTTGGATGATCAGCCATGATTATATTGAATGGTGGTGCAGGCTCGAAGGGCCGAATGGCCTCCTCCTGCACCTATTTTCTATGAAATATCAGAGAGTTAAGGATGTAACTGTGCCACCAGTTAACTCTGCCGCCATCTTGTGGCGTATGTGGAAACTGTAGGCATCTGAGTTTGGGTAAAAGATGGAGTAAAATTTAATTTTTTTGTAACCTTTGAAAATATCACTATTTTGAATGATCTGTGCTAATGACAATAATTTACAGATGTCTCCAAAGTATTAACATATAGACTGGGTCAAACTGATCTTGGGTGAGGGAAGCAAAGGGGAAGATTTGTCAGAGATCTGGGATTACGGGGTCATTAGTAAGACCAAATTCATTGCCCATCCCCAACTTTAGACTTTAGAGATACAGCGATGAAACAGGCTTCAGTGCGTCCCTCAGCACGTGCTCCTGCAGTCTGCAGCGGGCCAGTCGGCAACATTCCCTGACGGACATCTCGCTCTGCTGGGTGGTGAACAACCACCCACAAGCAACCACCTGCTAGACTCAACAACAACTTCATCAACAAGTTCGCTGATGACACAACAGTGGTGGGTCTCATCAGTGACAATGATGAGTCAAGTTCAAGTTCAAGTGAGTTTATTGTCAGGTGTCCCTGTATAGGACAATGAAATTCTTGCTTTGCTTAAGCACACAGAAAATAGTAGGCATTTACTACAAAACAGATAAAATGTGTCCATATACCATGATATAAATATATACACACATGAATAAATAAACTGATAGTGCAAATAACAGAAAGTGGTTGGTAATAATCAGAGTTTTGTCCGAGCCAGGTTTAATAACCTGATGGCTGAGGGGAAGTAACTATTCCTGAACCTGGTTGTTGCAGTCTTCAGGCTCCTGTACCTTCTACCTGAAGGTAGCAGGGAGATGAGTGTGTGGCCAGGATGGTGTGGGTCTTTGATGATACTGCCAGCCTTTTTGAGGCAGCGACTGCGATAAATCCCCTCGATGGAAGGAAGGTCAGAGCCGATGATGGACTGGGCAGTGTTTACTACTTTTTGTAGTCTTTTCCTTTCCAGGGCGCTCAAATTGCCGAACCAAGCCACGATGCAACCGGTCAGCATGCTCTCGACTGTGCACCTGTAGAAGTTAGAGAGAGTCTTCCTTGACAATCCGACTCTCCGTAATCTTCTCAGGAAGTAGAGGCGCTGATGTGCTTTTTTGATGATTGCATTAGTGTTCTCGGACCAGGAAAGATCTTCAGAGATGTGCACGCCCAGGAATTTGAAGCTCTTGACCCTTTCAACCATCGACCCGTTGATATAAATGGGGCTGTGGGTCCCCCTCCTACTCCTTCCAAAGTCCACAATCAGTTCCACAATCCAAAGTCCACAATCCAGTCGGCGTACAGGATGGAGGTGGAGCTGCTCACAGGATGGTGCAAATCCCACAACCTCATTCTCAACGTGGGAAAAACTAAGGAGATGGTGGTTGACTTCAGGAGGGCGGGAAAACAACACCATACATCTCTGCACATCGATGGAGCTGATGTGGAAAGGGTCAGCAGCGTGAAGTTCCTAGGACTCCACCTGTCAGATGACCTGACGTCCACGACCAACACCACAGCACTGGTCAAGAGAGCCCAGAAACGACTACACCCTCTCCGAAGACTACGGAAAGCAGGTCTCCCCACTACACACCTACGAACTTTTTATAGGGGGACAATTGAGAGCACATTAACCTACGGCATCACTTCCTGGTTCGGGAGCTGCAAGGCGTACGAACGGCACCAACTAGACAGGATTGTGAAGACCGCCAGCAGGATTATTGGTGCTCCACTCCCTTTCCTGCTGGACATATACAGGAAGAGATCTATCAGCAGAGCCATCTCCATCATCAAAGACCCCTACCACCCATCGCATCACATATTCTCCATCCTGCCATCTGGGAAGAGGTACAGGAGCATTAGCTGCAAAACCAGCAGGATGCTCCTCAGCTTCTTCCCGCAGGCTATAAGGCCGATAAACGGACTTTGCCCCCTGCCAAAGTATCGCGCACCAACCACCAACCTGGACACACTGCAGCAGAGCCACTGTCGTGCCGCTGCCGATCGGAACGCCTGTTGATGTTTAGTAGAGAGTAGAGTGTTTAATTTGTTCATGATATATGTATTTTTATTTCTATTTATTTTTTACTGCCCACTGAATGGACACTGGTTGAGCAACGTTTTTTTGTTTCCTCTGGGTATGTGAGTACTCAGGAAAAT
This sequence comes from Amblyraja radiata, assembly GCF_010909765.2. NCBI lineage: Eukaryota > Metazoa > Chordata > Chondrichthyes > Rajiformes > Rajidae > Amblyraja > Amblyraja radiata. The sequence goes on along the minus strand of NC_045987.1, from coordinate 18,739,591 downwards.
GACAATAAAGATATACTATGAACAACGCTCGGGCAGACCAAAGAGCGTCTTTCACCGAGTTGAAGTACTCGATGTCAGTCTCTGAATGTGTCCCTGGGAACAGACCGTAAATCAGTCCTCTCCCTGTGACGGAGCTGTTCGGAATAAACCGTGACAGGGACCCTCGCAGACCTCTCCACTCTCTTTGCGAATCCACACTCTGCAAATAGGTGGGCAACCGTATCTTCTCCATAGCAGCCGTCCCGAGGGCAGCGTGCACTGCTAGTGAGGTTCCGATGGTGCAGGAAGGATCTGACTGGGATGGCTCCCCTCACCACCAGCCAAGCCAGGTCTTGGTGCTTGTTAGTGAGTTCTGGCAATGAGGCATTTTGCCAGACAAGCAGGGCAGTCTGCTCTGGGAACCACGCCACCGGATCCATGGAGTCATTTCCCTGCAGAGCCTGTAGGACATTCCGTGCTGACCACTGCCCGATGGACTTATGGTCAAAGGTGTTGGTCCAGAAGAACCTTTCCACAAACGACAGATGGTGCGGCAATGTCCAGCTGACTGGCACATTGCGTGGCATCTGCGCCAGGCCCATCCTTCGCAACACCGGGGACAGGTAGAACCTCAGCAGGTAGTGACACTTGGTGCCCACATGCCTTGGCTCTACGCTCCGCCTGATGCAGCCACACACAAAGGTGGCCATCGGGGCAAGGGCGACGTTCGGCAAGCTTTTACCCCCGTTGTCTGCCGACTTGTGCATTGTGGCCCGTCGCACCCGGTCTATCCTCGACCCCCAGATGAACTGGATGACAGCCTAGTGATCCCTGTGGTGTAGGAGGGACAAGCCACACTTGTGCCAAGAACAGCAGCCCTGAGAGCACCTCACACCTAATGACATTTCCCCCCATTATATAGAGGGAGTGTTGCTTCCACAGCTCGTTTCTTCCCCACATTGGCTATCCGCTCCAGACAATTCTTGTCACATGCCTCAGCCCTACCGTTTCGCAATAACCAACCTGATCTCCCGGTGGCTCAACACTTCAACTTTTCGTTTGACTCCTCCCATTTCCTCCAAATACAAGGCATAGCTATGGGCACGCGGATGGGCCCAAACCATGCCTGCCTCTTTGTAGGGTACGTCGAACAATCCTTGTTCAAGACGTACCCGGGCCCCATCCCCGACCTCTACCTCCGCTACATCGACGATTGCATTGGTGCTACCTCCAGCATCCACACAACTCACTGACTTCACCACTAACTTCCATCCGGCACTTAAATACACCTGGACCATTCCGATATTTCCCTACCATTTCTTGACCTCACTATCTCCATCGCAGGTGATAGACGTCTGACCGACATCAACTATAAACCAACTGACTCCCATGGCTATCTAGACTACACTTTTTCCCACCCTGCTTCCTGTAAGGACTCCATCCCTTACTCCCAATTCCTCCCTCTATGCCGCATCTGCTCCCAGGATGAAGTGTTCCACACCAGGGCATCGGAAATGTCCTCATTCTTCAGTAGTTCCCCTCCCCTACTATTGATGAGGCTCTCACCAGGGTCTCTTCAATACCCTGTAACACTGCTCTCTCCCATCACCCCACTCGTAACAAGGGCAGAGTCCCCCTAGTCCTCACCTTCCACCCCACTAGCCGTCACATACAACAAATAGTCCTCCGTCATTTTTGCCACGACCAATGTGACCCCACCACTCGCCACATCTACCCATCTCTCCTCCCCCCCCCCCCCCCATATGCATTCCGCAAAGACCGCTCCCTCCGTAATTCCCTGGTCAATTCTTCCCTTCCCACCCCCTCCTCATGCACTTTCCATTGCAACCGCAAGAGATGCTACACTTGTCGCTTTACGTCCCCCCTCGACTCCATTCAAGGACCCAAGCAGCCGTTCCAGGCGCGACAGAGGTTCACCTGCATCTCCTCCAATGCATCCGCTACTCTAGATGTCATTGGTGAGACCAAGGTAGGCCTGGCAATCGTTTTGCCGACCGACCACCTCCGCTCGATCTCCCGGTGGCTCAGCACTTCCCCACCCATTCCGAAACCGACCTTTCTGTCCTGGGCCTCCTCCATGCAGCACTGCCGTAAATTGGAGGAGCAGCAACTCATATCTCGCTTGGGTAGTTTACACACCAGCAGTATGAACATTGACTTCTCCAATTTCAGGTAGTCATGGCCAAAGGTCCTGGCTTTCTCCTTCTTTCCCCACCCCAGTCTCCGCCTTTCTTCTTCCCGCACCCCCACCCCCCCCCACACCAGTCTGAAGAAGGGTCTCGACCTGAAACGTCGCCTATTTCCTTCACACCATAGACGCTGCCTCACCCGCTGAGTTTCTCCAGCATTTTTGTCTACCATCCCTTTAAAAAGCCTCTTTCCAAATGATCATCCAACTTATCTCTGCCCTTCTTGATTTTATATACATGCAGGTCACCCTTCAGCCTCCAATGCTCCAGGTGAAAAAGACCCAGCCTATCTACACTCCCCTTGTAATTCAAGCCTTCCATTTCACATGTGCGGGGATTGTTGGTCTCGGTGGGCCGAAGGGCCTGTTTCTGCACTGTCTCTCTAAACTAAACAGGAAATGGAATAAAATTGCAGAGTACTCGTTAAACAGAGAAGTTGGGCAGGGTTGATTCAATGAGACCAAGATGGGTTTGTACACGTTACTGAAGGCCAACATGCTGGTGAGTAAGCAATGGGCAGTCAGTATTTTGGGTTTTATTATAAGACCATATTGGCATTAATGATAAACAATCCTTTATCATAGGCAAAGTGACTGGGCATTGGGTGCAACTTCAAACCCAAGGTCTCCACTCGTCACCTCTCACCTCCCCACACTGCCAACCTTGTTATTTAGATTAACTTGAAACCAAAAATGATTCCAAATTGAGGCAGAACACAGGGCACAACCATTGAGGAAGCCGTGTCAAATTTAGACATTTAGAAAAGGCCTTCATAGAAAAACAAAAAAGCTGCGCAACTTTACACTCTGCTCAAGTCCTGAGAAGATAAAACAGATGCATTCAAAGAGAATAAGCACATCAGCTCGTCCTTTATTATCATAAACTGTATATAAAATTATTGACAGCTTTATGCATTCTTGGTTGTCCTGGTGCGTTTCTTTTTGACCACAACTGGTTTCTGGCTCTTCAGGATGGCACTGGCACGACGGAGAGCAGCCTGCAAGGAAAGGCACACATCACGATAAACATCACCGCTCACTAAACAACCTGTAATTCAAACATCTCACACCAGAGATTTAGAAGAGCATGCAGTTAGAAGAACGGTCACCTCAGTTCCACAGACCTGGCTAAATCCAGACTTTGGATGTTGTTTGCATGTTCTGCAAACGCAGAATGCTTCAGTTTCCTCCCACATCCCAAAGACAGGAGAGCTCTCGGGTCGATTGGCTGCTGGTGTAGGTGAATGGTGGAATATAAAGGAGGTATTGGGAAAGCAGGGATAACGGCTTGTGCGGGATTAGTGTAAATTGGCAAGATAATCATCGGCACGGAATCAGTGGCAGAAGGACTGTTTCTGTAGTGCATGTCTAAACAAAGGCAGGTTGGGAAGAATGTTTAATACAAATATCAGATTTAGCAGGTGGATAGATGCCACTCAGGCAGAAATCTGATTAAGAATGAATGCTAGTAAACACTAGCTATTGAGCAGATTGGAAAGTAGCATTTTCAAAACTCTGCTCTAACTGAATCCAAAAATGGAAAGAGACGGGTTCTGAACTATTTACTTCGGTCCAATACTTTGGTGGGTTTGCAAGTGCAAAAAAGATTTGTTCTCAATATTCATTTGGACGGCGTAGGAACAAAAGGTAAAACGTCCATCCTCAAGTATAGTACATACAATCATTGAACCATAACAATCACCAGACTGGGAGGGGCAGCTCAATACTGCTAACTGGTCACTTGACACACAAAAACCCCACATATGTACATGGTTAAAAACTCATTGCCCATAGCTGGAAATAACAGAGCAACTAACAACCCAAAAGCATAGAACTCTTCGTACCATGCGGAGATCCTTCCGGTAGTTGTTCTTGCGAATGATGTGGCGCAGACTGTTCAGGGTAGCACGACCATTCTTATTGATGGTGATCTTTTCATAGGATGTGGCTGGTTTCCTTTGACCTAAATTATTATAAACATAAAACAGTTTACTGACCTGAACAATGTTAAGAACAAGTAGACTATAAGGACCAAACTGGGGATAATGCAGGAAAGCAGCTCTGAGGCAACAGATTAGAAATGAATGGAGCAGCACCAAAGGCACCAAACTAAATATACCATGCAAATTAGTCGTGCTCTGAGGCCTCAACTGAGGAAGATAGGCTCTTCCCATTTAATTCATTTCTAATGCTCAATTGCTTCAGATAGAAAAATAAAATAATCTCAATACATTCAATCTTACTACAATTAGAATATCCCAGTCATGGCAACATTATTATAAATCTCATAAGATCATAGGTGACGAGCAGAATTAGGCCATCCAACCCAAAAGTCTACTCCGCCATTCAATCATGGCTGATCCATCTCTCTCTCCTAACCCTTCTCCTGCCTTCTCCCCATAAGCTCAGACACCTGTACTAATCAAGAATCTATCTATCTCTGCCTTAAATATATCCACTGACGGCCACCACAGCCTTCTGTGGCAAAGAATTCCATAGATTCACCAGCCTCTGACTAAAGACATTTCTTCCTAAAATAACGTCCTTTAAATATGAGGCTATGACCTCTAGTCCTAGACTCTCCCACTAGTGAAAACATTTCCTCAGCACCCTTTCCAATGCACTTGCATCTATTGCAAGTGTATCTCATAGAGGTGTTTAAAATCATGAGAGGAATAGATCGGGTAGATGCAGTCTCTTGCCCAGAGTAGGGGAATCCAGGAACAGAGGACATAGGTTTAAGGTGAAAAGATTTAATAGGAATCTGTAGGGTAACTTTTTTCACACAAAGGGTGGTCAGTGTATGGAACAAGCAGCCAGGGGAGGTAGCCGAGGCTGGGACTATCCCAAAGTTTAAGAAACAGTTAGACAGGCACATGAATAGAACAGGTTTGGAGGATATGGACCAAACGCAGGCAGGTGGGACATGTTAGCCGGTGTGGGCAAGTTGGGCCAAAGGACTCGTTTCCACACTGCATCACTCTATGAATCTAACATGGAGGTCATAAGTGTATGAAGTACACAAGCTATGCCTTAACAGAACTGGTAGTTCTAACAAATCTGAAGAAGGGTCGACCCAAAACGTCAACCATTCCTTCTCTCTAGAGAAGTTGCCGGTCCCGCTGAGTTACTCCAGCTTTTTGTGTCTATTAACAGAACTGAGCACCTAAAATACAAAATGCATATGAAGACATCGTCCAGAGACAAGGAATTAAACCAATGCACCTACCCGCTCGCTTTTTCAGGACTACAACCACTCCTTTTCCATCAGCTGCTGGCTCTACACCCACAGTTTTACGATGAATGAGTCCATTGTAACGGTAGGAATTTCTGGCCTTCAGGTTGTTGGGCTCCTGCATGAAGTTTAAAAATGGAACAAAACATCAGTGCAAAGCTCCATGAAACAATCATCGCTGAGTTAGATGCATGGAAACAAGACCAAGTAAATTTGAGCAGTACCACAGACACGGCTGCAACAGCAAATAAATTAATTTGGTGCAAAGTACTAAAGACATTCCAGTTGTTCACAACAACACTAGCAGCTCCACTAATGAAGAAACAGGTGGCTAAAAATACAAAGATGTCAGAGGGCAGTCAATACAGAAAATTGCAGAAGGGAAGTCAGGGTATTTAAACCCCTCAGGGCTTGCATTGTAAATGGCAGGGGCCAGATTGCTGTAGAATAGAATTCTAAGGGTACAAGCACGCAGTTTTCAGAAAGTGGCCCCACAGGTATTCAGGGTGGCAGTTAGTTGTGTAGCACACAAGCCGCTATCGGACAATACAGGCATCTTTAATACAGTATAAGAGTTGTGATGTCACATTACAGCTTGAGGAATATGGGTCAGATGAAAATGGGATTAGCTCAGAAAGGCATCTTGATCAGCACAGATGTGTGGGCTGAAGGGCCCATTGCCGTGTTGTATGACCACAATCCGGGAATGTAGAGAGCTCCATGCCAGCCTGAGTGACCCTGGGAGGGCGGGAAGGGAGAAAGGGCTTATAGAGTGCAAGTCCCAAAATAACATGAGGGCCCAGAGGTCTATGCACTGGTGGGGAGGGGAAGGTTTGTGGCCAAGGGACAAGAAGCAGCCCAGGGGATGGGGGTGAGGGTGGTGTATGTGGTGGGAGGGGAGGGAAAGGGGTGTGTGTTTTGGGACATAAGATTTGTAGTGAAGGTGGGGAGGGGACTCACCGTGCTGTAGACCTGTCTGTTGCGTTTGATGAGGAAGCTGGAGCAGTTGCGGACGACCATCCATTGCAGGTGGGACGACATCTCCAGCCCTGGGATAGTGGAGACACAACGCGGGTCAGAGTCTGGCAGCAGTATTGGACACCCTCTTCCCACCCAGCACTTCCATAACCCGACACCGCAACCAACATACCCCAACTACCCAGGCCGTAGATGGCAGCCTGATGTGCACAGCAAGATCCCATCACCCACTACCTCCCTCAGGCCCCATATCTCCACCCTTCCCTTCCTCAACAGACATCACCTAATTGCCCCACCCCCTGGCCATTCCCAGGACAAACCCCGCATGCCGGCCACGACACCCTGATCCCCGCAACCCCCCCCGGGACCCACTCAATCGTCACCCACCCCTCCGGGCCTGTGCACACAGCAAGTTCCCACAGGCCGCAGGCTCTACCCCCCCTAGCAACACCGCCCCCTGTGCCCCGCTCCCCCCCTGGTGCGCGGTGTCCCTCTCCCACCGTGGCCCCGCTTCCCCTGGCTCCCCCTGATGCGGGGTTCTCCGTTCCCCCGGGCCGCCCCGCTACCCCGCCGCCCCGGTCCCCCGGCTCCCACCTGCCTCGCCGGCGCCGTGGACAGAGAGAGCGAGGCCGCCGCCGGCGCCGCCTTTTCACCCGCGCTCCCTCCGCCCGCCGCCTCACCGCCGGCCCGCCGGCCGCGCATCCGCCCATCCCGCCACCATCCACGCAGACCATTGCCGCCACACACCGAGCGCCGCTCCGTTACACCGCCCGCCACATCTCCCGGCCGTTAACGCGTTGTTCTATTTGCCATTGAGTGTGGAACTACATCGCCGCCGCGGAAGGGTTCGGGTATCGTGCGCACCGGAAGCAACGCACTCGGCGCGCGACACTTTTGGATACGTCACGCCGTCGGGCTGCGTCACGTCGTCGGGTTGCGTCACGCCGTCGGGCTGCGTCACGCCGTCGGGCTGCGTCACGCCGGTGTGGGCCTCGGGGAGGCGGCGCCATCTCGTTGCTTGGCCGCCGGAGGGCAGCGGCAGCGACAGCGGGTAACAGCGGGGACGGGGAATAGCGGACAGCGGACAGCGGACGGCTCCGCGGCCCGGTCCCGGTCCCGATGGAGCGGCGGGCGGCGCTGGGCGAGCGGCTGCACCGGGTGATCGGACCGCGGTTCCCGGACCTCGGCGTGAAGCTGACAGGTACAGTCGCGGTGGTCGCCATGGTGATGGCCCGGGTGGGGCGATGGGCCAGCATCACCGCGGGTACACAGGCCATTCGGCCCATCTCGTTCCTGCCGTCCAAGATGCCCCATCTCAACTACACCCATTTGACCCATATTCATCTAAACCTTTCCTATCCATGTAAGGGGTTGGACAGACTAGATGCAGGAAGATTATTCCCGATGTTGGGGAAGTCCAGAACTAGGGATCACAGTTTAAGGATAAGGGGGAAATCATTTAGGACCGAGATGAGAAAATCATTTTTTACACAGAGAGTGGTGAATCTGTGGAATTCTCTGCCGCAGAAGGTAGTTGAGGCCAGTTCATTGGCTATATTTAAGAGGGAGTTAGATGTGGCCCTTGTGGCTAAATGGATCAGGGGGTATAGAGAGAAAGCAGGTACATGATACTGAGTTGGATGATTAGCCATGATCATATTGAATGGCGGTGCAGGCTCGAAGGGCCGAATGGCCTACTCCTGCACCTATTTTCTATGTGCCTGTCCCAAATGTCTTTTAAATGTTGTTAAACGTCCCTGCCTCGACTGCCTCCTCTGGCAGCTTGTTCCATACACCACTACTCTCTGAAGACAAAGTTACCCCTCATCAGGTTCCTATTAAATCTTTCCCCTCTCACCTTAAACCCATGTCCTCTGATTCTTGATTCCCCTCTGGGCAAAAGTCCGCATTTACCCAATCTATTCCTCTCATGATTTTCTACACCTCATCCTCCTGCGCTCCCAGGAATAAAGTCCTAGCCTGCTCGATCTCTCCCTATAGGCCCAGGCTCTACTGTCACAAATATACATCCTCATAAACAGGAAAGATTAGAGGGATACGGACCAAATGTGGCCAAATGCGGCATCCTGGTTGGCATAGACGTCGGGTCACAGGGCCTGTTTTACATGCTGTGTGACTTTAATTGCTTCATGTGAACTCTGGTGGTGTGGTCTGCCGGCTCATAGACCCAATAATGGAGACACAAGGAACTGCTGATGCCGGAATCTTGTGCAAGAAACAAAGTGCTGGAGGAACTCAGTAGGTCAGGCAGCATCTTTGGAGGGAAATCGACGATGTTTTGGATCAGGGCCCTTCTTTAGATGGCACCATTCCAATGGAGTTCCACACTGGATCTGCTGTTTTTGAACTAAAAGTTTGTCCATTCCCTGCACAGTGACCTCCCTAAAGTTGATTACAATCCCATGTTGTTGATTGTGATGCATCACTCCAGCTCAGACCTGAAAATTGATGCATTCCTTAATGTTACACATTTTATTTCAACCCTAAAGACCCAGCCAGGGGATATGTGAATTTTTAATAAAAGATTTTGATGATTGACCCAAAGCTGATAGATGTGGTCAGATCCGTTTGTGCCATTGACGTTTTGGGTTAACACCCAACATCTGTCCTGACCCGAAATAGCGATGGTTCCGTTCACCCACAGATGCTACTTGACCCACTGAGTTCCTCCAGCAGTTCTTTGCCACAGATTCCAGTATCTTCAACCTCTTGTGTTTTGGGAAGGCAGGGTCAGGGCAGAGGTGCAGATTTAAAAAAAATGTGAGCAAGTTGGGCTGTCCTTATTCATTGAACAATACAACAGTGGCCCTTCCACCTGAAAGTGATCCACGTTTTTTGTTTGCAATAAAAAAGTTCAAATGTTTTTGGGGTTTTTTCACAATTATGCAGAAAAGTAGCAAACTGATTTAAAAATGAGTGAAGTACAAATAATTTAAAACCATGAATAAAACAAAATTTATTGGAAGTTTGCACCATTTTCTGTTTATTTTTTTGATTTTCAGCACCTGCAGTGTGCGCTCATGGTGTTGAAATGAGGATAGCTTGTTGGATTGCTTTTAATTAACAAAGGTCATGCCCAATATGTATGGTACGTTCCTGTGGAAAGCCGTTAAATGAATGGTGTAGGAGGCACGTAGGTGCAGAACTAGAAAAGGGAAAGATTTTGAGTGAGTTAGAATCTGGCTTTAAACTGCTGAATTAACAACAAATGCAACCCTTGGACATCCATATAGAACATAGAACAGCACAGAAAAAGACACAAAGTGCTAGAGTAACTTAGACATGCACAGGTGACAATTCGGGTCAGGACCCTTCTTCAGATTAATCATCTAATCTGGAACATCGTCTATCCATGTTCTCCAGAGATGCTGCCTGACCTGCTGAGTTACCCCAGCAGTTTGTGTCTTTTTTGTAAACCAACCAGGTTAAACTAGTTGTAATGCAAGGAACTGTAGATGCTGGAAGCTGAGCAAAACACAAAGTGCTGGGAAATGGATAGGGGACATTTTGGGTCTGAAAAAGAGTCCTGAACCGAAACATCACCTTCTATTCCCTCCACAGATGTCGCCTGCCCTGCTGAGTTCCTCCAGCACTTTGTGTCAATTCTCATTGGGAATTTTTCTGTTCATTAAAGTAAGATAGTGAATATGTTATACAAACTCTGTTCCTGGTTTTGCAATAGTTGTATAAATCTTCCCGATGTTTGGCGCTAAAAGAAGAGAGTGTCATTGGATTAGATTATCCCAAGAATTGTAAAGATGTAATGTGACAGATAAAATAATGCCATAAATGTTTTGCTTTGAGCCTCTCCCAGGGATGTTGCTGGAGCTGCCAGTTCCTGTACTGGATCAGATGATACATGACGAGGAGTTGCTGTCTGCTGGACTCGAGAAAGCACTGAGCACACTTCAGAACTCCACAGAGAAATGGCAAGACTTCACTCATACCTCTCTTGGGTGCTGTTTGTCATGAAAAATTAATTAATTAATGAACCCCCCCCCCATAGCAGGCCGCTATGCCGGGTCCTCCTTTGTTCTTCCCCCCCCCTCCCTCCGCTCACGGTGGTCCCCCCCACGCAGGGGTCCTCCTTTCTTCTGTGATAGTATCTGATCTGATCTAACGTCTTATCAGTTTCTTTATACATTTTTATGTGGTTTGATTTTGGCTGCCTTGCAGTGTTAAATTAGCCCTAGTATGTGCTGGAGTGGACACTTATTTTGGGGAATGCATGCATAATGATAGTGACTGATTTAATCTCAAAAGGATCATTGTTTTCTGCCTGTTAATTTCAGTGCGAGAGACAAAGTATTTTGTTTGACTTCCAGTTTGTTTAAAACTGTGGAGGACGATACGGATTCTGATTCTACGGATTCGCTGGGCGATCAGCTGTATGACCTGGTGGATAGTCACCGAACCGGGCACAGTGAGCAAATAACAGGTTAGACGGCCAAAACAATGTACATAATGCTCCCAATGTGTTCTCACCAATGTCTTGTACAGCTGCGGTATTACATCCCAACACTTGTAATCAATACCCTTCCCAATTAAGGCAAACATACCAAATATATTCTTCACCACATCATTCTCGGAGAACTATTCACCTGCATCCCTAGGTGTCCCTGCTGTACAACCCTCTCCAGGATTCCAGCACATATTGTGTAGGTCCTGCCCTGGTTTGAATGCATCAGCTCATATTTGACTGAGTTAAATTCCATCTGCCAATCCTTGTCCACTATCATAGTGAAGTGAATAGGTTGAGTTGCAGATGATATACCGACCATCTCTCGAGCAGTTCTGTTGATGAGTACAGGGTTGTATTCGCCCCCACGCTTCCTCAAGTCAACAAGTAACTCTTTGTTTTGCTGATGTAAAGGGCTGGGTGGTTGCTCTGATACCATGACACAAGGTTTCACAATCTCTTTCTTGTACTCTGTCTCATTGTTGTTGATCCGGCCAACAACATTGGTATCATCTGCGAACTTGAAGACTGAGTTGGCGCTGTACTTGGCAGCATAGTCATGAGTGTACAGGGAGTGAGTGAGCAAGGGACTGAGCACACAACCCTGAGGGGCTCCAGTGTTAAACCTCAGGTTGAATGAAATGTTCTGACTAATTCTAACTAACTGAGGTTAGTCAGTCAGGAGTTCCAGAAGATAATGCAGGTAGACCCACCCCCCACCCACCCAAGGTTAGCATCCAGTTTAGGAATTAGTTTATTCTGCATTTATGGTGTTGAAAGCTGAGCTATAGTCAGTGCATCCAGTGGCTGAGCTGTAGTCAGTGCATCCTGATCAAAGTGATCCTGAGCTGAATATAGTGCAAGGGAGATGGCGTGCTCTGTTGACTGGTAATGGGGAGGATATATCTACATTGAGTCTCTGAGTCAAAGTTGTGGCTTTGGGTCCTATCCCAGAGACTGGTGCACCTTCACATGCAGTGCTGAGGGCGTGCTGAACCATCAGGAGGGAACCTTCAGGTGAAACATTAAACTGCCCTCTCAGGTGAATGTGTGATTTAGAAACTGAATGGAAAGCTCACCAGCTGTCCTACAAATACAGTGGAATCAGTCATTATAATATTGTTGTTCATGGGATCTTGCTGTGTGCTCATTCACTGCTGAGAATCTCCAGTCCAATTATTACCACGCATGCCCAGTGTAAATGGCAGAGAGAGGACATCCTCAGCAAGTACTCGGGTAACACAGACCATTAACTGAGTTCTTCAGGGGAACCAACTTTACTGATTATTTAGCAGGTCGTTTTTTAAAGTGTTGCACAATATCTTGAATGATCAAGATCCTGGAGTGGGGATGACTGTGGTTACACACATCACACACATGGATGGTTATTAGATAAACTAACATTGAAGTGCAGATTAATATTAATTGTTCTACGTGTAAGTGGGTGAATGTGCTGATGTTTACAGGAATGCTGCTGGAATTGGGAAGCAATGAAGTAAAGAAGCTGGTCAGTGACCCACAACTGTTGGAACAGAAGATTCACATTGCCCGGGAAGCACTTGAGCAGTGAGTTGATGTCTGTGTGTTGCAAACAATGTTTAGAATCTTTGATATTCGGTCTTTAATGGCTCATTATTAATTCGAATTGAACTCAATTGAGCAGGGCTCATAATTATTCAGTGGCTTTTGAATAAACTACTCTGCTGGTCTGGTGGGGGGAGATTGTTGCACAAAGCAATGGTTTGCAGGAGACTCAAAAAGGGGGACTGCAATTGAAATGTTTCAACATCTTCAGTCAACAGTCCATTTGCTAGTTCCCTTACCCCAGGTTAAAAAACTCTGTATTCACTTTATCTATTACCCTCGTGATTTTACACCTCTAGAAGATCACCTTCAGCATCCTGCGTTCCAAGGCATAAAGTGCCAGGCTGCCCAACATAAACCTGCAGCTCGCGCCCTTGAGTCCTGGCAACATCCTCGTAAATATTCGCACTGTTTCCATCTTAATGGCATCTGTAGCAGTGTGACCAAAACTGAACGCAATACTCCTGGTGCAACCCCAATGTTTTGTGCAGCTATGTACAAAATGTCACAACTTCTATACTTATTTCCCAAACTGAAGCAGCCCAGCATTCCAAAGCTGCCTTCACTAACCTATCTATCTGGGACACCACTCTTAGGGATCTATGCACTTCTACTCCTAGATCTGTCTGCTCAACAACACTCCCTGTGGCCATATGTTCATTGTGAAGGTCCTGTCCTGGTTTGACTGCCCAAAATGTAAAATTTTGCATCTATTTGCATTAAACTCCACTTAGTCATTCACCAACGCACTTGCCCAGCTGTACTTCTTGATAACCATCTTCCCTATATTACTTATTTTAGTACGATCTGAAAACTTACTAATCATGCCTTATACATTCTCATCAAATCATTGATATAGATGACAAACAGCCACCGATCCTCGAGGTGGACCACTAATCACAGGCATTCAATCTGAAATACAACCTTCCAACCTCTACTTCCTACCATAAAGCCAATTCTGTATCTAGACTAGAAAATATATTGTACCACACTTGTAACACTCAGCACTTTTCACACCTGCAGGGCATTGCCTCCCAAGACGCGTGTATCTGATTTGGACTGTGATGATGTGAAGGAGAGGCTTGGAGAGAAGATTTTTGAACAGGTTGAAAAGATTGACCCAAAGAACTGTGCATGCATCACTGGTGAGGCTAAACTCTTCACTAAATCTGTGGGGAAAAATGCATCATAATTTACATGCGAGAACAAATAGATCTGCTGACAATTTTTTTAGGACTAATATCTGACCTATCCTGTCAAAGGGACTTAAAACACTATATTGAAGTAGCTGTATGGTTTCTTGGTATCTGTTTTTTTTTAAATTTTACATTTACTAATTTCTTACAATAATGGGGCTGTGGTTTGTCAATGTGAAACTGTGCTTTAGGAATGCTTTTGGAATTGGATCCGTCAGCTATTCAGAAGTTGCTGACCGACAGCTTGGCGTTGAAAGGTGCTGTCGAAAGAGCTCAGGCTGCACTTCCACAGGCAGCCGCTCAGAGATCCTCAGACTCCGACCTGAATAATGAGGACGTAAGTGATCTGGACAGTGAAACAGAAAATCTAGGAGAGGAATTGTACAGTTACATCAACAGTACAAAATACAGTCTGCACTCCAGCAAGCTAACAGGTACATGTGGTTAAAGACATTAAATATGCTTTTATTACCAGAGTTATTCTAGACACAGTTCATTATAGACTGAAAAGGCCAGAGGCTCGGACTGGAGCGTTGTTTTGGTGCATTGTGTAAATGTTACTCTCGTTGAGCTGGTGGGGGAGAGGTGGAGCTTGGTGCCAAACAAGTGATTGCTTTCTCCGTGATGATGTCTTGATGTCTGACGGTTAGATTTTGATTAAGACTAATAGCATTAACACCCCTGTAATCTTTTGTTTGTAGGCATGCTGCTCGAGATGCCTCACAGCAGCTTAGTGGAACTGCTGAAATCCCAGAAACAGCTGGATGAGAAAATCCAGCTTGCTGCTGCAGCACTGACAGACAGCTGACAGAAGTCCTGGCTTGAGTCTACAGGGGCAAGAGTCATATCACTATTTAATTTAGAAGTGGGTTATGTTTGTACAGGCTAGCCAAATAACGACATTGGTGCCACACTACAGGGCATTTATCAACTGTCCATGGTTGGGTTTGAACAATGTCATCAATCAATGTGTCTGTTAGTATGTGACACTGCATTACAGGTCATAATGTTATATGAGGAGAATAACTGGTAACTTTAAAAAAACTACAATAATTTGCAGATTGACAGACAAATAAGGGACTTATTCACTGAACCTAATGGGCCATCTTTTATAAAAGATAGACAGGTGCCTGTTGCTACATAGAGCTTCATAGTTTAAAAAAACATATGGTCTTCATAATATATTGAGCTGGAAGGAATTGCCTTTAAACTTATAGGATTCCTCGCTGAGGCCAAGTATTGCCCAGGTGCCACTTATATATGGTGAAACAATCAGCAATAGACCAAACTCAAACAACCTGGTTTCTAAAAGGATCAAGGCAATTGAAAAAGGCTTCCAAGTTTGAATACTGACTGCACTGTGAGCTCATGACTTGAAGGCTCAAAATACATGCTGCTTCAGTGTGACCAAGCCCCAGGAGAGCTGCTGGCTACGTCACTGGCTCTCTTACACACCTCCCCGTCACAATATCCAGTGATTCTAGCTTCCCAGTCTGAAAGATCCCAATCTAAAATGTCACCTGTCCATGTTCTCCAGAGATGTTGCCTCACCTGCTGTCACTCTAATCATTTTTTCCCCACTACACAAGGTGAGGATGTAAATAAGTGACTTGATTCAAAGCTTTAAGTTTAATAGCGTCTAATTAAATACACACTCTTTGTTCCTCACTGCATGGTCAGATCAATAAGCTATGTAAATCCTCAGTACTGTTTGTACATAATGTTCAGTTAGAGGTTGAGAAACACAACAGCTTAATAGGGGAAAAATATAACTAGGTTGCGAGTGTGAATGTTTAGTATTTTCAGAACAATCGGGTCCACTATTCAAATGTTTTATTTAATGAAAAACCAAGTTTGATCTTATTTCTGAAACTGAACGTCAAAGTAATTCCTGATTAGGATCAAACTTTATGGGCAGTTGTGCAATAGTGAATTAAACTTGATCGTACTATGCACAATTAGTGGAGAAGCTGATTTTCTTGCAAATGTTCATGTTGCAATTATTTTTGCATTAAAACATGTAGTGAATGCTTATTGAAAATAAATCAAACCAGTTAAATGGAATATGCTGACTGGTAGTTGTGTCCACAGGGTTTTAAATCAGTACCTTGGCTTCTAAGATGGGTGACTTTCCTGGTTTTCTGTTTATTTATATTTCAACTACATTGGATTTTTATATTACCAACTTTACAAACCCCGTGCTAGGAATGTTGTGCTGCTTGCGTGTTCTGGCAATCTGCTGGCAAATTGAGAACCAGTGACAGGGAGCAGCAGAGTTAGAGCAGCTTTTGCATTGTTGCAACAAGCACAGCATTTCTGGTTTTCTGTGCCTTTCGGCTGATTTGTACCCAAACACCTGTCAAAACTTTGGTAGGTTCTCCTGTGAGGCTTCAAAAAACCAGGTTAACATTACAAAGGAAACACAGGATAGAGTACAGGAGACTTGGTCAGCATTTAGGTGCAGTACCTTCAACTTGCTATACATCTGCTTCCAATCAATTAGAGAGGTAAACCAGATCAAATGAGGTGGAAGTAACGATGAGCCAGAAGTTTTTGTTACGCCTGGAGTGCGGTCAAAGGCACTGACAGTCTCCAGCTTTCTTCCGTTGGGATATGTTGGAGCATCTAATAAATTCCACACGGGACATCAGAAGCAAGCAATACAACACTTTGCAGAAAATGAAAACGTTTGGGTGGACTGGTGTGGTATCTCCCATAACCGGAGCACAAAAGTGGACAACAAAGTCAGTAACGATATAAAATGTATTTTGAAAAATAGAACAGACCCATACATTCCAGTAATGTACAGCATGGTAGCTACCTTTCACAATGTGGAATTTCCACACGTTCTTTACAATAAAAACAAAACATTAATATCAGGAGGATTTAAATTTCCAGCCAAGGCAGTAACTTAGGAAAGAGACATATAACAGCACATCACAATAGTCACACAGTTTGTATTGAACACAAACTCCAGATTATTTACAAAATAGATTCTTTACACAACAATTATTGTTGAACTGAATCAAATGTACAAAAGTTCTAATTGCATTCTGAAATGATTCAACATTTCTTTGTCTACATAATTTTAAGTACTTGTACAACATTTTTAGAACATTTCCAGTCTCACCTCAAAAAATGTCTCTTTAGCATCTCAGTCGACAATATTTTCTGTTCTAAATCTCTGTACCACCTACATTACATTTAACATTTAGGATCAGCGGAAAGTTCCGCCCTTATGTGCAAAAAAGCGAATGTTTTCAGGCATTTTTTTTTTAACAATACAGCAATTCAACCTGTAAACGGGTTGATTCAAGAGTTTTTAATAACTGCAGAATGATGAGGTCAAAGAGTCGTACTTTTCATCCGAAGCAGAGCAAGCATCTTCACAAGAGCCCGTACTGTTGATAGCTCTACCAAGGTTCATTAGTTCCCACTTACAGGCAGAACCTCGGAGGGCTGGGTCTGGATAGAGGAAATAATTGATTGTTAGTGTTTGTTTTTTGCTTTTTTTAAAACCTTGATATCACAATGAAATGAAGCAGACATGAATTCAAGCAAAATTTAGCAAGTCAGCACAACACTGTGGATCTGTGTAAACTTAATCAACGCCATTAACGTGCACAACAACTCTGGTTTACCATCATGCAGAATAAAGGGCATTTTAAGGGAGAACAGATATATGGACATAAATCAGATTCACGGCACAAAACAGAAAACAAAGTCATTTTATATTAATCTATAGAAACAGCAGCAACCTCAAAAATATTGCAATCTTGAATAGCAATCTGAAATTTTGGGATAAAGAAATACATTGCATTGAGAAAAACTAATTTCAGAAGGAAGCTAAAGTAGATTGTAACGAATTGATGGCTTCCTAAGTTTTCCCTATGGATGACAAAAAAAAAATGTTTTACTCTAATGGGGAGCAAGACTTTGATCTAACAATCTGGAAAAAAGGACATTGAAAATCCAGGGGCTATGGGAACCAGCTTAGGGCCTTAGAAAAAAGGTACTGGACAAGCAAGCCTTGAACCTGACAATCTTCGCCATGGGGTCTTGAATGTCAATGGAAAGAGTGGATGCCATGGTTGTGAGCTTCCAAAATTCCCGTGATTCTACAAGTACTGTCAGATTGGAAATGTGCTTTTTTCAGAAAGAGGAATGTGTGCACGCACATTCGTGTGCGAGCGGACTGAAGGCTAAGTGTCCTAAAGTTTCTTAACTTTGGCATTAGCGAAATACTGGAATACATCAGTTTATTCTCACCGGAACCTAGGGGCCCAAATAATAGACACAAAATGCTGGAGTAACTCAGTGGGTGAGGGCTCAAAGGGTGATCTATTACAGCTTTATAACATTTTGATAGGATAGATCTTTATTCCTGGGCAGTGGAGTCTAGGCACAGGTTTTGGTCTAGAGGGCACAGGTTTTGGTCAAGAGGGGAGGAATTTCAAGATCTGAGGAGCAAGTTTTCACTCATCTGGAACGAGGTGCCAGAAGGGGTGGTAGAGGCAGATTCAATTACAACATTTAACAGGTTTGGACAGTACTCGTACAAGAAAAGTGAGGAGTGATATAAGCCTATTGCAGGCAAATGGGATTTGTATAGATGGCATCAGTCGGCATGGACCAGGTAGGCCAAAATAGGTAATTTCTGTGTTGTACATTTCAATTTCTACCTGGTGGAATAAAAGTCCTTGCTTATTTAATCAGCACAAACCTTTTGTGAGATTGAAATAACGACAGAAAGGCCTTAATATGTTGTCTACGCAAACTTCACTACAAATGTCCTGGCACCCCAACTCAAACAGGCTTCAATCCATGCAAGAGACATCAGGTAAAATGCCCAATATCTTGTCAAATCAAAGCTGTAACCATGCAAAAGGTGCAAGAAGTTGACTAAAGTCATCTGTAGCCTTTTATTGATATGACAATTAACAGTGACTCTCACAAGGTAAGGAAATTGTTTAAATGCCTTGAATGTCATTCTTTCAGTTTCTTGGGAGATTCTATCTATCACATGCTTCAATTCCTCTTTCTGTCATTCCAGAATATTTTTTAATCTCTAAGTGAACTCATTGCTTTCTAGCCGTGGGCCAGTTTCAGACATCTGTGGGTTTTAATACATTTCCACAATTTGGTGGTAAAATATTTGTATGTTGAAGTGTACAGGATATTCTGTGAGGGAGCAATTTATAGAGCAGTGTAGAGATGAACTAGAATTCATGGCATTCCTAGAAATAAAAAAACATGAAAAATATACATCTTCTAGATGCACTGGGACGCATCCTCAGTGATGTGACCTGGGGTCATCGGGTGTTTCGGGTCTCACAACATCAGACACCCTCGCCCAGGCGACCCAGCCGGGGTTGATCAGGCCCCGACTTGCTTCCAGCAGCAACTGCCCACGGATCAGCCATCTTAATAACTACTCTGCAGGGGTTGGCAGATTCTAGTGCGTGGAGGGACTGGGCTCTGTGGGGTGAATGTTGAAGTGTACAGGAGGATATTCTGTGAAGGAGCAATTTATAGTGTAGATGAACTAATCGTGGCATTCCTAGAAATAAAAAAGCAAATGATGCATCATTAAGAATACTCCTGAGAAAGCATTACGTCCAATGCAACAATGCCGCTTGTGAAAATTAAAATCCGTGTGAATCATGCATTAGCATGCATTAATTACAGAAGTGATGCCACACTTAACCAACCTTCACTTTGCTTTGGAAAGCCTTTAAGATCAAAAACCAGGTAATGATTCATCTGGGACATCTCAGATGGAGGGTGAGAGTAAAGTAAAGTAAAGGGAAAGAGGAATAAAAATTGAAGTGAATAGGTTTGAACACACTGGAAAGGAATTTGACAGAAGTGTACTGATATAGGAAAAGACACAACTGGAGAGAGAAGAGTTCACACGGACAAACAGAAGACAAGCTGTTATCAAAGTACAACTTTGTAGATCGATTTAGAAGTGCTGATCACGTCAAAAAATACTAGTCTTTGCAATATGACCAAATGATGAATTACTCCAAATATACCGTACTCAAAAGAAATGTATTTAAATAATTTCATACATCAATCATATATACTTATTTGCTACGAATCTAAATGAAAATTCTCTAATTTTGTATTCATAACCTTCAATAAAGGTTTTGAATTTCTCACCTGGAAAAACAAGTACTGAAATGAATGTAGATGCCTTCAGCATTAATTTTAGCCCAATATAATTGCAACTAATTTTCACTTTCTGCTCCACACATAAAATCAGGAAATGGTATTTTCAACAAAGATCAAAACCGGTGTCACACCTTCAAATTACTCACCATCAGTATTGACATAAAGCCCATTTCAGGAGTGGTGTCATCTTTCTCAGGAAGGAAGATCAAAACTCAGAATCTGTTTATACCTTGAGTTGGAGCAGCTACTTCTATGACGTTAGGATAATTAGAATCCTTGGATAGATAAACCTCTGATGGCCCAGGAGCACAGCTGCTGTCTCACATTGCCAGAAACACGGGTTCCATCCTAACCCCAGGTGCTATCTGTGTGGAGTTTGCATGTTCTTCCTGTGACCAAGTGGGTTTTCGTTGGGTGCTCCGGATTCCTCCCACATCCCATAGACATGTGGGTTTGTAGGTGAATTGGCCTATGTGAATTGCTTCTAGTGTGTATGCAGTGGATGCAAAAGAAGGATAGCATACAACAAGAGTGAAAGGGTGATCCATGGTCAGTGTTGACAAAGTGTCTTCATGCTGTATCTCTAGACTGAACTGATATCAACCTTCCACACAATCACCACAGCTTTCCTTTACAGTGCTGTCCCTTCACTGAGGAGCTGACACTGGGCCACACGGGAGCCGAAAGGATGACGAATCCTCAGTTTGCAACGTCGACAAGAGATGCTTTGGATGCATTGCCTGCAGCCAGACTGCCTCCTGTTTCCAGAATAACACACTCAGCTTCAGGATCTCTGAGCTTCAGGAGCAACCGGAATCACTGCAGAATATCAGGGACGCTGTGTTTTCTCGATCAGATATGCAGGACATGCCTCAGTTGCAGAGAGGACAGCGAGCGAGAGCTGTGATCGGGATGGGCCAGGGGGACAATCTTCATTGCGTGGGCAATTTGAGTAGGCTGGGGGGGGGGGGGGGGGGGGGGGGGGGAGGTTTGAGCACCAGTTGTTGCAGGAGATTCTAGGCTGCTGCGGTAAGGGAAAGCACACAGACACTTCTGCAATTGCTGTTGCAAATCCTCCATATCAGGCTGGGTGGGACATCAGGGAGATGGTGCTGATGCCGATGCATGCTGTGGGTTGGGTGTGGGCGGAATGGAATGAGCCAGAGTCACAGTGCATGACTGTTAGATTGCAGATGCGGGAGTCTGGAACAAAAAAAAGCAGCCTAAGAACTCATATAATAGAACTCTGTCCATTTCCTTCCAGAGATGCTGCCTACCCACCGAGTTCTTCTAGCGTCTCTCCTTTTTTTGGATGAAGCAATTCAGCAGGTGAGGCAGCATCTCTAAAGGCAAAGGATGGTCTATGTTCTAGGCTGTGACCCTGCATCAGGAGTCGTGGTACATGTTGATACCAATGACATAGGTTTATCAAAAAAAAAGAGATCCTGCAGACAGACAGGGAGATGCGAAACATTTTAAGACTCCTGGTGCTCTGCATCAGTGAGTATAAATGCAGTTGCATTTACGGCTGGAGATGGTGCAGAAGGGGAAAAAAACCAGCTGCAGGGTTTGTGTACTGCAGTGGTTTATGTGGCATTAATATGCTCTCACAAGAGAATGCACTGTGAAATATAGAAATACCAAACACCGTGGTGTTCTATATAGCAACATTTGTGGTACTATAACATTTTAAAGATATTTATAAGGATAGGATGGGTTTAGAGCGATTCGAGCCAAACGTGGGCAGGTAGGCCTCATCTAGATGGGACATCGTTATTGGCATGGTCAAGTTGGGCCGAAGGGCCTGTTTCCGTGCTGTATGACTCTATGACCAAATATTCCAGCTGCACCCTATCCTTGCCCGGAACAGAAATAAAAGACTCGACAACTAATTTCCTGCATAAAGGACGGGTCAGAGCGTTTCTCATTTAAATCCTTTCCTAACCACCACAATTTTTTGTTGCGATCATCTAAAACTTAATGATTTATGAGAAACATATCAAATAGTTTTACGACATGTCAAATTGTTTTCTCCATTTCTTCACCACTGTAATGCTGCATCCTGGGTTAGGCCTGCACCGAGATGACCCTGATCATTTAAAAGCGTCAAAGTCGATATTATCAATTGTTCTGCAGTAAGAGTTCTCACTGATGTAAACTGATGTTTAATCAGAAATTCAAACAGGAGGGCCTATTCATAAATGATTACCATCAAGTTTAGCCCCACAGTCATGACAAATGTTTATCAGAGTTTCTGAACATGCCACTCACCTCCAGATTTCCTCTCGCTTTCTTCAATACGTCATGAGTTTGTGACACTAGGAGGGAAGGAACATTTTAATTAAAATTAACTCCAAATATCATGCAACAAACGGGAATTGCAGCTCTAGTTTAGGCTGGTCTGTAACATTGTTTGAACATTATTGAGTGAAGATATTGGGGACAGAATGAACTGATGATGATGGAGTGAACTTAATGGTTGAATGACGACAACGCTAGCAATACTCCAGTTTCCTCTAACACTCCAAACTGTAAATTGCCCCCAGAGTGTTAGATAGTGCTAGTGTACAGGGATCGCTGGTCGGTGCACTCTGTGGGCCGAAGGGCCTGTTTCCACACTGTATCTCTAAACTAAACAATCACACGTCTCCCGCTGAGAAGAGTGAAAGAAAGGAATGTGAAGTGCGTGTAAAAAAGAACAAAATGCTTGAGGAACTCAGGTCAGGCAGCGTCTGTGGAGGGAAACGGGCAGACAATGATTCAGGTTGGGACTCTTCTTTGTCGGGGAGGGTATCAGAGATTGAAATATAATAGACTTGATGAATTCCAGTATAAAGTGCAACCTTGGACCAGCTTATTAAAGGTCTGATATTAAACTTGATAACAAGGAACTGTTGGTTATACCAAAAGACACAAACTGCTGGTGTAACTCAACTGGTCAGGCAATATCTCTGGAGAACTCGGATAGGGGTCCAGACCCAAAACGTCTCCTTTCCATGTTCTTCAGCGATGCAGCCTGCGCCAGCATTTTGTGTCTTTCTCTGATATGAAACTGATTGGTTACTTCCATGATGCACTAGGATTGCTCGTGTCATGACTGTTATCGAGTGTTTAAATCAATAGAGAAACCTCTCCATGGCCAAGACAAGTGGCTTGGTCTGGTCAGATACTAACACTGGTCAATGATGATTTTCTCCATGCCCTCCTTCAGCTGGTTTGTCGTACGGAGACGTTTAACTGTGCCATGCAGCAGCCTCTCCTGCTCCGTCAATTTCTTGCGTAGCCGAGAGATCTCATCCTTCACAATATTTTCCTGAAAAAGGGAAAAATAATTAAATGGACTTTCTGCCCATGTGTAATTCTGATTAGTCAGGAATACACCACAGAATATTTAGATGTTAACTGCAAATATTCACAACCTTAATCCCCAAAATGGCCCAAAACTGAATAAAAAGGTAAATTATATCTCAAACACATTCCCCAAGATTGACTGGCTCCGGTTTCTGTGTGGAATCCACCAAACTGCTGCTTTCAACTTTGATTACGATGCTTCCCTTACATGCTGTTGTTACATGTTGTAAATGTAACAACAGCACACCTACGCATGTTCTCCAGAGATACTGCCTCACCTACTGAATTACTCTAGCACTTTGTGGTGGTTTTTTAAAAATCTGGTCAACATCTTTCAGTCAGAACTAAGAAAGGTTCAAAATCTGGTGAGATATTGAAGGTCTCTCTCCATAAATGCTGCCTGACCATCTCAGCCTTTTCAGCAATTTGGTTTTATTCTGGATTTCCAGCATCATTTTAAAAAAAAACAAACGCCTAACTGGATTCAATCAATTAAATCCCATACAATTACTTTCTGGGTGAAGGTGGAAAAAATGGGAAATAATCAACAATGCTGATTATTTTACATCAGTCCATCAGCCAGGTTTTGTCCTGACCCGACCTCTTTTCCAGTGAATTCAAAAGGGAATTTAGTGCAGTGTAGAGTAGCAATTCAGAAGTACAGTCACAGGGCCAAGTGACCTCTAATGATACAACTGACCAGCATCACACATGCATTTGGATGGTGATCACAGATAAAAAATAACCAAAGTGTTAGTTATCTACTGAGGCTGCTGAAGCAAGATCCTGAGAAACCTTCCACGCTGCACAATTCAATGACAAATAAAGGATCTCGATTTCTGTATCAGTTGATGGCATTCAGTTTCCCCACTGATTCATCTGGGCAAGCAAAACTTCTCTTGCTCATCATGGTTCTACACAAAATCGTTTCACCCCTCACATTACCAGACATTTAAAAATAGAACCAAGGGTAATTCTTTGAGGTTGGATTTCAATTACATCCTTGTATATGAGCTATTGTCTAGTAATTCAATGTATAAACACAAGAAAACATCTTGCACAACAAACATTCTTTGTGTGAAGATTGCATGCCCAGGGATTTTAAAAAGACGGTGTTCTTGCTACCTGCTGATGCTGACTGGAGCTGCCAGCAGGAATGGGCAAAGACACCCTCCAGAAGAGTTTGAGCAAGCGGCTTGCTTCCTTCAGCACTTGCTGCATGCTGCTTACATTTGAAAACAAGTCCTTTAGCAAAGCTTCACCCGGCTCCTGGAAGGAAAAAAAAGAGTATTCATGCAAATGCCAAAAAAGGTGCGTTCAAAACATCATACAAGATGCAAGGTTATGTGCACCAACCATGTACTACCACAGGTTCAGACAAACAGAAAATTAAAACAAAAATCCTGAGAGATTTGTGAAGGGAGTGATGCTGGAACCTGTCATTGGCACCAGTTCATGTAGCTCCTCGCAGCCAGATACAACGTGACTTACTGACAATGCTGGCGCTCACTATTCACAAGGGACTGTGTGCTGTAGTCAGCTGTGGGACAGGGGAGCAGGGAGGAAGAACTTCAGTTGAAACACCTATGATAAGTACAATTTATGATCCTGTGGTTGGAGTATCAGAAGCAAGAGGCATAGGTTTAAGGTGAGAGCAAAGAGTTTAATGGGAAAGGTTTTTTTTTTAAAATACGTACATAAAGTGATCATCATCTGGAACTTGCAGTCAGAGAAGGTGGTGAAATCAGATATGATCACTATGGTTAAGAGACATTTATTCAGGCATTTAAATAGGCAATGCATAGAAGGATACTGTCCCAATACAGGCAGTCAGGATTAGCAAAACGGTCAACATGATGTGGTGGGCTGAAGGCCCCAATTCAACTGTACAATTGACAAAGAACAATTGGAAAAACAAACCTAATAGAAAACCATATGAAAATGATTTTTGATAAACATTAGATTTTCATTTTTGTTTCAGACGGTGTGTTAACATCTGAATGTTGAAATTTATCAAGGGCATTGGAGTTAAAGCTCAGACTTCAACATTTTATTATGAGTTAATGACCAGACCAATCCATCAATTATATCACACTAACCCTGCATGCAAGTGTATGCAACGGTCATTCGTACGGCTCAAATCAATCATAAACCAGGTTTACCACTGCAGCAGACTGACAAGCAGCATCTCCAAGACGGGTGTCCATTTCATGGAGCAGCTTGCGGCCCTCGGAGATTTGCCTGCGGAGTACGTTATAATCGTCCAGGAGACCAAGTACACATTGTCCGTCTTTGTCTGCCCATATCCGACGTGCTGGTAATAACCTGGACGGTCTGTGAGACAGGTTTTCCACTGAACTCTCACTGTAATGCGAGGAGCTGTCAAAGTCATCCTTGGGCAGTGTTTTGATTCCTAATGCGAATGGAGAGATTGAATAAAATTAATATACCTAGAGCTGTAAATCTGAAATAAAACAGAAACCGTTGGAAATATTCAGCAAGTCAGGCAATATTTCTAATTCTGCAAAGTCAGCTAATATTTCAGGTCAACGACCTATCTCACCAGAGATCACTGGAATGACCTGATAATAGTTTTCAATATTTTCTGTAGGTTTTAAAAGAAACCTAATTAGTTAAGTAACTCTGCTACCGTACTTCATAGTTCGGAGAAAAGATGCACGTGGTGAAACAAAGTAATCAGTGAGTGGGCAAACCATGCAGTTGAACACGTTTCCCCACTCCGTACATTCTTCACTCCCTGAATTAACTTCAGTTCCACAGAGAACATTACCTTTTCCCTTCCCCTCTTATCCATAAGTAGAACATGGAAAATAAATGAAAAGGCAACAGTGGGGGGGGGGGGGGGGGGGGAGGGAAAGACAAATATGTGAGCGGTGGTTTAATTGATTGAAAGATACAGCATGGAAGCAGGCCCTTCAGTCCTCTGAGTCCATGCTGGCCATCAATCACCCATTCACGCCAGGTCTCAGGCCACACGATTCTGTGACTTTGTTCCATCTATAACCATCTTAAATTTGAAGTCCCTGTGATTGGTGAATCCTGCACCAAATTATCCTGGGACAATGCCAGAGCCTAGAAATTCAATTGCCTGTAGCTGCCATTTCCACCTTTACCAGCAACCGCCCAAGAGTTATATAACTGAAAATTGTTTGTTACTACCGTGAAATATGATAACATCTCTTCTAGTTTATTTTGCATCACTCTGGAAATTCAAGCTAGTATTTCTTATTCCCAATCACCTTTGTAACAGCCACACATGCTGCAACAGGGTGCAGAGGGTGATGTACAGCACCACAGTGCAACTTGAACCCAGAAGTAAGCATATTCAGGACAACAAGGCCCTTAGTCCATTGCGCTGAAGGGTTAGTGCCTGATGTATCTATATCCATATACCTATACCCTAGGAAAACCCTCCTACAACTCCAAGGCATAGGCCATTCAACCCACTAGGTCCATCCCAGCTCCTGGTAGGTCCCACAGATACAGCACTGCCACAGCCTCAGTAACCATTCATCGAGTGAAGTGTTTAATTACATCTTTTTTAAAGAAAGCTAAACATCATATACTTTCCAGAGTTATAGTTGTGCATTTTTATCACTGACCTGTACCTTTTCTCTGCATATTTTTTAAGCAAAAGTATTAATCTATCTGACTACATTTATAAAGCCACCCAGAATTAAAACTGTTGGCAGGTGTTAATAGAACCCTAGTGTAGTCACTCAATTCCAAATATATTTTGACCTGGAATGGTTCAGGTTCTATTCACTGACTGTATTAGAGAAAAAGCTTTTTACTTCATCTCCAGCCCCAACCAACAAAACCAAAGAGAAGACAGACAGCACATTTTTACAGACCTGGGATTCTGAACATGGATCCATCAGCAGCTGTAGGAACGTTGCCAGACTTGGGTGGAGTTGGAAATCCATGGAACTGGAAGTTTTCTTTACCGTCCTCTGCTGAAGAATCGGCTTCAGAATCTGTTAAGCAATAACACAGATAGTACAATAATGGCATGAAGAACTGTTCCATTATTGCAGATCAGCAGGCTAACGTGGCTATTTAGACCACTAGATCTATGTCAGCTCTGAGCAGAGAAATTGCTAACATTCACTCCAATTGTAGCCCTGAAACATTCTCTTTTGAAAAAAATGATTGACTTGGTTTCCTTCATCCTTAGTAAGCTAGCAGATTCCAGATCTCAACCCGACTTAAAGTTTCCCATTTCATCCCTGTGGTACCTTTTTGCCCAAAAATGTAACTTTTCGCTCTGCTGCTCGAGACGTGTGCTAATTGACCACTGAAATCAGCTCCCAGAAGAATCGGCTCCTAGGAATGTTGGCACAGCCCTCGGAGCTTTACAGCAACTGCTGCGAGTTTAATTATACAACTTTAAAAACACTGGCAGAAGGTAGATAGTTGTGGCCCCATGGGCCAGTTATCGTGTCAATGCTATCTTTGATTACAGATATTGTAGGTGTGTACAAGGTAAAACCTTCATATTAGCACACTGAAAGGGTAGAGGCATGGAAGACAGTGGGGACGATTGTAGTAGACTTGAAGACAACTCGCAGGAAAGCGCAGGGGAGTGTTGAACATGGGCAGACAACAAGTACTAAATGGGGTACAAATACAAAAAGGGTGCAGGATCAGTAACCTGGATGTCTTTGAAGGTGACAATGCAGGATCCCGGGCTTCACAAATACTGGCAAACAGTTCAAACACTGTTAAACTGGGCCTTTCATCCAATTCTAGTCCCAGCATTTTACTAAGGATGTGAAGGCCCTTCTAGGGTACAGAAAAGATTTATAGAAATGATTCCTAGAATGAATGATTTCAGTAATGAGGATAAATAGTTCTTACTTAATTTTGACCTGTTCATATAGGTTAAACAGGAGGATGCTATTTGCATCAGCAGAGGCATTAAAACGAGCACTATGATTTAAAGTGATGTGCTGGCCCAGCCATGGCTCGTGTGTTGTTTAAAAACCCAGTGAGTGTTGTGATCGGGAATGAACTGCCTGAAGTTCTGCTGGATGTTACCTTAGCTTACAAAGACAATTAGAGAAATAGCGAATGGAAAACATTTGGAATGCACCAGGGAATGATGGGTCAGTGTGGACCACACAATCTATCTGTGCTTTAACAAGTTTAGTTAAGAGATTCTTTTTATGGAAGCTAAAAAATTTGAATCTAGCTCTTTCCCCACAAATACTACCCAATGTGAACATTTCCTGCTTTTACTCTGACGCTTTCTACCTTGTGTCAGACACCATTTAAGGGTAAGTTAAAAGTCTTAAACTAGTTTTCCCAATATCATAACAGGGCGTTTCCCAGTGTTACAGACCCAAGCTGTAACTTCATTGCTGCAAGATACGATGCCTGCCAAAATAGGGAGTTAACTGAAAAGGGTCATCGTAATTTACCACAATACAAACGTCTTCCTGCAGCACTCCTCTGTCCGCTTGCCATGAGGTAGTTTATATTAATAGTGGAAGGGCTGCCTTCAGTTCTCAGTTGAAGCTGTTCTTCAAGCTTCAGGCGTAGAGCAGTGTTGGTCTGAATGCTTCTCTCCAACTGAATTCGAAGGCAGCGGATCTCTGCCATTAGTTCACTCAGATCAAGAGATCCCTGGACATATTTCACCGACCCAGGGCTCGTGTGTTGTGCAGTTTCTGCAGGATCAGCAAACAAGGCCATTATGAAGGGTTCTAAAATTGCATTAAACGCAAAATATGGAATTAAATTTCTTCAGTTTCTTCAAGATTAAAACCCAATTTCGTTTCACAGGCTCTGACCCTGGGGTATTCGGATTAAATTAGAGACTAGAAGATAGACAAAAGAGTTGGAGTAACTCAGCGGGTCAGACAGCATCCCTGGAGAAAAGGAATAGGTGACTTTTCGGGTCGAGACCCTTCTTCAGACTTCATGACCATGTCACCTATCCCTTTTCTCCAGAGATTCTGGCTGACTTGCTGAGTTACTCCAGCCTTTTGTGTCTATCTTTGGTTTAAACCATTATCTGCAGTTCCTTCCTACACAAACTAGAGACCAGATTGGAAAGCAAATTAAGTATCAACTTTACAGTGCTGAACAGAATTTTACAGAACCTAGGGGTCAGCCATGTAAGATGGAGAGGAGGGGGTATTTCATCTGTTGGAGGGTGAAAGATTTGTGAGAATCCCCTACCCCAGAGAGCAGCGGAGGCGGCGTCATTTAATAGATTCAAGGTAAAGACTATCAGATATTTAAATAACAAGGAGAGTGGGAAGAAAGCAGGTAAAAGGAGCTGAGGCCAAGATTGGATCAGCAGTGATCGCATTGAATGATGAAAAAGCTTGTAGGGGTTGATTGGCCTAAACATGCTGTTATCATGTTCTATATTTAATAAATAGGGCAATCTCCCACTAGTTACATTTCAATTATACATGAGAAAGACCTAAAGTTTGTCACTAATAATCTAGCCAAAACAAAAATCTGAAGAATCCACTTATAGTAAAAGAGTCAAAGTCAACATATCAGTTTCAAAAGGCAATTGGAGAGGCACAAGTATAGAAAGGGGGGGTGATGGTGTGGACAGGTGGAATAGATTTGATGGGCTGAGTGACGTATAGTCAGTTGTCAGTCTTGAACAATGATCACTATGCTTTTCTTCTCAATTTCATGAAAAGTAAAACGTCATCGCCTTAAATTAGGGGCTGCAGGGTGATGGCACTGGCGATATGGGGGAAATAAGGCATTCACGTTACAATTACCCGTTTTGTTTTCCTTCAACTGCTCATACACTCGAAGTTCCACCCGTAACAACTGCAGCAGCTCCTGGTTCTCAGTGAAGAGTTGATGCTGCAAATTAAGCTCCTGTTGCAGCCTGAAACAGAAGCAGTTGTTTTACAGTTGAAACAATGAAATCAACTGTTTGCATTACACACTCCTTTTCAGCTTCTTACAATTGGTTCTTGCAACCTCTGTCAGATTCCTAAAGCATCTAGCCAGACAGATGAGAGAGTAACACAAAAAGTCCCGATCAGAAACGTCACCTATTCATCTTCTCCAGGGGTACGGCCTGACCCGTTGAGTTACTCCAGCACTGTGTTTTTTTCTGCAAAATAACCATGTCCTCAAGACAAATATTAATTAACCACCCAGCAAAGATGGGAACGTTTCTACTCTGCAATCTGGTCATTTTCATTCGTTTGAAGTCTCCTCTTCCAACCCCACCAACAAATTTATCGCTGTGCCAGTCTTTCCTTTTAAGATGAATATAATGACCCTTACCTACATATTTCTTCATGACTGCGGTGCAATTCATCTTTTAACTGTTTGCTTTCTTCATGACCATTACTCTCTTTGACCTGCAGTTGAGTGCATTCTCTCATTATACGCTCACACTCGCCACGCAGGCGCTCAATGCTGGCCATCTTCTTTGACAACGATTCCTTTAGTTTTTCATTCTCTCTCTGTTTATCTGTAAAATAATTTTAAAGGTACTGCGATTCTGGACCATGTAACGTACTGATTTTTATGAAAAGTTAAAAATGTTCAATTATTACAAACTGTAAAGATATCACATTTCTCTTCCATTTTAATCGGCAACAATTTAATTTTCAAATTAAATCACACTTAGCACTGACTCCTCAATTAATATTCCACAGGTGATCCTCCATTGCCCTGTGGGCAGGCACTCTGGTATAAAGTGACAAGAAACAATGAGTCTTTCACATTAAATTTAATTAATCAGACTAGTTAGGACACGTATTGGTTTGTTATTGTCTTGTGTTCCAAGCTACAGTGAAAAACTTTGTTTTGCAGGTTGTTGAGGCAAATTATATTTTACATGAATACATCTAGTGCAAAAGAGAAAATAGGCAGTGTTCAGAATATAGTGTTACATCCACAGAAAAAGTGCAGATTAAAAAGTGCAAGGGCTCCAAAAGGGTACACTGGAAGATCAGAAATTCAACCCTGGCATATGAGGTCCATTCAAGTATCTGATGAGAGCAGTGAATAATCTGGCAGTGCCCATTATCTCCTGAAAGCAGGCATGAGGGACAATGGTTTTCTCCTATTCCAAAAAAATAATTCAAGGTATGAATAAAAGCATTGACAATTGCAGGTGGACCCTGCCTGCCAGTTAATGCCTGCACAGACCCACCTCTGGAGCTTCTTGCCAGCTGCACCTTTAAAGTTTTGTTTTGTTCCTTCAGGTAGTGAATCTCATCTGTCATGTGACTGTGCTCCTCAGTACCATGGATGAAAATATTTGTGGATGCTGGAGGATGCAAAATAACATTTTATTAGAACTGCTTTTACAAACTACCTGCCTTAAATCTATTTTAACCATTATTTATGGGTGGGAAGAGCCTACCTGCAGGTTTCTCTCCAACCCTTACACCATCCTGAACTGACAATATATCAGCACTTACTCACTGTCATTCAGTTAAAAACTTGAGCGCGCCCCATCCAATTAATTTACAAATCCACACATCTTTGGGAAGTGGGAGGAAACCGGAGCACCCAGAGGAAACGTACACAGGGAGGATGTGTGAAGTCCACACAAACCGCATTCGAGGTCAGGATGGAACCCAAGTATCTGGGTCGGTGAGGCAGCAGCAGTGCCAACTGTGCCACTGGTTGTTGTCCCCACTAATCACCACCCAGCCTCTGTCGCTATCTCCACCCATCCCTCTCCCACCCGACTCCATTACACCTCAACCTTTCCTCATTTGGATCTATCCATTGCTTACTAGCTCCTGACACACTCCTCCTCACGTCATTATATTGGATATAGCCTCACCAGACTCTCATTCCTGATGCAAGGACTAGACCCAGGGAGGCACAGTGCCACAGCAGTAGAGTTGCTACCTTATAGCGCCAGAGATCCTGGCTATGGTTGCTTATCTGTATGTTCTACCTGTGACCTGCCTGGGTTTTCTCGAAGAACATTTAAGAAGGAACTGCAGATGCTGAAAATCGAAGGTAGACAAAAATGCTGGAGAAACTTAGTGGGTGAGGCAGCATCTATGGAGCGAAGGAAATAGGCAACTTTTCGACCCGCAGAATTTCTCCAGCATTTTTGTCTACCTTCATTTCTCTAAGAACTTTGGTTTCCTCCCACACTCCAAAGGCGCAAGTTAATTGGCTTGGTATAAATGTTTTAAAAAATGTCCTTAGTGTAGAATAGTGTTAATGTGCAGGGACCGCTGATCGGTGTGGACTCGGTGGGCTGAAGGACCTGTTTCCACGTTGTATCTCTAAACTAAACCCAAATGTTTATCATCCAATTGCCTCCACAATTGCCTCATGCACTGCCGAGTCCCCCAATAGCGTTTTATTCCAAATCCCAGTATCTGCAGTCTCCTGTCTCTCCTATTAATGATAGCCTTGTCAATGACACCCAAATAAAGATAAAACATATTTTTTTAGTTTCATTCATGCTTACTCTTATTTTGGGTTAAGATGAAAATAAAACACAAATATTACTTCTTAAATGGTCTCGAATGACAAATTGTCAAGACTGCATCCTCACTTGTGACACCCAGGTTGTTAGCCGCCCTCTCTACCCCCGACTGCTCTGGTTTCCGCCCGTATCCAAAGATCTGCTGAAGTGCAGAAACGATTTTCCATGGGGGGGGGGGGGGGGGGCACCCCAGGGTGCTGTCTGATCCCAAGATTGATGGGTTCCCCAGGGAGCGTTTCCACGCTGTATCTCTCAGGGTCTAGCGATTCGGGCTGGACCCTGGACCCGTGAATGGGCATCTTTGCTAGGCTTAGAAGCAAACTGACAGGGAGATTCTCCCCACCGCCATACCTGATGGGCTGCGATCAGGAGCATGGGACTGAGCATGGAGTTTATATGCGTGTCCTTAAAGGGTTGGACAGGCTAGATGCAGGAAAAATGTTTCCCATGTTGGGGGAAACCATGGGTCACAGTTTAAGAATAAGTGGTAGGCCATTTAGGACTGAGATGAGGAAAATAAATTCACCCAGAGAGTTGTGAATCTGTGGAATTCTCTGCCACAGAAGGCAGTGGAAGCCAATTCACTGGATGTTTTCAAGAGAGAGTTAGATTTAGCTCTTAGGGCTAATGGAATCAAGGGATATGGGGAAATAGCAGGAACTGGGTACTGATTTTTGAGATGATCAACCATGATCATATTGAATGGTGGTGCTGGCTCGAAGGGCCGAATGGCCTACTGCACCTATTTTCCCATGGGTCTATCTTCGGTATAAACCAGCATCTGCAGTTCTTTCCTACACATTTTTGACCTGCTTAAGAATTAAGTTTATTTGATCGATGAAAACACATCTACGTCCAATCATAACATAGGGACCATGGTTGATGTGCTTACCTGAATCATTTTCAGCTGCAGCTAGTCGGCATTCCAGTTGTTGTCTTAACCTGTCATTATTTCTGATAGATTCTTCCAAACGCTGCCTCAAGCTCCGTATTTCATGTAGGTGGCCTGCTAAGTCTAAGCATAAAGGTGGGAATTAGCATTATTCACACTTCACCCCAAATTCAATTGGGAAGACTACAATACTTCAGCAGACACCAGGAGGGCAGATCCTCTCTGTCATGATGCATTTCACAGCATGGTTGGAACTGGTCAAGGTAAGTGCAGCAGCTTAGTTTAGTTTAGGGATACAGCGTGGAAACAGGCCCTTCGGTCCATCGACTAACAACCATCCGTACACTAGTTCTATCCTGTGCACTAGGGATAATTTACAGAAGCCAATTAACATACAAACCTGCACGTCCTTGGAATGTGGGAGGAAACCAGAGCATCCACCGAAAGAAGTTCCATGCTGTGCAGACAGTATCCATAGTCAGGAATAAACCCAGGTCTCTGGCACTGTATGGTAGTAACTCTACCACTGTGCCACTGTCTCACAGCTCCAAGGAACCAGATTCAATCCAGACTGTGTGTTTTGGGCTTACATGTTCTCCTTCTGACAACATCCTTGTAAATCTTTTCTGAACCCTTTCAAGCTGGACAATATCTTTCCTACAACATGGTGCCAGAACTGAACACAATATTCTAAATGCAGTCTCACCAACGTGTTATACAACTGTAACATAACGTCCCAACTTCTATACTCTATACTAGCTCCCTAAAGCTTTGCTCCAAGAACCAATTAAAACTATTTAGTTCTGATAGGTAGCATTAAGGACAATCCCAAAAGATGTTATAAATACACAAGGGGAAAAAGTGGGACCTCTCAGGAATCAAAGCGACCACCTCTG
This sequence comes from Amblyraja radiata, assembly GCF_010909765.2. NCBI lineage: Eukaryota > Metazoa > Chordata > Chondrichthyes > Rajiformes > Rajidae > Amblyraja > Amblyraja radiata. Next base: position 18,705,139 of record NC_045987.1, on the reverse strand, counting down.
TGTGGAGCCACAGGAGATGGGCAAGGTCCTCAATGAATATTTCTCCTCTATATTTACTGAGGAGAAAGACAGTAGGACGGAGGAACTTGGGGTAGTCAATGGAAGTGTCTTGAGAGCAGTCAGTGTTATTGTCGAAGAAGTACTGAAGGTACTGTTGTGTATGAAGATAGACAAATCTCCAGGGCCTGATCAGATATATCCAAAGACATTGCAGGAAACTAGAGAGGAAATTGCGGGAGTCTTGGTTGAAATATACGAGTTGTCTTTAAATACAGGAGAGGTGCCGGAAGACTGGAGGGTAGCAAATGTTCCTCTTTTCAAGAAGGGCTGCAGGGAAAATGCTGGGAACTATAGGCCAGTGAGCTTAACATCTGTAGTTGGAAAGTTACTAGAGCGTATTCTGAGGG